>NW_024039740.1:600000-972500 GCF_016077235.1 Cyprinodon tularosa | reverse complement strand
ACTACCCTCCCTTGTAGTCAGCGCTGCATCAACACCTACGGGTCCTTCAGGTGTCTGTGTGTGGATGGTTATGAACCTGTGGATCGCAACCCCAACACATGCAAGGCTGTATCAGGTCAGTTCAGTTGATTTCTCAACTTAAAAGAATTTCCTCACATATTAGTATAAGTCCCTTGAGGCCATGCTTTCTATATTTCAGCTGAGGAGCCCTTTCTCATAATGGCAGACCACCACGAGATCCGCAAACTGAGTGTGGATGGTTCAAATTACACCATCCTAAAACAGGTAACGTATATGTTACTTATATTATTAAAAAAACTTAAATCACTCAAGCTTTTGCAGTCTCGATTTCTGTTTTTAAATTCGACATAATCTCTAATAGTTAATTTCATTTTTGCAATTCAATTTAATAATTTTGGAAAATATAAAAAAATATATATAACAATGCTGGTCTTTGTGCTTCTTGGCATCCCCTGGTCAAAGGTTATAAAAAAAAAAAGAACTTAAATACTCACTGCTGCAACAGTATAGCATCCAGTGTCTGAAAAGTGAGAGAACTGTGTGAGATAAACTATTTCTCAATGTTGGAAAGTAAAAACATTTTCATTAAATCACTATTAGAGAGATGTGGCACAGTTTTAGTTTGAGTAAAATGCGACTGTGTAAAGTCTTTGTAAATCTATTCAACTGGGGTTTCAATGACTGAAGGACGCAGGGATTTAATCAGCATTTGCTTTGATTAATAAAATGGATGCATAAAATAAATGTTAACTCTTTTAATTTCTTTATAACTAAAAACATTAGTGAAGAGAGATGTTTTCATTTGATAGGGTTTCAGATGATTTGAAAGTGATATTTCAATCATTATAAGGTTAACTGCTGCTTTGGGCTATGCTTGAATCATACAGTTGATTATCACTGAGGGCAGGATGTGATTTTACTTTAGCTCACCTTACAAGTATCCTCAAGCCTTTTCTCACAATCAAATTAGCCTCTTCACTCAGCCCCTAACCTCACATTACCAAGGCATGTGTGATTACACTTTTTTTTGAACCAGTCAATCATTCATCTTTCATTTAGTTTGCATAAATATCTCCATGAAGATAATAGAGAGAAGTAAAATTTGGATTATAGAGAGGTTAAGGATCTGATATCAAATGTATATTTGAAAGATGATGAGCGAATCAGGCTTAATTACTCTCTCTTATCTTTCCAGCTTTCCCATTTTTTTTCACTTTATGAGAACATTAAATAATTTTTCTTTGTTACACTCAAAACATTGAGAGGTATTTTTTTATATATATAACTTTTAACGTTTGCATCAAATTTTAGCGCAATAGCCCCCATCACAGTAATCAGACAAGAGTAAGAAACCATGAAAAACTATTGTATGTGTATATAAAAACTAGTAAAACATGAAGTAAAAAAAAAAAAAAAAAAACTTTAATGCCTTTTAGTATGCTGTAATTACATCTGTTCTGAGATCCAAATTGTGGTTATGTTTTAAAACAGTTTTTTAAGCTTTGAACATCCAATCCATTGTGGTGCAGCCTTAACTTACAGGGGGGATGGGGAGGTTTATGTTAAACCAGACGAGCTAATTCAGTTTAGTTGGTAGAAAACTTTGATAAGACATTCGCATTAATTGTGCACTTGATAAATCTTGACTTTATGTTGGTGAAAGTATACATAGTTTAAAGAAGCCCAGATAGTCCTGATTGCAGTTATAATTTTGTCACGTAGAAGACACAACAGAACATATGGAAGATAGTTCTATAAGACCAAACCAGATGTTACGGCCGTCAATCAAATCTAAATATGGTGGAAAAAGGAACACCAAATCACCCTACACACAATATCCTAAGTGTGAAATATGGTGTTGGTAGAGGAATTATGCAAGAATGTTTTTGTGATGGGAGAATGGTTAAAGCTTATTTCATAAGCACTGCATATTTACCCATTCATTTTCATTTAAAGTCTTCCACTGCCAGGCAATGAAATGGGGAAAAAAAGACGTAGGAATAATTTTTCCAAAACTGTTTGGAAACCTCTATCCCAGAATCTTGAAAATTTGTGACAAGTACGTAAATATATTATCTGAGTGAAGCTTTTGCACCATTTGAATGACACAAAACAATACAAAAAATTCAAATTCTCTTGGCTTTTTTAATTTTTTTTATTTAAACTCAGTTGAAGACATCTAATCCGTATATTTTATGCAATCCTCAGGGTAAATTAATAAATGAAAGCAGTTGAGTTCGAGAATTACTGGTAAAAGAAAAATGTGGTGCCATCCTTATAAGAGATACTTGGAGTACAGAAAGGTTCCCTCAGGACCCTTTGCGACCTGTCTGTGAGGGTGTTGATGATCTGATGAAGAGATTTCATTGCACCTGTCAGAATGTCTGACATCTGTTCTAGGCTCCTACAGTGTGAGACAGCAGGGTGGGGGCTCTTGTTTGGTGTGCTTCACTATCTGACTGACAGCTGGATCCTAAGAGCTAAACATTGAAGAAAAGTACCTCACTCTGCTGCTTTGATCAGACTTCAGCTTGCTCTACAGTCAATTTAAAAATGACTTGTATTGCTGAAAGCACTGAGAGCTATGGGATATCCACCAAAATCAATATTGCCTGGGCTACAAAAATCGCATCACATATACCTAATGTAAAAAATAACATTAGACTATTTTTCTTTCTTTTTTTTTAGCACTGCAAGTAAACACCAAAAATATTTTTGTTGTGCTGATAAAAAAAAAAAAAAAAATTGCACATTTATGGTGACAGCCAAAGGCATTTTGATTTGTTTTTACAATACATAACAAATTTTTATTTTTTTGCAATGTATAGGGCCTCTACAACATCATCCACCTAGATTTTGACTACAAGAAGGAATTCATCTACTGGGTGGATTCAACCAGGCCGAGTGGTCGAAAGATCAACAGAATGCGTTTAAATGGCAGTGACCTTAAGGTAACTCATGTAATTTGTTGGCTGAATTGACCAACATTTAAAATTTTTTCACCTTAGAATTGAATCATTGTGCTTGCTTTCTTAAACACATTTCAGTTAATATCTGCTTTAGTTATTCATTACTCTTATAAAAATTTGTAGATAAAGACATTTTCTGCTTTTGAATAGCACACGTGGTAAAAGTGGCTCATTAACACTGCTCAGCTAAAGATAGGTGTCTTATTTTTTACATAGTCTGCATTATTGATTTTTTTTGCATCAGGAAAGAGTATCTTCCTTGCATAATGGGCATAGATGTAGTGTCTACAGAGATAACTAATGGCTGTCAGATGAATGTGGCATGCATCATGTTACAAATGCACTCTCAGGTGTCGTCAGCAGGTTCAGTAAGGTTGGGGGATCGAAACCCAGATAGAGGGGATGATGGAACATCACGATAACACTTTGTTAGTCTTCATGTCACATCTCATTAGCTTTTCAGCATTTAGCATTAGGGTTATTTAGGTATATTACATCCACAGTCTGATCTTGAGCTACTGACACCACTTAGCAACCTAGCTAAGACAGATCCATAAGCCTCTGACATAGCTCGATTAGATGGTTAAAGATATAAATGGTCACTTGCACACATTTGCTATATGAGGAAAAGAACACATTAAAATACCTTTATGTATGTTGATCCCAAAGGTCATTTCAGTGATAATCATTTGTAAATATAACTAATAGACAAACAGTTTTGTGGCAATAGCATGCCATTTTAATCACACCTCACTCACTGCTACACTTTCAAAATTCCAATAGCCTGTCAGCTGCTCCACCAAAGAAAATTTACTTTGGATTTGTTTTATGTACATGTTACTATGTCAAGGACTCCATCATCTATAAAGTAAAACCTCATGTTGGGAACTCAGTTCACAATCTTGTTTTCTTCTGCTACGAGTATAGCTCATTTTATAAGAGGCAAATTGCATTAAAGAGGCATGTAAGAAGCTGATCACAGGAAGCTGAAGAAGCTCTGCATGGTTGTTCTGATGCTATAGACCCGGGTGCACAGCTTAACCCACATTGAAAGCACATCAATATCTGAGCACGTAAAGGACTATATAAACTTCTCTGTGAATAACACCACCTCCATCACAACAGGAAGGTGCCTCCTCAACAATAGACCCTGGATCACCATATATCTAAAGGAAGTGCTAAACAAGAAAAAAGGTTTATGGAAGGGAGACAGAGAATTAATTGAAAAGTGAACAAAAGTAGCCTCAAGATAAGAGAAAATAAGGAAGCACACAGGTTGAGGTTGGAAAACAAGCCCCAGCAGAACCATGTCAGAGATTTGTGGTAAGGGATAAAGAAAATCACTGACTTCAAGCCGAAGGAAAATCACATATTCAGATGGAAGTCTGGACAGAGCCAATCATGTCAATACATTCTTCAGGTTCAGTTCGGTGAACTGTCATGCTTTTAGTTGTTTGATCTCAACCATACCAGGAGATGGTGATGTTTCCTCTGCACTTCAACTGTGTATCTTTGAAAGTTGTGAAGAGACACCTGGAGAAATTGTAATAAGTCACCAGTTCCTGATAATGTCAGCCCCAGAGCCCTGAAGGCATGTGCAGAGCAGCTTTGTGGGATTCTATGGCACCTCTTCAACCTTAGCCTGACCCAGAGACAGTTCCAGTGATGTGGAAGACCTCCTGCTTTGTTCTACTACCAAACAATCCTCAAAGACTCTAGACCTGCTGCCTTGACACCCCATATCATGAAGGTACTAGAGAGACTTCTGTTGGTTCACCTCAGCAAGCAAACAATCAGCTGCCAGGACCCCATAGAGTTTGCTTATCACAGTTAAGTTGGAGTTGAAGATGCCATCATACACCTGCTTCAGCAAACCTACTGTCATTTAGACAAGGCAGACAGCACTGTGAGAATCATGTTATTTGATTTCTCCAGTGCATTTGATGAGATTCAGCCCATAACTTACTTTGTGAGATACTCCAGAAGACTCGGGAGGAGGCATCAACAATTGCCTGGACTAAAGACTACCTGACAACAAACCACACTTTGTGAGGCGGAAGGGTGAACTGTCTAATCAAATAGTCAGTTGTACAGTAGAACCACCAGGGATGGTACTCTCACTATATCATTTCATTCTGTAACCACTGACTTTCAGTATGACATTAATTCCTGTCATCTGTAGAAATACTCCAATGACTCTGCAGTTGTTGGGAAAGAAGCTGAGTACAGGGGTCCTGTTAGTAGTGTTGTGGCATGGTATGAAACAATTTTTTAAGTATAAATGTCAAAAAAATAAGTCCAATAAATTCCAGTTTCAGAAGAAATAGAAACATCCATCTATCCATCTTCTCCCACTTATTTCGTCAGGGTTTCAGAGGGGTGGGTGCCTATCTCCAGCAGTCTATAGGCGAGTGGCTGGCTACACCATGGACAGTTTGCCAGTCTGTCGCAGGGCAACACAGAGACACACGAAGACAAACAACAACGCACACACTCACACCTAAGGACAATCTTACAGTAGCCAAATAACCTAAGATTCATGTTTTTGGACTGTGGGAGGAAGCTGGAGTAACTGAAGAGAACCCTCGCATGTGCAGGGAGAACATGCAAGCTCCATGCAGAAAAACCTCAGGCCGGGAATTGAACCTTGAACTTTCTTGCTGCAAGGCAACAGTGCTACAAACTATGCCACAGAGCAGAAACGTGTGCAATCAATGTCATGAGTGAAGAAGTGGAGGTGGTAGAGGATTATAAATACCTTGGTGTTTACCTGGACAATGCCTGAAGATGCAGTCGTGAAGCCATCTAAAGGAAGGTGCAGAGGAGACTGTATTTGTTAAAGAAGCTTAGGTCCTTCTGTGCAAAATTTCTCATACACTAGTTTGATTTTATTGAGTTAATAGAAATTAATATGTATATGACCCAGCCCTACTTTTTTATAAGTCCTAATTTCATTCTATTGTTCAGAATAACTTCTCCACATTAAAAGTACAAAATGTCAACATTTGAATAAGCCTTTTAAAAATATAAATAAATAAAAGAAAAAAGTATTTTTCGTGATCTGCATGCTAAATAAAAGTTGGTTGGACACAATCCTTTTCCTTTAGGCATTTTAAGCTAAACATATCAAGATCTCTTTTATATTCGAATATGACCTTTTCAGAATGTTAAGAATAATCTTTTATAACATGAAGGGTCTTTACAAAGGTTTGTGGAGATTCTCGGCAGACCATAGGCTCTCCATTAAGTACAATACAGCATGAGAGCTGAACAGTCTTTTTAGCATGCATCAAACATCTGTATCAATGTGCTAAAGCTCCCGGTGGGAGAGAAAGATGCAAACTACACCAAGGATAGGTTGTGATGGTTCTTTGGAGACCAAAGGAAGTTGGATTTTTTTTCAGGCAGCAGCCTAAATATGTATAGTGCTTCCCAGGTTACCAGAGGAAATCCAATAATTTACATTGAATAGTGAGAGTGTCAAGAAAGAAGTAAAACCACCCAAAAAAAATTCAAACTCCTGGCCTAGGATATTCTTGCATGGAATTCTCATGTTCTTTCTGTGAATGCATGGGTTCTCTCCAAGTGTTTTGACTCTGTCCCACAGTCCCTGCTTGAGGAATTAATTGCCCTTAGGACCAAGCATGTGGTAGTGTCCCTGTGTTTCCCTGGGTTTAACCTGGCAAGGCTATAGGCTCTCTTTAACTCAAAGATTTTTGCCCCCCATAATTGTAATGTACAAGTGGTAGAACATGGATTGGTGTAACATTGGTGTATGTTCAGTGCTTCTTTTCCTAATTGGCAGTACTTATGTCTTTATCTCATTTTGAATTCTCTGTTAGTCTGCCACCATATGGTAACAAGGAAGACATTTGACTGTAGAGATTGATTTTAGAGAAATCACTTGTGGCTCCTTGACCTTATTAAACGAGTGCAAAACTGCAATGCCCCACCATGAGACTAATCAAGTAATGACCCTATGAGAAATCCTTCTGCTTAGAGAAACTAGTACTTATAAAATTAGCACTAGGAAAATGTAATACTAGAACATGAATACAAAATTTAAAAAAATCAATAAAGGTTTCCTGAAGTTAAAAAAAAAACCTGCTATAGCACAAATACACATATGAAGGGATGAATGTTTCCTTAAAAACTAGCATTAGAGGCATGCTTTTATCTCAAGTCAGAGAGACAACATCACAAAGCCATTCAGTTTAGGAAGTTAAGAGAGCAAAAAAGCAGTGAAAATACAACACCAATTGTGTTTGCCATAGCTTTTTATTTTACTATAAACACATTTTGCCTATTCTTTTTTTCTGCACTGTCATCAGCTAAAACTTTTGTCTTTTAAAACACTTCAAGTTAATTCAATCGATTTCCTTTCTGTTTTTGTACAGATTGTCCACAGGACAGCAGTGCCCAGCGCTTTAGCTGTGGATTGGATTGGTAAGAATCTGTACTGGTGTGATGCAGAGAAGAAAACACTTGAAGTGTCCAAAGCAAACGGCCTCTACCAGACCATCCTGATTAGTTCAGGTCTCAAAAACCCCACAGATCTTGCTCTTGATCCTCAGACAGGGTGAGAATATTACAACTTCATATTTTGCAATATTCTGAAGGGATTTTAGGGTCTTTTTTTTTTGTTTTTTTTGCTGTTGTCTAAGATTTTATTAGATGGTTGTTACATATATCATCAATGGAAAAGAATTAGCAGAACTATTTTCTTTTTACTATGTGATTGCATTGCACATTTTTACTTTCTTACTTTGGTTTGTCTGCTTAATATTTTGTATTGAATTATTTAATAAATAGTGCTTCATTTTAATGGTTCCTTCTTTCACATACAGCTTTTCTCAATTCTGCAATATTCCTGACTAGGTATGTGTTCTGGGTAGACTGCTGTGAGTCCCCTCAGATTGGACGTATTGGCATGGACGGCCGGGGGCAAACGGTTATCATTGACACAGAGATCTATAGCCCCACTGCTCTTACTATTGATTATACCAACAAGAGACTGTACTGGGCAGACGACAACCACATCCTATTTTCCAACATGGATGGATCCCAGAGACGCAAAGGTGAAAAAAATGGTGTAACATATATTTCACATTTTGATTTTGATAGCATGGCCAAATTAATGGGAATTTACCCTAAATTGTGTAATGAGTTTTAAAAGTAGTGCTCTTCATGTGAATTATTTTGCAAAACTGTCATTTTTTTTGTTTTATTTGTTTTATATTGTCATGTTGTAATCACAAACTTCAATGTACTTCATTTGGATTTAATGTGAGAGCAACACAATTTAGTGCATGACATTGAAGTGAAGAATTTGAGGCATGGTTTAATAACTCTACATGTTTCTAATGAATAATATTCATAAAAGTGTGGTGTGTATTTGGGTTCAGACTTTCTTACTCTGGTTTCTCAAAATACAACCCAGTTGCTTTCTTAAATGGAGCAGACAGTGCCATTCATTTTAGTATGAATAGTTCTTTTTTTTTTCTTCTGTGAATGTTGCAAAGGTTTGTTAAAATACATTAGTAAAGAAATCACATTACAGATACCAATATTCACATCAAACAGGTTTGAAATAGCCGTACAAAAGTTTAGCGATGGTTTAAGTTTGATAAGCTCACAGAGTACTATCTAATTTGTGTTCCAAAAATGGCACACCTGCAAATGTACAAAGATATGCCAATTTTCCAGGCACACAGGCTAGGAAAAAGCAAGATTAATCACACAAACAGCCAAGAGACATTTCATAAATCTAGAGGAGTAGCCGAGATCTGCAGCTCACTTGGGAGAATCTGTTGAGAGAAAAACTGTTAGTTATGGATACTTCAAATCTTCCCTTAGGTAAGAAGTCAAAATACAATTAATTGTTGTAGGAAAGTTATAAGAATGAGAAACATGATGCTGTAGGGTGCTGTCCACCATTATGAAGAAAACTAGTTTGTGTTGATGGGAAGAAAATATAAGAAAACCCGTTGGCTGCAAAAGAACCTATGCAGCTTGAACTATGGTGTAATAATTTCACTGAAAATCCAAAAAGCTCTACTTCTTTTTAAATTAAAATTGCAATTGGATTTTATTCCAATTTTCCTCTCCAGTAAACTCAGGCAACATATTTGTTGACATAATTGAAATAAGAAATTGAACAATTTTCTTTGTTGATCCAAACATTTTATTAAAATAAAATAGCTTGGTGAGAGTCCTTGTAATAAATGCAGAATACAGAGGAAAAAAAACAAGTTGGTGTTTTAAACAGTTTCACTCTACTGGCATAGTTTCTGAACATTTAAGGTAATCAAAATACCTGAGACCTCACACAGTTGTCTTTTTTAAAACCAAAGTATTATCCAGACGAAAGACAAAGATTTTCTCTTTGGCTCAAGGGCTTTTTTTTCTCATATTTAGAGTCCACTGTTGCAGGACTTTACCACTTCCTTGAAATGTTCTTCCTTGTATTTCACATTCATGGATCTGCATGCTAGTCTTTTCTGTTGCAGCAGACCCTATTTAAGCATAATAAAGTACCATATTACAGGGCTGAATGGACAAATAGTGTCCTGTGATTAAATTCAGTGTGACCAAAAATTGGTAATTGCTCCTGCAATTCGGATATTAGGATTTTTAAGGATTAATTGCCCAGCCCTAACATGTCCAGCCCTAACATGTACCTTTCATCAGGACAAAAACCATTGACTTTCAGCCAGAGTTATGGTTTTGATCAGATTAAACAGTATGTTACATTGACTTAGTCCGGACTTAAAGGTTTAATAGATATCTTCTACCCATTTCGTGTGTTTAGGATGAAACACTGAGGGAAAAGTTCAGGCTATGAACAGCTTTTTGAGAGGTAGTTAGATCTACAGTTTTTAAACATTTGAAAATCATGTAAAATTCCCATTTTCCACTATTTTGTGTTCATTTATGACATAAACATGAAGTACAGCCAATGGATACAGGTGGTTTTAGGTGAATAACATCTTGTAAGATTGATTTTTGTTAAATGTGTTAGACTGTTTTTATTTCCAGGGAGTGTTAAATTGTGATAACTCTTAAGAATACAGAATTTAATAGATGACTTCCTTCTCTAGTGTCCTATGACCACATCCAAGGAGTAATGGCACTGACTCTGTTTGAGGACTTTGTGTACTGGACTGATGGGAAGTCCAAATCACTCCGACGTGCTCACAAGACTACAGGTACTCAAGCGATTGAGCTTCTCAACTCCTGGCAAGCCATCAAATCCATTAAGGTCTACCACTCACTACGGCAGCCTGAAGGTACATAGCACAATAAGCACTCAAGTGTGAATCATTCAGCTAATAGTTCCCCATTTTTTTTTTTAGTTTGAAGGAAAAAAAAACATTGGTGTCAGACAGTTAGAGCTCTGTCTTGTACTTGTATCCCTATCTTCAGTACCCAAGCACCAGTGCCAGATTGCAAATGGTGGATGCAGCCATTTATGTCTTCTTTCCCCTGGTGGGGAACACAAATGTGCCTGTCCCACAAATTTTTACCTTGCTGCAGACAACAAAACCTGCCTCTCCAACTGCACCTCCAGTCAGGTCAGCTCCGTTATTCCTCCTCCCCCCCATGTCTACACCTGCTGTGATCATGTTGTTTGCTCCTCTGTTCTGATCAGTACTATTCCACCTGAAGGCAAATTGCTTTACCTTCATGGGCTTTTATTTTCTGACATGAAGGGTGAAGGAAATGTTTAGGTATTGATTTTAACTCTGGCTTTGAAGAATGTAGAAGTCTAACCAGGTAGGTGGGAATGCATGTTGACTTTAAATTGTGTTCTTCTTTTCCTTGTGATTTTTATTCCAACATAGTTCCGCTGTGGGACAGATGAGTGCATTCCTTTCTGGTGGAAGTGTGACACGGTTGATGACTGTGGGGATGGCTCAGACGAACCCCCTGATTGCCGTGAGTGGAATGTTATTTTATTTTTGCCTTTAAAATGGTTGCAACCTTTAAAAAAAAAAAAAAAAAGCGAATCTAGGCCAACAACATTTTATTCTCTTTGCTTACTTCTTGTTGTCAAATGTTCTGTCACAGCTTTTACTTCCTTTGTAAGATCTGTTCCATTTTGTATCTAAACGTACACATCGTTACACTTCTTTACAAACAGCGGAATTCAAATGTCAGCCTGGGCGTTTTCAGTGTGGCACCGGCCTCTGTGCTCTTCCTCCCTTCATCTGTGATGGAGAAAACGACTGTGGTGACAACACAGATGAAGCCAACTGTGGTAGGGGCAACAGAAAACTTATTTTACTGGAATATTTTGTAAAAGTCACTCACTTTTTACAATTAATATGTTAAAAGCATTAAGTGTAATTGATAGAAAATATTTCATACTTGGGGAATGGGGATAAGAAATTACTTTAAATTAATAAATAAAGGCAAGAAATAATTTTGGTTAACATGAGAAACCTTATCCAATCTAATTATCAAACACACATTCTCTACAGAACCATAGATGATGATTAAATTAGTGTGCAACTAAATGCAAATTAGATATTAGCCTAAATATAACACAGTTTGATCATATTTGAAGGTTATCAGAGGTATTTTTCTTTTTATGTGATAATGATCCAGAAATCTAAAAATAAGGATAGCAATAATATGCAAAAAACAACTGTATACTTTTTGAAGTATTTGTATTTTTGAAAACTCTAGCACATGCTGAGTCTACTTTTATTCTTCTTGTTTTTGCTTTTTCTTGTTTCCGGCAATCTTTGAGTCCACATGAAATCCATATGGGATTCCCATAATCCATTTATAACTGGTTGGCCCCTAAGCTTAAAGCCCATCTTTAGCAAATGAAGAGGTCTTTCACTTCAGTGGACAGAGAGGATCAGAGGGGAGTTCAGCGAGAGCTGCAGTGGAACAGTAAAGAGAACGCAAGAAGAAGCTGGAGGAGAGGCTCGCAAAGAACAACATGCAAAACCACTGTCAGATTTACTGTATAGTAATCTATGCATTTAACATTGCAATACTTGCAGTCATTGTTACTTTAGTACAATCATATCCACTATTGACTGCATGTAAGATACCTTTATTCTATTAGCAATTGTTTTGCCAATCAGCTTGCACATAACTTAACTAACCTCACACCACTTGTGTGTTTGTAAGAACTGCTGTAAGAAATAAATGTATCCATTGAAAATGGATCAATAAATTCTATATATAGTATTATTCAAAAAAATTATTTAACCTTGAACAGATTAGTTGTAGGGTAACCTGACAGCTTAGATGGAAGTCCGTGTCTTTACAGGTTTGCAAATGCAGCGGACTCATAGATTTGTCAAGGTGAAGGACTTAACAGTTCTAATATCTGTACATGTAACTATTATGGCCCTATTTGTGTTAGTGTGTTGCATTAATCCAAAATAAGTACATAGATGTGTGTGTTTTTAATGGAACTTAATAGGTGCTTAATATGGTAAAGGAGTAGCAAAACTTTAGAAAGCTGCTGTAACTACTTGCTTTTGAACATTTTAACAACCAAGATATCAGTTGAATAAAACATAACCTAGACTATAATGTAACCCTGATCAGTTTGTACCTGTATATTCAGTATTCTCAGTATTATTAAACAATTGATTAATGTAAAACACACTAAGCCATAATACCTAGAGAAACACAGCTCCTCTCTTGCTTACTTTTTTCATACATCTTCCAACTTTGACATTACATTGTTAAAAGTTGAGATGTTAATTTGAGAATTCTTACAGAGTCCCTTGAAAAAAAAAAAAAGTACTTTAATGCAAAAGATGCTTTTAGTCACAGTCCCAGTCGATGTTAGAGCTGCACTCGTTTTAGTATATATAGTTATTGCACAACATAATATCGCATTCCTGTGCTGGTATTGAATATACCATTGCACTTATTTATCTTATTTATTGGCTGGAATGATTTTTTTCCTAGAATTCTGTAGGTAAACGGCCTCCCAGATCCCTTCATTTATATCTGTTGTTACCCCTAACAACCGTATACGATTTCCTGTTAAGTTCTCGCTGTTCGAACTTCACAATAAAGGCTCAGGTGAAGCATGACATTATATACAAGACCATACATTTTTGGAAAAGCCCCAGAAGTGCTGAAAAAGTAGATCCCTTTGGTTTATCCAGAGCTGCGTCTAGATGACAGATTCAGCTGTAATTTTTAACAGAGTGGCGGAAACGGGCTTCCATATTTTAGTGTTAGGATATCCAGACTAGATTTATTTTTGACATATTCTGATAGTGGTGAGTAGGAGACCAGAAAAGAGGGAGTTAATGTCCCGAAGAGAGGCGTTGACCGACCGGAGGAGCTGATGTCCTGAGGAATTCACAGTTTTGGGAATGAAGTCTAGCCTCCCTCCATACAACTATTTTGCCAGAAGTCATGAACAAGGGCTTTTGAAGTTTTTAATTATATTGATTTTAATATTAAATTTTATCTCTACTCTTTTGTATATATATATATATATATATATTTTTTTTTTTTTTTTGCTGCTGTTATGCTATTTCTTTTTCCTGAGAGATGCTTGCTAATAAAATACTATTATACTTTAGCATACGTACATAAAAGCCTTTACTTTGAGTTATCTATTTTTTGAAAAGGTCTCCAATGGTTTGAAACCTTTTTATATGTGGTTTCTGTAAAATAAAATAGGAGCTATTTTAAAGGCTACCAATAGCCAAAACTTATTTATACACCATACTAGAGACCTGTAGTGTCAATGAAAATTCCAACCACTATTCCATCTGTTAGTTTGGCCGGATCCGTCGTGAATTCAGGATTACCGGAAGATAATTGATGATGTCGGCAGCAAGATCGTCCACCTGGCTGTTGCAAGAGACAGTTAGAAGGTCGGCGAATCAAGTCCCCCACCATAATGATCTCTCAGAATCCTATCATGATAATATTCTACAGGCATATGTCACCTGAGACCAGAAATAAATCAGCAGGCATTTCAAGTTTTTACAGAGAAACACAACAATGCAGCTGCAAAAAAAAAAAACAAAAAAAAAAATGCATTAAGATGTCAACCAGATGTTTAATGGAACTCCAGAAATTTTGTATTTTAATGATAAACTATTTTCTTTAATCTTGACCCAAACTAACGTATTCACTCAGGTGGGTTCTTGGTAAGACTTGCAAAGTTTATAATTAGGGGCTGTCTTGATCTTTTTATTTCTGTTTATCTTTTCTCACTTCTTTTAATCAGTTTGTTGATTAGATTTGCCCTTGGTCCATTTCCTTTGGTCTGAATTTTCTCTATCTCTTTCAATTTCCAATTTCCCTCTTTAGAGACCTACATCTGCCTGTCAGGCCAGTTCAAGTGCACCAGAAAACAGAAATGTATCCCCTTAAACCTGCGCTGCAACGGTCAAGACGACTGTGGTGACGGAGAGGATGAGACAGACTGCCGTAAGAATCTGCACATTTATTTTTATTATCTTTGAGTATCTATTACTAAGGCCTTGGAAAAACATTATTTTTTTGTTTCTACCAACACCAACTGTATTTTATAGACAAAAAAAACCCCTTATATTTCATGCCTAGAGTTGAACTAACTTTTAATTAGTAGCACACTATGAGGATGGCATAGTCCTTATTTGGCATTCCAGAGACAACCTCTGATATGGCCAGCTTTTGTGAAAAGGGATTAGAAATTGAATCACATTGAGGATAAGAGCAGATTTTGTCTGCAATGATGTAACTCATCAGGATATCACACCCTATTCAAGACTTTTCACCGGATGCGTTTGTCTTTGCGATGATTACAGAAGGGGTGAGAGAGAGGCAAGGAGATTGCAGGAAAGTCAGGAGGGGAAAAAAGACTTTAATTAAAGTGAAGCTAATTACTTCAGCCCTGCTTAAACTTCCAGCATGATTGGATGTGTTTTTGAATGCACCTTTGTAATGAACACAGCCCCACTGAAAATTAAAATGCTATTTGAAACAATGTCACATTATATAAAAAAGGAGCTGCTCTTACCTTGTTGTAATATAGCAGAGAAAAAGGGGGGCAAATGAGATGTGGGAGGCATAATTTGCTTTCTCACTGCGTCTTGCGTCTATGGCTTTCCATGATGACTCAGGTCTTTTTACATAAATGATTTCATCCACAAAGAGGAAATATGTTGCCCTTCTTTTTGCTCACTTTTTCTTTTTTGGGTCTAAATACAGCTGAAAGCACCTGCTCCCCCGACCAGTTCCAGTGTAAGGCCTCCATGCACTGCATTTCCAAGCTTTGGGTTTGTGATGAGGATCCCGACTGTGCAGACGGATCAGATGAGGCCAACTGTGGTAAGTACTTTCCCAGAAAGAACTTTCATCCAAATCTGGTTTAGTTTGGGAAAACTTTACCCTTGAGTTGACGTCCAACACATCTAAATCTAAATGCCTTGAAGGCAACCTGCCAGCATTGTCAAAGACTTTTGTTCAATTAATAATATCACTGAAATGGTGATGCCTACTAACAGTATTATAATTTCTAAATCACAAATACTAAATCATGAAAGCTCTTCTGCAGCTTGAACAGACATGACATGAGTTTAATCTTTCTCTGAACCTACAATGGGGGGGTTAGTTCATAGTGGGAAATGCCCATTGCATCATGCTGAAAAGAGAGGTTTATTAAATTGCCAAGTCCTGTAGCAAAACCAGAAGGTTGGCATTATTAGTTCATTGATCCAACAAGGGTTAGAAATGTCTGTGAAAGCTGGTTTATCAAACTCCTGGAGACTTTTGCTGATAAAAATACTTGTATTGGAAAGAAAACTCAGTTCACCCCAAGAACTTTAGAATTTTGACCTATCACTTTTGACCTATCACAAAGAAAACTCTCAAAAGGGGATATGGGTAAGTTGTGAAACATGAAATATTTGAAAACTGCCCCCAAGCCTTCACGCCATGTTGAATATGTATGACAATATTTTTTTGTTTTTACAAGACTTTGCTTGGTCTAAACAATAAAGTTATCCTTGGTTGCATCAGCTACAACTTGAGTAGTTAATAGAGCATAAAGCATTATGCTGCTTTTAGATTTCACCTCTTCTGTAAACCGAATGCTAGAAACTCAAATCCTTAACATTCAAGGGCTGCAAACATAACAGAAACAATAGACAATGTGAAACAATAATAGGTGCACAACCTCAGTCGCAGTGTATGTTGGTTTAACATTTTTATTTGACATGTGGATTATCTTCTTGAGTTTTTTAAGGGAAGAGGATTTTCTTTCACAAATATATTTATCTAATACGAATAAGATGATGTAAGAGATTAGTTTATTTACTCACATTTCATTCACAACTACTTTTAGATGAACTTGGTTGTCTTTGGTTGTCGCATCGTAGAGGTAACCTAATGCTTTTAATAAAGGGTTCCAATATAGAGTAAATCGATATTTATTATCTTTTTTTTTTAAATCATTTATTAACATGTTACAAATGTGATTGGCATTAACCTTTTCCTGTCAAAGAACAGGGACTACAGTCCTCCAACCAGCTACATGGAAAACTAAGATTGTTCCCAACATTAACATAAATGTAGCTTAAAATAATGTCAGAAATGTCAGAAAATCTTTTATTACACACTGTGTTGGTCATTAGTGCATTTATATTATTAATTGATCTACTTTCTTTGAATCAGCTGATTGCGTCCTGTTGCTACAGTCCGATATATGAGGGCTTGGAGACTAAAGAATAATTTTTTTAATCTTTTGTTAGTAGATTAAATTTTATTGTATGAATGTATTTAACATGATATAACATAATATACCTGTAAATCTGGGATTTTTCATGTCATTAATTTCAACACATTCATTTGAAAGGGTAAACTCTCCAATTTCTTTTGCATTACAGCAGATTCATCTAGGTATACTTAAAAAAAGAATATTCTTTTTTTCTCTGTACAATTCTGACACAGGAATTATGTCCAGCTTGTTTGTTTGTGTTTTATAAGTGGTTGTGGTCATGTTTACATTGACTGTTTGAAGCATTTCAGAGCATAAGGACAAGTGATTGGTCTGGCTTAGACTGAACACCATCCAATTTATACTTCACTTACTCTGGTCCTCATGCTTTGATGTAATGGATTTCTTTCTAACATCTGTTTTGTGTTGTTTTTTTCTTCTTGTTTTTAGCTTCTTCTGCTGCTATGTGAAAGCTAAATAGGTTAGAATAAAACAAACAAAACCACTTTGTGCTCTAATGGCATGTGTTTCTTGAATTGTGTGTGGGCAAAACAAAACAAAATGTTGCCTATAAGGGTTTAACCAACTCTTAGAGAATTACACATTTTTATGTGTACATTTTTGTACCTCTGTACCTTTCCAAAATATTACCACTTACACATACATTTAAATACTGGATTCAGCTAAAATACTCGCTAATATGTTCCTGCTTTGTGCACGTTCCTGTTTCTTCCCCCTGCTATGCTGAAACCCTAGAGTCTGCTCTGTATATTGAACAGTAAAGCACCCAAAGATGGTTCTACCAATATCATTGTCCCTGAAAATGATGCCTTTGGAATATTAATTTTCTGTGCAAATCCTTCGACTTCAAACTTAATATGCCTGGGACCACTTTCCCCCACTTCAAGACTGATAATATCCTCTATACTTTTCCACCAGAAAGATTTAATTCAAAACCTCCTCACTCTTGGAAGGACAGATTTAGTTTTGTCAATCCATTCGACATGTATTATCTGGGGTTTTTTGCTCAAGGTAATTAATTATGTTTTGGGTTTTTTGTATTAGTGACATTATCAGTTCAAACTTTTGTGAGGTGATAATTAAGAGCCTAACAGAAAGAACACAGCAGCATGAAAATGATCAAATCAGTCTTTTTTGTTTTTTTGTTTTAATAATCAAGTATTGATACACGTTGCAGTATCCAATAAAAAAAAGACAAAAAGCATAATGGAGTTTTTTTCCATTTTTTACGGTTACGTCTTCTGCAATAATGAGTAAAGGAGCTGTTTAGAAACATTTAATTCTGCCAACTTTTTTTCACCTATCTATACAGCAGGTCCAGCAGCATAGTTAGGTATGGAATTTTACTTTGTATTCATTTTTTGAATGCACCGTATTTTGAGCTCACATTCAGGCTTGCTCAGGGAAGCCCTGAGGAAACGATGAATACACTTTAAAATACGATAGCTAGTCCTTTATTAATATTCATGCTCTTTGAAGCCATCTTCATCGTTATGTTTTCTTTCTATTTGTCGCCGCTGATGAAAAAGATGAAAAGACCTGTGGACCTCATGAATTCCGCTGTGAGAATAACAACTGCATCCCAGACCACTGGAGGTGTGACAGTCAGAAGGACTGTGGAGATGGCTCAGACGAGGAGAACTGCAGTGAGTACACCTGACAACTTCACATGCTCTTAGCTCTGTTTATTTGCTTGTATAAACCATTGATGCTTTGCACTTACTGTGAAGAATGTAACGCCCTTGAGGACACCTGACTGCCTTTTCTACCAACCATAACAACACTTTGTCTCGTTCGTTGATATATAAGCAGTTTTGTGCATTCAGAGCAATGCTGTTTTATCAAGCCTGCATAAACTGCCATTGTCAAGCACACTCTTTATATCTTTGCTGCTTTTCTGAGAAGAATTTTGAGCTTAGACTCCTGGGCTGCTTTATCCACTCATAAAATGACACTTGCTAACCCACCTTGTTAAATCTCACATCCTGTTGTGTACTCAACCCTTTGTATTTGCGTGGGAGGAATTGTTTGCCTGTATGTAAGATGAGCTCATGCATATAGTCTCAGTCTGATTTTTTTTTTTCTTTTTTTGCAGTGTGTGCACATTTTCCTGATTTATTAGATGCTTGTGCCTCCAAACCTATTAATGTCACTTAAAATGCAAATAAAGGGCAGTCAAGGGTTGAATGGGAAAAAAGACATAAAGCAGCTGGGCCAGCAGACAATGGAGGGGCTGCAAATCAGATTTTGCTGCAATGCCTGCTGGGAGTCTCTCTTGCGGCTAAACTCATAATACATGCCCAGAGTTAGCTAACAGTCCATGATAACAAGGGAGGACCAAGACAATGGATCTGATCCAGCTGTTTAGCACCAGTCTAATATTGCCCTTGGGGAGAGGCTACCACTATATAGCAAAAATAAGGCTCTTGTCTGTGGGAATTTCTAAGTTGTGATTATAAGAGCTGCAATTAATGGGTAGCAGTGGTTCAATTGTATGTTTAGGTTTATGCATTTTGCAAAATACATTCATCATTTATATATATGTGTGCGTGTGTGTTTGTCCCTATATATATTTAGATATTATTTGCACATAGCAAGTCTTACATTAAGGCTGCAATAAACCCAATATTACAAATGGCTTTTCAACGTTTTATAAATTTTAACGCCATACTTTCTTGTTTTCATTTTGGCAATGTAAAGCAATGGACTTCCGATTGAGCAGACATGCTTATTCACTTGTGCTCGATTGCTTTTTTTAAATACTGATCGGACATCCACTCAGAGCGCACATCGGAGGATATGCATTCAAGCATGCAACTGACAATGTGAAGTGATGATAGTTTTCTTTGACTATACATCTGTTTGTAATTCTGCATATTCAATGTCTCTCAATAGTTAATACTGTTAAAAAAAATCAGCCTTAACCATTAATTGAGTTCTGCACCTGTAGGAAAATGCACCTGCATTTTTTAGTAAGCACTGAATGTTACATGTGAATGTAGTCCTCTAATCTTTTTTACCATTATATAACTACAGGATACTGTATATAAAAAAACACTTGAATGCTTTTTTCATTTATGTATCTTTTGTAAAGAATACAAATTTTTTACTTTTTCGTCTATTTTCATACAGGGCCTGTCACCTGCAACCACAAAGACTTTGCCTGTGCAAATGGGGAGTGCATTTCTTCACGTTTCCGTTGTGATGGAGATTATGACTGCTTGGATAATTCAGATGAGGTCAGAAACTGTGCCTGAAACACCTTTTAAAGTCTTATTGTTTTTAAATTATTTTAAGAATAAATGACGGTGCAAAAAAAATGACTTACATACTGTCTTGCATATGTTTTTTAATAGCCTGCACAAAGGAAGCGTACAGAACTGCTTCTGAAGTTATTACTGAATATTTGCTCTTTTAAAGCTTGAAACTGCCCTTGTCATTTGACACTGATATGCAATGAAAATAAGCTAAGGTCGTATTTTAGCAGTATTATCGTTTGCCGAGAAAATCAAGTAATAAAGCCAATTAGGGCCAGAAATATTTGTGATTTATCATACAAGGACAAGAGCTTGGTATTAAAATTCATTATTCTTTTGAATTATTTGCCCTTTTTAGCATTAGCTATTAGAATTTTTGTTTTACGCATCTAATTTTGAATACAGGTGCTGAAATGTAATTAACACCGTTTTTAGGTTTATCCCACGTGTACACTTACTGGCATTTTTTTTATTTTGACTTCAATTAAGGTCAAAAATAAACACCCAGAAGGAATGGTCCAATTAGGATGTAATTTGAAAGAAGTTCTCTGTGTTTAAATCTGGTAACTATTTGGTCTATATGGACCTATTAATCACAGCTTTGTGCAGCATCCAACTATCAGTGAAAGTGGTATATATATATAATTCTGTAATATAAGCAATCTAATATCCAAAGAGAACAATATTTGTAGTCAGAGTGCTCCGTTTAAGCCTGTAGATAGAGGGATGAATGGACACACTTTAGCACATTGTCCACACTATTTAAAATTTTATCTTCATACAATTTTTTCCCTTCAAACTGAAAAAAATATTTTTTTCATGACTCTAAAACTAATTATTGGGTTTTTTAGAGTCCTCTAGCTGGGTGTTGAAAGCAGTTCATCACTTTTTTTTTTTTTCTGAGAACTCAGAATACATAAGAAAGCACAGCCCCATCACCTGTTTGCAAACCTTTGAAGCTGTGAGTGAACTGTGAGCTATGGGTGAGACTGCAGTATTATATCATTAGCTTGCACTAGTTTTAAGTCTAGTTAAAAAAATGAAGTTCAGAATGGAGACACAGTAAGATATTTTCGTTTAAAGAACAGTTTAGTATTTGAAGATACATTTTTGATGTATATCAACTGTTATATTATGAGCTGTTATGATCTCCTGATCTGGATTTTTCGTTCTGTTTTTACTCTGCGTTTTAAGCTACACGTTGATCAGTGTCATTCTGTGTTTTCCATGTCATTACTTCCATTTACTGTCATTATGCATGGATTGATAATCAAGATCTAGAAAGTAAAAGCCCGTAAAGGGATCAGTTCCGACCATTTTTATTTGACTGGCCCAGTCCCAAACCGACACCTAAACACTAACCCCCCGTTTGCTTCAACCTGAAGTCCTCCACCTGAGGCCTTGGTGCTTCGGGGTTCTCTGCTCAATCTCAGTTGTTCCTGGGGTTATGCACTTCAAGCAGAGACTGCATATAAGTTTTTGCTGTGTCTATCACTTCCACTTCTGCTTATCTGTCTACCTACTCAGATAGCACTATTTTGCGATGGTCAGCCATTAGCTCTCTGTCTGTTTAGACAAGGATGTCCTGTAGGATCTTTTGTCAACACTTTTTTGTGCAATTTTTTTGCACAAAGGTACTTTTATGTGCCTTATACGTATTCAAGACTTACTGGAAAAAAAGATATGTATTCTGATCTTGGAACACATTCACTCCATGTATCACTAATAACCATTAGTTTTCCCTTTTAATCTTTGTTTGAAACAAGCTTTTGAAAACAGAAACATGTTTTGTTGACACCTTTTTAATATCTTTTAGAGGCATTTGTTCATTTTTCAATTATTTTCACCTCAATACCTCTTCTGTGTTTTATAGCTAATTAGATGTGTGAAATACAAAAAAAGTAGGCTATAAATTGAAATTTTTTTTCTTTGTAATAATTTTTTTGTCCTTTCTCCATATTTTTTTTCTCAGAGAGGGTGTGAGGCTCACTGCGCAGATGACCAGTTTCGGTGTCACAACAACCTCTGCATCTCTCTCAAGTGGTTATGCGACGGTCAAGAAGACTGCAAGATGGGCGAAGATGAAAAAAACTGCCATGGAACAGGTATGAGCCTAAAAAAATATATACTCATATGACTTATATCTTGTCTCAAATTACGCTAGAGGTTTTGTGAATTATTCCTCAGAACAAAAGTTTCCTATACAAAAAGCAGCATTATTCATAATTCATTTTTTTTGGGGGGGGGAGAAAATGGGTAGTTTTTGCTGCTCAGCCGGACTGAATCACATGGGGAGAAAAAAATCAAACATCAAACATTGATAGCTACAGCATATGATCACATAATGATTAGTGGGAAGTGAATGCATTTTCTTTGACAACAAAATCAATCTCCATTTGGAATACTGCTGTGAAAAGAATCAAAATAGTCAAACCATAAACACACTGGAAGTGCTCATCCAGCCTCTGAATATACCTAAATAGTTTTGTTGATGTGAGAAGAGAACAACAGCAACTCACAGACGCACATCTCACAATCCAAAAATAAAGATATAGTGGAGGATGCTCTTTTTCCGGGTGGATCATCAAAATAAGTGGTCCGTCTGATTGTCAATCATTCTCGTGATATTTTGTAAGTAAGGCCGTCCTTCGTGCTCATCCCCAAGAAGCTATCTTACCTCTCGGGAGTGGGTACAGGTTGTCCTCCACTATACCTTTAACTATGTGACCACATATTTCAAAATGAAACAATTACATTTTAAATCAAATTGAAGATATATTGGATGCAAAGGAGGGAACCCAATGCTAAACCTGAAGTAGTTATTTGATAGTTTATTAGTTTGTTGAGTTGTCATTGTTTGCCACTGTTTAGTTGTCCCTCACAAATCAAACAGCAGGTTTAAATCGGAGACACCCCACTTTTACTGAAAACCTATCCAGGAGTCTCTGCAATTCTGTTGGCTCGCACTACTGCTCCTGTACAACCTATACTTGCATTACTGTTTTTTAAAATGTTATAGATTAATAATCATAAAAAGGCTACATTTGTATGGTTTCAATAAATAATATTATCAAAACAAAACAAAAAAAATGTTTCTTATGCTGATTAGTAAAGGTGGGAGGATAAATAGGTGCATAGACAATTGAGTAAAACCAAAACCAATATTATAATAAAAACTTCTCAGAGACACTTGAAAAATATGCAGATTAATTTTAAAAGCATATCATCAAAATTACAAATATTTTTTTTGTATCAGGTCATTTTCAGAGAAAAAAAGTTTTTTTTCTCCATAAAACAATGAGAAGATTCGTTTAAGAGAAATCATAATACTTAAGGAATTGTCTCTCTTTTAGGACAGAGTTAATCTACAATTTAGTAAACACTGCATGATTAATCATATTTTCGACCACTTCAACTCTTTGAATTCTGCTGCTTTGGGAAAATTTGCGGCTGTTTAAGGCTGGAGGAACTCGAATTCTCTGAGCCAGACATGGTTGATTTCGTACACTGTGGGCAGAGGGAGGAGTTGGAGGGAATGGAGCAGCTGGCTGTGAGATATTAACAAGTCTGATGAACTTATGAATAGCTACTTTCGTTGCCAGGAGCCCGGGCGTGTCATCCACATTGCTATATTCATTGGATAAAATCTTCTGACATCATCAGTCAGAAATCACATGCGATTAAAAACACATTCTGAGACACACACTTGAGTCACTTATTTTATTTACATACAAACATAATTTTACACTTTTTCTACAGTTAAAAACTTGTTCCTTCTGCACCGCATAAAGATGAACATCTGTCTGGAGGCTCTTAGATGTACAGACACCTGTGGGTTCAACCAAATGGTTAACGCCGTGGATTCTGACAAACCCCCTATTCCACCGTTTCAGAGTAGAGCGGTTTGACTCAGATCACACAAGGATTTCATCATCTTACAGTAGGGGTTTAAACATGGAAGCTTTAAATAGAAAAATAAAGTGGTTAGTTGGCCAGTACAACTGTTGTCTCGCATGCCTGCTCTTAATCTGGTCACATTACCCATCAGCTGGTGCCTTTTCCTTTCTGCTGTTATCTTTATAAATTACATGAATCATGTAAACATCTAAAAATAAACATTTGTGGTCAATAGTGTCCTATGACATGAGATTCTCTGGTTGCTCTTCGCTGCAGAAAACGTTTTGATGTTTTATACCAAAATGTGATCCATTGTCTGCACATGTAGTGTTTAACTTCACTGGATCCCTTGCTTTATAGAATCTCACTTCCTGCCTGAAAGATCCAATCTACATCAGATTGAGGGGAACTTGAAGCATCAAGCATGAAAGATAATGCAGTGACGCTTTGTGGCGAGCCCAGTGGAACCACTTCCATTGACTAATGTGACTGTGTCCAACCCAGTAGATGGGGTTGGATGCTCTGCGGACTATTCGTGGTGTTAAAGCTATGGTGAAACGTGGAAGTTAAGCCAGTAGTTCTCAAACCTGTTCTTCAATCATATCTACCCTGCATGTTTTAGATATCTGCAGCACACCTGATTCAAATACTTGCACGACCTCCTTAGCAGCCTTCAAGTGTTGCAGAAGCCTGTTAATCATTTCATTATATAGGTCAGGTGTGTGGCAGTGAGGAGAAATCTAAAGCATGCAGGGCAGTGGTACTTGAGAACAACTAGTCTCTTCTCTAAATTCTGACAGAGGTCACTGAGCTTCTGGCCTCTTCTAATTCAACTGGAGGCAGGCTTGAAGCTGCTATCTTCCTTACAGACATGGAATCAATGGTAAACCCCTTTCCTAGTCCGTGGCGGCGAGAGCTGCTGGAAAACAAAAATAAAAAAAGACAGTGATTGTGGATGCATCAAAGAATGAAGAATTTCTGTCACTGTAAAGCATAATTCATTTTTATTGGAGTCATTCAGGCTAGAATGTATAATAATACACTGATTAAATCGTATCTGTATATTATTGCAGAACAGTTCAGGTTGTGCCTTAACAGTCTATGAAAGAGGTTTATAGAAAGAAAATATAGACCAGGCCTGGGTGATATCGTTCAAAAAATGAAAATTTCAGATTTGATCATAGCAAATCGATTTATCAATTTTCAGTCTTCTTTTCATCTAATGAAAGGAAATTGAATATATTTTATAAATTGCCCTTTTTTTTTTTCAAGCATTTCATCTGTAAGTATAATCTCATTTCAAAGTGCAACAAAATACAACCTGTCAAGTGCAGATGTTCTTTTTTTACTCCTGTTCCACTTTCCCGGGCAGTGAAATTTTGCCCAGCATTTGTCTGGGTCTGCTTATGACGAGTAAAAAACTGCTGACACAGCCACAAAGCAAGGGGGCAACACAGAGAATGAAAGGGCACATCAGAATTTGGAGGTTTAAGGTCTAAACCTAAAACTCCAGAGTGCAGCCGTTTCCCTGAAATGAAGTTCTGCTGCAGTTTTACATGCCAAATACTTCCCATAATCCTGCTTTTCATGCAGTGAAAATACAGAAGTAAATCAATTATAATATCTTTGCACTTGTATGTTCTAGTTGTCCCTTCCTGCTCTGTGAATGAGTATGTGTGTGCCAGCGGAGGATGTGTGTCGGCTAGCCTGCGCTGCGATGGGCATGACAACTGTCTTGATGGCTCAGACGAGGTCAGTAAGGCTTCACATGTTTTCAGTTATTAAAGGAATCTCATACCAATGAGTCCTTATTGTGCAGACAATTTTAGAAAATTAACCTGTAAAGAGTTTTTTATCCACTGGTTACTGCCTGAGGATTTTGTGTTTTATTGTTGCGGACAGATTGGTTGTGTGAAGGAGTGCAGAGAGGATGAATTTCTGTGCCTGAATCGTGCTCACTGCATCCCTCGGCGCTGGCGCTGTGATGACGTGTTGGACTGCATGGATCACAGTGATGAGGAGAACTGTAACCATGGTAAATTGAAAAAAAAAAAAAAAGTATTTGGATAATACTAAGATTGGTTATGTCATATAGTTCCAGTTAGAAATTTACACATAGATATGTTTTTATGTATGATGTCTTTTTACTGTGTTTTCCAACATTTAATTATCCCTTAACCTGGAAAAAAATTTATGCCTTTTAATCATTTTTTGATTTATAGAGATATATACCAAGACACCAATTTGGTTTGAAGGTGCTGAACCATTTTTGTTGTCAAAAAAGTATAATTTTGGATGAAAGCTACACTTTTTAACAGAATAGGTAATGCTTAGTAAGATTAATTCCAATTTTTTGCAAGGCTGAGGTAGGTGCCTTTTTCTAAACTGCTTTGTCCAAATTTAAAGTGGAGTATGTGATTGTATCAGTATGGGAACACTCAATGGTGTTCAGATTTTAATCATCTAACTCGATGTGAAGTAGGGTGAACATTACTATGGTTGAGATGAGACTAACTCAACTAAAATTTAGAGTAATTGAAGAAAAGTTTCTCAGATTAGCTGAATTCCTAAGGACACCATCCAGCGGTTTAGTATTGTGGAAGCAGCATGATGCTGTGAGGCTGTTTTGCTGCCAGCCAATCCTTCACATATATTACATCTGATATACTTTTAACCTTTGCTTAAAAGTCAGGTCTATGCAGGTAAACAATCTGAATAAACTAATTTCATTTTTGATCAGAAGTGTTTATAAATATCGAAATGAAAATATGTCTGGAGCTTGTTAATGGCTCCCAAAAAGCATGTATTGGTGTTTTTGGTATCTGACTGGAACACTGTTATGAATATGAAAAATGTGAGTTGTTTATAAACTGAGTTTTCTTATGCTCAATGTCCAATTTCAATATTAGAAGAGTAAAGCAAGGACATTTTTATAGAGATCAGAATTTTTCAGACAGACAATCTGACAAACAGCAATAAATGAATCAACCAAATACATACAAAAAAGACTTGTTAACATCAACCAAACCAAACACCAGTTTCCAAACTAACTAAATTCACCTTAAAGGAATAGTACACCCAAAACATGATTAGCCTTCATTTTCTACTCACCCCCATGCTGAACAAAACTCTGGAGTACTTTTTTGATATCTCAAATGCATCTGGAGATCTGGGAGGCTTCTTGCTGTCTGCTGACATTCAAATAATGGAGGTCTATGGCGCCCGAGACAGAAAGGTCCATAAAAGTCCACAAAAACGTGTCAATATTCCTCCATACTGCTCGTCCAATGTAATCCAAGTGTCCTGAGTGGGTAGCATCCAGAATTTACTCGAAACGAAGTCATTTAGAACGTTTTAGAGCCTAAACAGTAGTGTATAGGACTTCCTAATAGCGCCCCCATGCGCGCTCACGATTCTACGGAAGCCGGCAGACCAAACCAGCGCATTCAGCTCGGCAAAGAACTCATGCTCTTCCTCAACACTGAAGTCCTCAGACATTTTTCTTTCGTTGTTTCTTTCTTTGCACAGGTAAACAGCACATTTCTTCTTCTACGCTTGCATTATCGGCAGAGCAGACGCTGAATGCGCACGTTCTTCCGGTTTGGTCTGCCGGCTTCCGTAGAATCGTGAGCGCGCATGGGGGCGCTATTAGGAAATCCTATACACTACTGTTTAGGCTCTAAAACGTTCTAAATGACTTGGTTTCGAGTAAATTCTGGATGCTACCCACTCAGGACACTTGGATTACATTGGACGAGCAGTATGGAGGAATATTGACACGTTTTTGTGGACTTTTATGGACCTTTCTGTCTCGGGCGCCATAGACCTCCATTATTTGAATGTCAGCAGACAGCAAGAAGCCTCCCAGATCTCCAGATGCATTTGAGATATCAAAAAAGTACTCCAGAGTTTTGTTCAGCATGGGGGTGAGTAGAAAATGAAGGCTAATCATGTTTTGGGTGTACTATTCCTTTAACATAAATAGAAACAAAACCTTCCACCAAATAAGGGGTATTAAGAAGTGAAACTTATTTTTCAACCACCCTTGCCCTCATATTGCACTTAAATTTACTTCAAGTACAGTGACCTTCCTGTTTAACTTGTTTTTTTTTTCCAATATTTACATACACAAGATGAAAGCATAATTCGCAAAGTCAGATGAAAATGTATCTCTAATGCACAGAAATAGATTTACCCTTTTATTTGCATGAGGTACAGCGATCCATAATGCCTTCATAACTGTGGAAAACAATCCGCCTTTGTTTTCAATTAAATTTGATTTGAAGCTGTTGTATCTAACTTGCAGTACCAAAAGTTTATGAAACTTGTATTTAACTGCAGGAGCCTTCTTCTGTCGGGCCGATGAATTCATTTGTAACAACACCTTATGTAAACTCCACACATGGGTGTGTGATGGCAAGGATGACTGTGGTGATAACTCTGACGAAGATACAGAAATGTGTGGTAGGTGTAATGTCACTCACAAGACCTGCATCCAAAAGCCAACAGATGCATGTTTTTCTTGTTTTAACTTTTAAGCAACCCTAGATGGAAAATTTTGCTTTGTTTCAAATGTCAAGAGAAACAAATGACTTTCCTTTTTTTATCTCTTGGCCTTTAGCTAAGCTTCCCTGTCCGCCCACAAGGCCCTTCCGCTGTAGAAACGATCATGTGTGTCTTCGCATGGACCAAGTCTGCAACAAAGTGGATGATTGTGGCGATAACTCTGATGAAGAAGAATGCGGTGAGCTCAGAAAAAACACATTTAATTCTGCTAAATAAGTGTTTAGGAAAAGAACATATGGTATTCGTTAACCAACTTCAGATAAATGAAGGTTGATTAACATTGGTGCACATATTGTTTTAATAATTTCCCTCACTGTAGTGTAAGTTGTGATTTGCAGTTAATTTTTATTAATTTTACTTTTTCTTTGTTTTAATACCAGATGGAAAATCTAGCGAAAAGTTTTTTGCTTATGTGTCCCTTATTGATGTGAAGGAAAAATACAGATTTTCATGTTTTTTGAATTTCACCCAACAACAACTTTGTTGTGCCTCCCTGCCAGCGTCCTAACATCTTCCCTCAGCACAAGCTGTCTGTGAATGCTCCCACAGAACAAAGAGAAAAGAAGACAAATAACTCTTCTTTTCTATCACTCCCTTGCTTCTCTTGTCTTTCATTCATCTTTCTCTCTGATACCATTGAGACCCTCATCCATCTCCTACCTCAGTCCATTAGCTCTCACCATTGTAGTCTGTCTCCATCAATCCATCTCCTCAATTTCATCTTAATCCCATCATCTTCCTCCCCATCACTTCATTATGCCCCTTTCCTATTCATTGTCACACTGTTAGAGTTAAAAATAAGTACATGTTTTTAATCTCTACAGAAAAAAATGGGAAGATAAAAATTTCACCTACAGCATAACTAATTATATCTATGTAGACCAGCTGCAACACTATGTGATCATGTACATTAAACTGGACGTTTACAGAATTAATTTCATTTTTTATCAGGAAGAAATTATCAATTTTTTTTAGGCTGCAGTCAATCCAAGTTATTCAAATATTAGTTTTTGCCAATAAGGGAATAATTTCCCCAAAGCAGCTCTCTCTAATCATATTAAAGTTATTACAATCGATGGTTTGTTTCTGTATGTGGTACTGTGCTTGTGCAACTCATGGTTGGAAATCTCCCATTATCCATTCCTCTGTTCATATATCTTACATTATCATCAAGAACGATGTGGACAGACTGGCCATCTTTTTCCCCTGTGTTTAACATCTAATCGATTACCTGCTTGATAAGCCCTGCTGTATGAGATTCATGGAGCTGCAGGAAATGCAATGCTGAACGTTTTGGATCAAGTGAGAATTCAATTCACTGTGCACTGAAGCTGAGCAAAAACATAAAGCGAACATCAGAGCTCCTAAGCAGCACCTTCTGAGAAAAAAAGAAACTTTTTTGATAAACTCATTGTGTTGCATTATGTGCAACAGACCAAAGACCCATTATGATCTCATTCAGTTTATAGTTTCAGTTAAACAAACCATGCTTTGTTCACACTGACATGTGCCGATACACTAAACTGTTTAAAGATCAATGAAGTTCCCATCATCCAACAGCAGGCAATAAGGTACTCGCACTAAGAACATTTTACAATGATATATGCCATCCATTGTATTGTGTTATATTATTGATAATTTAAAAAGTAAAAAAACAAAGTAAAAATAGCTAATTGCTGATCTAGTCTAAGTACAAATTTTAAATCCCTCCACTCTGCCAGCTAATCCTTGAAATTTTGAGCAGTGAGTGAACTACATGCAAACTTCACATAGTTAAAAGTTAATTGGTCATCCAGCAGTGAGAGTAAGATGCTGGGTTGAAATTTATATCTTTCAACTGAAGGAAATCCTGAGGAAGTTTTCAGAGTTTTGCACCTTCTCAGTGAGGCGGATGCATTTTTAAAAATGATTGCAGGTTGAACTCTGAGGTCAAATAGTGGCTAATGAGTTTCTATCAAAACGATATTTGGAAGGACTTGGGTGGGGAGATAATTGCTGAGAAGGACACAGTAGACTACTATGTTGAATTTTTGCAAATATTCCAGTAATTCTAGAATAATTTCTGCCTGATTTTGGATTTGAAGAGAAAATGTATAAAACTGTCTGAAATGTTAGAAATTTTGTTTCCACAATTTAATATATAAATATCGGCACTGGATTCACAAAGAAGATTGTGTAAAATAAATACAGAAAGTAAGTTGGCCTTAAGTCTACCAGAAGCTGTTATTTATAGATTATTTACAGCACATAAATGAAATGTTGACAAATTAAGGAATAAATATGTATGTATGGAATAATATGCTGTAGGAAAAATAAGGAAACTGTATTTGAGAGCAATATTCTTCTTCTTTATGTTGACAAATTAAAAAGGAACACATGCTTGATTATACTTAGTCATTTTTGTTTTCCTCACCTAAATAATCACAAAAAACATAATACTTCATTCAAATAATACGCTTAACATGCAAATATTTTGAAAGGCATTTGTTTTTTCAGACTCGCATATCTATGTATATATCTTTCTATATATATATATATATGTATATATATATATGTATGTATACATATATATATATATATGTATATAGACATCTGTGTGTGTTTTTAAAAAATGTTTTCTAGTGACTTTGTTTAAGGAAACTGTATTTGAGAGCAATATCCTTAAAAAAAAACCTCTCCCATGTTTTCCTTTCTTTAAAACAAAAATGTGCCTAAGCAGAGGTGGTAGCTGGAAGACCTCGACCTTGTGGAAAGACAGAGTTCACCTGCAGTAATCGACGTTGCATCCCGATGCAGCTTCAGTGCGACCTCTTCAATGACTGTGGCGACGGCGGCTCGGATGAACAGGACTGCAAGTCCTGTAAGTAGCATTAGTTAACTTTAGTAAACATATCATAGAAGGTTTTGCAAGAGATGCAATGTACCTTATCTCACTGCAATTTTATCATGAAGAAAAGTAATCTTCTTATTTAAGATGTGAGGCTCTGTTGTGTGTGATTATAAATTCATGCTCATATTTGAAGGTGTGTTGTGCTGTGTGAGAGTGATGAGGATTCACTCTAAGCTGCTGCACATCAAAGGAAAACCCCAGCAGTCAACTGAGATGCAGAGGTGTAATCAGAGACCTGTATTTATTTGCAGTTTCCAGTGGAGATGTATGCGGAAAGAAAACAAATCCATGTGGAGAGGATGCAATTTGCAACCAAACAAATGCTAATGCGATATGTCAGTGCAAACCTGGTTTCAAGAGGAACCAAAAGACTGGCCAATGTGAAGGTATATCAACCTTTCTCTGTTTTTCTGTTGTTCAATTGAATGATTGCAGTCTTATGTGTAAAGATTTATGACAATTTTATCCTTACAGACAATTTTAGAATAGCTAATATAGAAATATGAGTGTTAAGAAAGGAACAATGAGAAATGTAACTCATTTAAATGACCTTGACAAAATAGCTGTATCTCTTTGAATTTAATTTTACATTTTGTCAAGTTAAAATCACAAGCAAATTTTCATATGATAAGGAAATACACAAAGCAGTACAAAACTTAAAAGTTATTTTACAAAGAAAATCTGTAAATATTTATTCTATAACTTATTTTGAACGGTACATACCATAAACCATTTGATCATTATAAAATAAGGTTATTTACATCAAATCTCCATGCAGATAGTGTTTTGATTTTGTCATATTGAGCCTAAATGGAATTCCAGCTCTGGGCATGATGAGAAAACATAAACTGACGGGAGTGACTAAGAAATATGACTTAAATAAACCAATCTACAACAACTCTAACATCTAGTAAATCTTCCCTTGAGCCTACTATGGAATCTAAAGAACAAAACAAAAATGTCACACAAAAAAAAAAGAAATATGAAAGTTACATAAGCGACATCTGGAGGACTATTAAGTTCTTATCCCTTTTGGAATCAAATGTTTTTTTTTTTTATATTTTCACACAGGATCTTAAAATTTTCTTCATTTTCACAAATTCACAGAGGGATCCTAGGTGACTTTAGGCGGACATATACTGTACGATATTTTCGATCATTGCTGACAGCTACACTTCAATATGTATGACAAAACCACAGCATTTAAAGTTTGCAGCTCACAATGTTTGTTCTTACTGCGTGGCCGGGGCACTGATGCGATCTAACTGCACATACAAAAACCACAAATTGGACTCTAGGCATATCCCAATCTGATATTAATATCCAATGTTGCTCCAATATTTGCCAAAATCGGATATTAGATTTTACTGGCTGGCATCTAATATCTCCAATATTTTCATGCTGATAGAAACACTTTGCTTCCGTTAAAGGTTTCTGTAATTCATTGGTTATTTTACATAGGTCAGTTTTTTCATAGCTTTTCTTGCAAACTTTTGCTTCCTGCCTTAGTAATATATTTTGACCATGCGTTTTATAACATTCTAAAGTATAAAATAATTCATAAAAGCTGGCATGATTCATGCTAATTTCATCTCAGGTCAATATAAATATTGGCCAATACTCAAAGCTGCAATTTCGGTATCGTAGCTCATTGTTGTTAAGGTTAATACACAGAAAGTTTATTGGAGCAAAAACAAAGTTTAAAAAGCAGAACTAACAACTAATATTCCATCAGGATGTGTTTTACTTTGGGAAAAAACTTCCAACCAATAAGACTGAGCTACTGGTGTTTGAATTTAAAACATTTCATATAACGTGACTATGGCCTTTAATATGGAAATTTAAAATTATGTATTTTGGTCCAGTGGATATAGAGATCATTTATCATCTACGCTCTGTGTTTACTATGAGCCCAAAACAGAAAAAAAACAATAATGCTGTTTTTTTTGTTCAGAAAGTCCAAGTTACAATGATCATATGGTGTTTTACAAACATTATCACACATCAATTTTTTTGCTATTGTGATACCAGTTCAAATCCTGCTATTTTATGAAGGCCTTTGAATGTTATTAGAGAGCATTAGTTTGCTTCTTGGAACAAATCACATGTACTGAAAAACACACAGCACATCAACATAAACAAACAACACCCTGTGTTAATATGATGCTGGCAGCATAATGCTGTGTCAAAGAAAACTGGGTCATTAAGGCTGTCTTTCAGTGCTCTGTCAGTCATAAGTAAAATTGTGAGCTTTTTTTCCCTTGCAAGGAGAGATAAACAATATAGACCAAGTTGTGTTAAAGGGAACATATCAGAGAAATGCATACATGTTTAAAACATGCTCTGACAATCTCAGTTGAAATAGATTTGTCACAAAAAAAGTTTAAAAGGTATAAAATGTAAAAAAAAAAAAAAAAAAAAAAAGGTTTTCACATCACATGTAACAGGAATAACAAAGTAAATTAAAGTTCACAGTCTTTACCTTTTTATCTCTGCATATGATGCATTTCAGTGCCTCTAAAGAATACAGCATTGCAATTGTGTTACATAAACATCACCTACTTTTTTCCTCCAGAGATAAACGAGTGTCTGCAGTTTGACACATGTCCTCATTACTGCACAAACATTAAGGAATCCTTTAAATGTACATGCGATCGCAACTATAAGGAGGTGAACGGCAACTGTGTTGCAAAAGGTATGAATGCTTCCAGACTGTTCTCCTTTAAAGCTCTGCTTTTACATTTGTTAGATCTATTTTTATGTACCTGGCTGAAACTGTCAAGGGTAAGTTGTTAATAATTTATATTGGTTTGTGTTTCCATTTTTTTTTCTCATATTAATGACCAACTTTACAGGACAAGATGATCGAGTGCTCTACATAGCCAACGACACTGAAATCCGAAGCTTTGTGTATCCATATAACCAGAGCCAGGGACATAAACTGCTCACTCATATTGAGGACAACGCCCGCATTATCGGGATGGATGTTCTGTTTCATCAGCAAAAGTTTATATGGGCTACCCAGTTTAACCCTGGTGGGATCTTTTATAAGGACACTCTTGAAAGAGGCCAAACAAAAGCAAATTTTAAGAACATTGTAAGTGCTTCCAACCTCTTTATTTGTCCATCCATCTCAAACGGCGACTCGTTATTGCGTTTCCTGAGTTTATAAACTGTTTGTTTCATAACGTTTTACTGGTTTGCCTTTTATATGACAAATTCAGATGATGCATGGACAGCGTTTCAATAAGAGAATCTCCTTTTTATGCATTGCAGTGTTCAGATTTCCGTCGTCCCAGAGACATTTCTGCTGACTGGATCACTGGAAACATTTATTGGACTGATCACTCGCGGATGCACTGGTTCAGCTATTACACAGCCCACTGGACTAAATTACGATATTCCATAAATGTGGGCCAACTTAAGGGACCAAATTGTACTCGCTTGATTACTGACATAGCGGGAGAGCCATATGCCATTACTGTAAACCCATCCAGGGGGTGAGTTGTGTTGTCAGTGACTCCTTTCTTAGTGACACACTTAAAACACATACTCCTTGTACTTTTTGAGAATATTTACATCTTTTAAAGTACATTTTTATAATTTAATTCATATGTATTTTTGATGCTCTATGGAAGCAAAGCATTTTTTTTAGTAAACTTAATTTTTTTTATTACCATCAACTGTTTTATTAAATCAATCTGTTATAGTGATAAACTAAATATTACAAAAGCTTGTGTATTAAAATGTAAGCTTTCTAGGTACTCAGTGTTAATGGTGAAATGTTAACTTTACTGTCCTAAGCTAGTCTTAAATTACAAACATGAAATATTCCTTTATTTTATTTTATTTGCTGACAATATAAAGTGCAGTAAACATGAATTCACAGTACGGGTCCTAAGAGGGAAAGCTATTGCAGCAGCTTATAGAATTGGCCCTGATATGAGTATTAAACATATGATATCAAGCTATATCTATGCATGCTTTCTGTATGTCAGATTTATTTTATTTGCATAGAGAATCTCCAAAGAAGCTCAGTTGTTTGCATTTTCTCTCACAGAATGATGTACTGGAGTGTTATTGGTGATCACTCCCAGATAGAGGAATCAGCCATGGATGGGTCGTTACGCAGAGTTCTCCTGGAGAAAAATCTTCGGAGACCCACTGGTAGGCATATCTACTTTATTGTTTCTATATGGGCTTTTTTTTGTTGTTGTTCTTTTTTTCCCCTATGGTACTGTTTTATTACCTTGGTGGGACTTGGTAGAGATTGCTGATAAACAGAGAGAGGAGAATTACCAGTAAGTGTTTTTCTTATCCCATAAGACCATCTTTGAGACTAAGTATGCATGTTAAATGATTTCTCACCTTGATTATACAAGCTGTGTGGCCTCAACTGGTGTATTATAGAAAACAAAAACACACAAAAAAGTTTTTTTTTGCCAAGCTTTGTACTGTTATAACTTCATATATATTTAATCTTGTGTCAAAGTTTCTACTAAAGATAGTGTTATCTGATCTAGATTTCTATTAGAGAGTTTGAACTAATCAATTGGTTTTCATATCTGCTATGTCTAATATGACACTGTTGCAGCTGGATTAGCAGCACCTTATCTTTAGACTTGAATAAATTGGTGCCTTTTTGCAAACAGACGTATTAAAGAAAGCATTCTAATTAAAGAAGGATAAAACAGGTATTTTATATAAAGCAATAAAGAACAAACTCTGTGTTTATATATTTGTAATATACAGTACTGTAACTACAGGTGCATTGATTTCTCTGAGAAAAAAAAGTGTGGAAAATCTTACAAATATTTAATGTTCTATTGCAGATTCATGTTTAAAATAGGTTTAACAACAAAGATTTTGAAATTAATCCCTTTTGTGTTTTTGCAAGGAGAATGAAGGTTGCCTTTTTAAAACAAATCTGTGTTCAAAAACACAATATTAAAGACAAAAAACGAATGCCCAAAACAATTCAACACCAGCAATGTGTTGGTTGAGGCTTCTTAATGCTTTTGTAACTGAGCATTGTAGGCCAGCTCGACATGCAGTCGGTATTTATTGCCTCCACAACCGGCCACCTCATGATCTACTTTGTATTCTAATTTCAGCCACTTCCAGAACATGTACGACTATCTCAATATATCAGACGCTGAATTTTGTTCATCAATTAGCTTTAATCTATTATAAACCACATTTGCAGAAATAATCCTTTATCCATACATCACTCACTTTGTGTTTAATGAATCTAAAACAAATTAGTTTCACTTTTTAAACTGAATAAGTGACAGTAATTAGGTTTTCAATTATATTTTTAATTTATTGTGCTTGCATACATAGGGTCCTAAAGCTCTTACTTTCCTCAGAAGCGTTTATAATTTTTAACTTACTCCATTAGATGAAGTCTCATGCTGAGACTACCTGCATAGTGCTTCATGAAACAGAATTAAACCTAAATGAGAAATGTTTTGACCTTTAAATATGTCGGGAACTGGCATGATGAAGTCTTTTTAGACCCCGTCTAACACAAAATTTATTCGAAAAAAATATATGTGCTGTATACCATTTATATTAATTTGGCAGGTAAAAAATACCAGGTTAGGAAAACATATGTTTAAAAAAAAAATCACATTTCAAATTGAGTTTTATGCTATTCAATATGTATTTTAAGTTGATTAAAATGTCCTCGAACTTTCAATAAGTAATTGATAGATTCATATTTTAGATATTTTATAACAGAGTTAAATTTCCTTGAAATGATTCCTTGAAGACATACGATTAATTGAAGGCAAATGTGTGTGGAATGGCATGGATTAGAAATAACCACAAGACCTGGAACTATTCAAAGCAGGCTCTTTGACACCTCATAAAGTGAGACTTTGGTAATGAAGGTAAAATAAAATCTGAAAAACCTGCTTATGGAGAGCTACAGCATATTTTCAGTGTGATAATGAAAATTGACTGCTGTTATAAAAGATACCTTTATTTTAGGACTTTTCAGACATCATTACCTGAATACCAATGAATGATGAGGATGGCATAACGCTTAAATAAATAGTTGAAAAATACTTGGGTCATAATACTGCTCAATTAATTTAAAACAGTAATTTCTTACTATGTGGTATACTTTTATAATAACTCTATTTTAATTAAATGAAATAAAATATTAAATAAAAACAAATGTAGTCATAGATTTATCTGCATTAATATCTTGCTTAATACTTAATGGCCGCTCGGTTTATGTCTATGGGTCTGGAGGGAGCCCCTTAGGGCTGATCTAGTTTTGAAAAACAGCTTTGGCCTCCTTTAATTCAAGGGACCAACACTCTGTCTCGGCCACAAGAGAAATTCATCATCAGAGAGCTGAAAAGGAAAAAAAAAGATCTGTTTAAATGCCTCAGCCACATCCTCAGCTTTCTAGTAAGGGAGGTAAAAAGGAGTCATTGTTTAATAATTAGAATGCCTCAAATCCACCATCAAACCACAGTGCTCAGCTGAGAGGTTCAATATAGGCACATAAATTGACTTTCTAAAATCACAACTTCTTTTACAACTAATCTGACTTTCTTGACCTGAAGATCTCCTGTGCTGAGGGATTTTACAATGATTTCACTTTAATTTGTCAGGTAAATAAATTGCTTACCTTCATCCTCCCACAGGGCTGGCAATTGATTACTTCAACCAACGTATTTACTGGGCTGATCCGGAGCTCTCACAGATAGGGAGCATGAGATTGGATGGCTCGGACCCCCTTGTGACAATCAGCGAAAGACACGGTAAACCCAGTAGAAAAAAAGCAAAGAACAAGTATTTTGTTTTGTTTTTTTCATTTAAACCCACAATATTCGTGCAGCACAGCTTCTTATCAAATAATTGCAGCAGTATTGCTTGTGTTTCTTAGAAGGGTAGGTTTTACTAAGATCAATCTGTCCTCTGCTACAGGGTTTGTTCTTTTTTTACTGAGTCTCAGGATAAAAACATTCAGAGTCCTTGGTATTCTGAATTAGTTTTTCTGTTTTTTGCTGCTCCATCTTCAGGAATTTCTCAGCCATACAGAATTGATTTATTTGAGGACTACATCTATGGAACCGGACTAAAACAGGAGCTCTTCAAGATTCACAAGTTTGGTAAACAGGCGGTGGAGATCTTCCATTTGGGGGTGGAGCGGCCCACAAATGTCTTTCTTTCCCACCGTTACAAACAGCAAGACGGTAAGCCGTCCTATTATGGATGTATCCAAATCATTACATATACTAAATTAAAGATTGCATGTCAGAAGCTTAATTGACTTTTAATGGTTCTTTAGATCAAATTGATGTTGTACTTAAAAAAAAAACTTTTCAATAAATTTTTACTTTTAAGATGATACAATGATGCAAATCATTGTATCAAATATAACTTTGGTTATTGTTACAGTTAAGACTAACTCTATTCACACTGTAAGCAAATCTAGATTTCTTTTAATATTGTAATTTAATCAACAGTTGTTATAAATTGATAAATATCAATGCTTCAAAGTGGTACAAATGCAGCACCAATAATGAAGCTGTGTGGGGTAAAGATTAGAGGTAATGGCCAGAGACCTTCCACATCTTAAGGAGCATAGTGCAAGTTCCATAGTTCTTGCTTTTGTTTTAAAAGGTTAAAATGACACCAGTGTTGTGCACCCACAGGGGAGACAAGAGGAAGCTTTGCAGTCTTCAACTTCAAAGGTCTTTTTTTAAGATGCATAATATCTTCTGAGCTGAAAAAGTTATAAATATTAAGGGTTTTTTTTTAATCGAGCATCTTGCCTTTTGAGTAAAAATAGGGTCAACTGTCACAAGGCAGATCTGATCTTACTCTCCTCAAGTCACCTCCGATCAGACTTTAATTTGGCCCGCTTAATTGTCACACTAGACAAAAGTTTTATTTTCTTATTCTTGTGTGTAATGTGCAAATAGGTTTGAGGTGCACTTGTGGCTTGTCTTTTGTGATCCATCTTCAGAAACAGCCCCCCCCCACCCACCCGCCCGGGTGATAAAAAAAACGCACAGCCTGTCACACTAATGTTCACAAGAATCCAACCCAAATTACACGCTTATGAACTTAACTGAGCCTATAGAGGCAGCTGTGGTAAATAAGGAAAAACTAATTTTAAACATGTGGACTTTGTAAGTATATGTATGAGAAACAAGAAATATGTATTTTGGAATGCACCTTTGAATATGCAAAAAACCTGGTGTTTCTCATTCCTGAAATGTATGATTGAGCAAAATTACAATGATAAATTAGAAGAACAGAAATATTTTTCCTTATTTTGTTGATAAAAACTTTTAGCGTTCAAATTTATCTCTTTTAATGCCTCATTTCATATCATGTTAAAAAAAACATTTGGGATTGAATGAAAACAGTTTAAATTTCAGTCTCTCAGATATGAACACTTTATTAACACTCAGGGTTCTTAACTGTGTATGGCTAATTCATTTAGTGTGATTCTGATCCTGTTTGAATACAGAAACTATACAATAAATCAAAATTTTAACACCTAATTGCTTTTCAAGGAAACCAGCAACAATAATAATTGCTTGTCAAATAATCATTCTAACCTACAACTAACCTGTAACAACTCAATTTAGTCTTTACAGCCCAAATCAAATTGAATTTATGATGAATTAATATAAACTTCTGACTGGGTTCTTATTTGTGGTAGTTTAGCTTTATTTAAAGATTTATTTGAAATAACATTGTCATGGACTTATGCATTTTTATATATAATGTATAACCAATATGCTGGTCATGGTAAAATAAGATCAAAAACTGATAAAAACACTCAATATTATTTGGAAACATTCATGAAATTAATGAGCAAGACAGAAAAAAGCAAATTAGGGGAGTGGCGGCGTAGTGGTTAGGGCACTGTGCTTGGACTCCTGAGGTTCTGAGTTCAAGCCCACGGACTGCTACTTTGGGTCCCTGAGCAAGACCCTTAACCCCACACTGCTCCCCGCTCACCGTACAATGGCAGCCCACTGCTCCCCAAGGGGATGGGTTCAATGCAGAGTTCATCAGTAAATTTATCCACTGTGGGATCAATATAGTAAATCAATTAATCAAATTAAGACTATATTAATTAGACTTATCATAGAACTTCACATTTAACCTCATTAAAATTAATCCATCAAAAGTTCCTTATGTCCCTCTACATTAGTAAAAAAACAAATAAAACTGATTAAAAGGCATGAAGCAACTAGTTTGGCTTATTGCCGATAAAAAAACAAATTTTCTACACAATGTTTCCATTTTCTAAAACTGATGTATTGCATCTTGATGGGATTATGCCAACATGTTGTATTATTTTTGAATTAATGTCTTAACCTTCTCTTACACATAATGCACCTAAAAATAATCTCTTTGCTCTTCTACTCAGCCAATCAATACTACCTTGTCCTCCCTCTCACTTACTCACTCACTTGTGGTAAACCCCTGTCTGTTATTTGGTGTTAATGGTTATAGAACATAAGACAGCTCGGTTTTGGTCAGTTTTCCTATTACAGGACAGCTCTTCCCCTCTCCAGAGACTCATTAGTCCAGCCATGTAGTGCAAAATGTGTAGGTCTGTGGGCAGAGGATGCACTCAGCTTGCATTGAACTGTGAAGTAAAGGCTTGATATCCAAAGCAAAAACTTCCTAATAACAATTTAAATGGGAAACAGGCCTTTGATCGTGACTCTGTGCCTTTGGTGTTAGGCCTATCATTACTGGTAGCTTACTGTATTGTTTTTGTGACTGTTAAAAACTGAGCAAATGTGATGGCATTATAACAGCTGCAGATTAGGTTCTGAACATGAAGTGTTTTTTTTTCTTTTCATATTTTCTTCTCGTGATAAATTTATATTAAACATATTTGATTCATCTCCTCTTGCGTGCTTCTGCTTTAAAATCTGTTTCCCATATGCTTCTAATGAGAGCTAAAGCTATTAGAATAAATGCACACGTTTATGAATTTTGCTAGAATCCATTGTGAATTGTTAAGGATTGCTTCCATTAGTTTGTTTGTTGGCTGAAGGCAGAACTAAGAGTAGCACTTGAGAAAGCTACTAATCAAGTTGATGAAAGGAAATTGGTTCCACATTTTATAGTTGTTGATGCTTTAGTGTGAAGTTCTACACATATTTTAGCGCAGGACCTTTCCTTTTTTATGGAAAAAAAAAAGGAAAAACACTCTTCAAAGCAAACATTAAAGCACTTAGAATTGATTACTTCAGTTCAGAAAGAAGAATCACGCTCCCCTCAAAAAAGTCTAGTCTCTCTAATTACAGGCCAAACTTATCAGATTACCTTCATTCAATCTTTTTTTTAAAGAAAATTCTATTTTTTTCTCTTTGCAGGATCAAATCCCTGCCTGAGGATGTCTTGTGATTTCATGTGTCTTCTAAACCCAACTGGGGCCAGATGCATCTGTCCAGAGGGAAAAGTGCTGGTCAATAACACTTGTAGTGATGTCAACAATTCAGGTAGTTTTGATTATGATCACACAGAATAAGGCTACTTTTTGGATAAACAGTGGCTATAATTATCCATTGTACTGTGCCTATGGCAAATGTGTTACCTATGAATCTTTGTCACATTCTATAATATTGCTACCTCATACTTATCTCTTAAATACATTTTATGTGGTTGACAAACACAAAATATTGCATAAATATGAAGTGGAGGAAATACAGTATACATGGTTAAGTTTTTGGTTCTCTCCAGGTACTCCGGCTTTGTCCCACAGTCCAAAAACATGTCTGTTAGGTTAATTGGCTTCTCTAAATTCTCCTTAGGTGTGAGTGTGTGTGTGAATTCTTGTTTGTCCTGTTGGAGTGTGTGTGTGAATTCTTGTTTGTCCTGTTGGTCGTTCCGTTGGCCTGTGATAGACTGGCGACCTGTCCAAGCAACCACCAATATAATATATAGGATATAAATACAGTATCTGAAAAGTCGCCACATATATTTAAATTGTATTTACCTTTCTAGAACCCTGGGAAATAAGATTGCTGGCAATTATTTATTTATTTATTTTTTTTTTATCTCTTTACCATGAGGTTAGTTTTCTCCCACACATAGTGTGGCTTAGAGTAGTTTGTTTTACATATTTTGTGTCCTAGGGCTTCTCAGAAACTGCAATTGGGATTCTTATGGCTTTTTTGCAATACCGTTTTACTCCATGTCACTGCCATAAATTCTGGATGCCCTATGTGGAAAGTTTGCCTGATAGTTGACCCGTCAACAGATTCTTAGACCTAACCACAGAACTTGCACATTCTTCCACATAGCCTTTTGACTGCTTCTCTGATTAACTTACTACTTGCCTGACCTGTGATTTTAGGTGAAGCTTATGTGTTTGTAGTTTTGTCATACTGTTTACAAGAGCAGAAAATACATTGAGATATTGTTTTATGATATTACATTCCCTGTGCTTCTTCATAACAGCGAAAAACACCACAATTTCAGATTATTTTTAGAAGAAAAAAAAAAGGTAAACCCATTTGTTACTACTTCTGTAATCTTCACACACTTGGTTGTGTTGATTAACCACATAACAGCCCAATACAATTTATGTTTGTGGTTGCCATGTGTGAAAATATAAAAAAAAAAAATTCAGGGGATAGTTTGCTATATTATGAGATATTCTTCCTAGCTAAATGCTACCAAAAACACTTGAATCTAGAAGAAAATGAAGAATAAATCCCATTTGAAGTACAGGTTTATGGCAGTAATGTCACTCATGCATGGGTTACTGTGAGAACTTTAAGGTTGAGCACACTGACCTCCTACTGGGTCTCTACTATGGCTTTACACCTCTGTGAAAGTAGATGTTCAAACTTTATCTTCCTACACCTCTGCTAGATTTGATGTGACTTTATTACACCTTTGAACCACAAGTAAAGGGAGTTGTGCTGTTGTGCAGGGGAACTTTGTCGCCCCCCCTGTGAGAACGGAGGTCGCTGCTTGGCCAATGAGAAAGGAGACTGGAGGTGCTACTGCTGGCCTGACTTTTCAGGGGAACGCTGCGAGGTGAACCACTGCACAGACTACTGCCTTAATAAAGGCACCTGTATGGGCTCACCACTGGGTAAGTCTATGAAAGTATGCACTCACACTGCAAAGAAAAAATTAATCTTAATAAGTAATTTTTCTTAAAATAAGTGCATTTTGTCTTGAATTGAGGAGATAAGTGACACACTTTGCCAATGGAACAAGACAATTTACATTTAAAATAAGAAAAAACAATTGCATTGTCTTATTTCAAGAGCATATTATCTAATAATCTTAGTTTAAGAGTGAAAATACTATTTTCATTGGCAGATAATCTTGTATACCTACTGAAATTAAGGGTAAATACACTTAATTTATGAATTTTTTACTTATTTCTAGATCGTTTTTGCAGTGCAGGGCCATTATTTCTGTTTAAAATTCCTGTAACCTCTGCAGGATTGCAGATCATGGAACTTTTGTAAAAGTTAAGCCCCTGTAACTGTTTCAAAGCATCCTTACAAGTTCATCCTTTTTCATGATAATAAATATTTCTAAATGCCTTTTAAGGTTTCATAGTTTGAAAGTGGGATCATTGTTATGATGATCAAACTCTCACTGCCCTAAGAGTTTGATATTCAAGCTGCTGTAAGAAAATTTATTTTCTTTCCATGTGTTCTCACATATTAAAAATATATATTGATGAAATAAATATATGTATGTTTTACAAAGCATTTATGATACAGTAGCAAAACATTGCTTATTGATAAACTCTTGAATGCATTTAGAAACGTAAAAAAGAGAAGAAAAATACTTAATTCAACTCCCAAAGAAACAAAAACAAAAGTCCTCTGACAAATAATCAATTCATCCCACTTAGAAACAACTTGGTTCAATGTTTTTGCTTTAATGTACTGTAAAATCTTTGAAGCAAAACAGGAATCTGACGCCTTTGGGGAAAAAAGAACCAATGCTGAAAGTAGCAGTCTCTTAAATCAAACTATTTCTTTATGAAAACCAGCGAGGCTGAGATCAGGCCTGTAACAGCCGATTTAATCCCTTTATAAAGAGGGCATCTAGAAAGGATATACTAGCATTGCATTTTTTCCACATTTGGTGATGCTACAGCTTTATTGTTAATTACATAAAATCAGAATTTATTTCATGCTACATAATGGATTGTTTTTATTTTTATTGTTAAAAATGTGTTTTAAATAAATAACTAAATCTAATTTACACTGGCACATTGTTGATACACCTTGGGCAGTAATTATAGCCTCAAATATTTAAGCATGCATATCTTTAAGTGGTTTCATCTTATTCTTTTATTACTGTTAATCTCAGTCTCTATCAGATTGGATGAGACATATCTGTGGACAGCCATGTTAAAATCTCTCTAAATACTCAGTAATATTAAAGTCTGGACTCAGACCTGATCACCCATACACATAGTGAACCTGAAGGCACTCTTTTGAGATCTTGGTGTTGGTTGCAGGTCATTGTCCCAGTCTGTGGTTTTCAGCTAGGGTTGTCACTGGTCATTGCTGCATTTCTCTTTCCTTCCATCCTGACTAATCTGCCCATTTTTGAAAATCATCTCTCTATCATGATGTCACCTCTACCAAACTCCGTCAAACTAAATTTAGCACAGGTAATTTTCCAATTCAGTTGTAGAAACATGTTAAGACTGATCAGTGGAAGCAGGATGCACCCCAAATCAATGTTGAGCTTCATCACAAAGCCTGTAAGTTCTTATGTAAATGTTAGGTAATCTTGAGAAGAGCAGAAAGGACCTTCAAAGGTCTGCATATATAAAAACACATGAAATAGTAGGATGTTCAAACCGGCTGTTAAATTTTTTATATGACGTTTCACATGCATTTTTTTGCATACAATTTAGCACTCAATTTAATTCTTTGAAAATAAGCCCATAGACCACACCCAAAGTGTGAGATTAACTAATGTTCTAATAGGATGTCTGCTACAACATTTGCATAGAAATTAAATTTTGGTTTATTTGTGTGGCTTTACATGCATGGAATTTACTTTTAGTCTCTTACTGCATGTGTGGGCAACCCACACAGACCCACAAACAGAAACACCAAAGACCCTAATTTCCTCTTTTCTTGGCTAGACTCCCTGGGGTGTGGATTATCCCTGCAGAGTGATATCTTTGCAGCAGTGGCAAAAAAGCAGATATAGACACAGGACTGAAACTCCATCCTATCCCCTTTACATTCACCAGAAACTTAAAGATGATATTGGAGCTCTTGTTCACTTTATCCACATCTATTGGAAATATTAAACTATACATAATTGAATTTTGTATATTTAAATAAACGGTATGTTTACACAAGCATTTAAAAAAATATATACAGCCTAAAGACTCAATACAAGACAAAGATATCAAATGTATACAAGAAATATATAGTCTATCAAGTGTAATCATATGCTTTAGAAAGATTCAGAGTAAATTGTCTACAATCAAAATTTGATTTCATTTATAAAGTAATGTAATTTTTTTTTTTAGAATGCTAATTTGTAAAAAAACGAAAAAGTATTTTTTGTTGGTTTTTTTTGCAATTTATCTTCGTAAGTGAACATGTGGCCAGTTTAATGCATCAGGTTGTTAAATATGCAGCAGTGGCTCATGCTGAAAATTAAAATGAGGACAATAGAAGAGAGAATTCCTTCAAACAGGAAAATATCGAGAGAGATAAAAATCCGAGAGAGATGTGATGCTTTGTCGTATCTATCTGTGTTTTTGCTTTAGATTATACCTAATGGTCCACGTAATGACAAGCTTTTGTACAACCAACAGTAGAAATGCATTGCTGACATAAGTTATAATGTGCACCGAAATATCTATTTCTATAAATGAAAGCACTCCTACAGAACAGGTCACTGCAAACATAAATGCATGTATGTCTCATCTGAGAACAAATCTATAAACTAGATAACTGTGAAGATAGAATAAGCTTTCACATTTTCCACTGGCACTAAGGGACAAAAAGCGCACCAGTGATTAGTGGGATTATGTTGCATGCTCGGTATGCAAACAGTGCTGTACTGTCTTACAAAAGTATCACAGAAACTAACTTCAGAAGTTTTTCTTGCAGTATCATGTAATAAAGCATAAAAAAAAACCTTCAGCGTTTTTCTCTCTCTGCTCTGTATTTAGATCTCTCCACTTTCCAACGAAATATTGTTAGATGTTTCCAACTATATATAATGCTTTATGCTTAACAAAACGGTTACAATGCAATCACATCCAACCAAAGCTATTTTTTATTTCAAAATATGTATATATGCCCCCTTATGCCTCTTACTTCACAGTTCAGGTACCTGTTGTTTTTAAGTTAAAAAGCAATCAGGATTCCTGAAGCCAGTTGTTGAGTTGTTGATCACCCAGTAGAGCTGGCCAAAGCAGAGACAGATTTTTGTGGGATGTATGGACTATTCTAAAAATGTCAAACCACCTTATAGACTGCATGATGGTGTTTCGTTATTCGTGATTTGCTAAACGTAGCGGATGAACAAATTCTTCTAAATTTTTTTTAAGGTAATGAACTTAAATGTTTTTTTTCAAGGAAATAAAACCACAACACTATCATCTAACATGGACTTGATTCTATTTGGCCTCTTGTCAAATCCTTTTACTTGAACACTTTTCCAACAGCACTCTTTTTCCTTGACACTACCCTGGAAAATAATGGGTGGAGATAGGAAGCATTGGAGAAAGGGTTATAAAAGTAAAAAGCCTTTCACTTTGGATCATTGTCAAAGTTTTTTTATACCAAGAGAGAGCAAAGGATTCCCAGCAGCATATCAAATACTGTTTGATTCTGTAATGGATATGGTAGCAAAACAGATGCCTGATTGGTGAGAGGGTGATCATTATCCAATAATAAACACAGAACAATTTCTCTTCAGGAAAAATGACCCAGAATCAAACAGAGCTAATAGTGGAGGTGCAAAGGTACATACTGTAAAACTATACTTGACCAAATGCAGAAGAAAGTTGCAGAAATTTGCTATTAATTGCTGGCACACAAAAATGTTGTCTGTATCCAACAAGGGCTTAACTTTGGGTCAACCATCGGCGGATTTAGCTCCCTGCCTATTTATCTATTTAATTATTTATTCTCCTAAACTTATTAGGTTGTGCACTCAAAATGAGATCTGAGTCAACAATTACCGCCACCAGCAATTCGACAACATTTTCAGCTAATATGCTGAAATGAAAACATATGAAATTGAAAATTAATGAATAGTCTAAATATGTTCCTCCATTTATGGCCTCGCTGTATTTGATTGCAGTTTTTTTTAAGAATAAACCAGTTTCATTTACCCTGCCAAACATAATAAATCAGTATGTCTGCTCTTAGTCTGAAATTCATGCGTTACTATTATTATAGTTTTTTCTGCACATTTTACCTACAGTTAAATTCTATACTTGTTTAATATATTTTAAGTAAAATTGCAGATTACATGTATAATCCAGAGAAAAAATTTAGTATTTAATATTACACTTGTGATAAATTATGGTGATGCATTTTTTTTCTGCACCTTTAAACAACCCAAATGTCTATGTTTAGAATCAGTGCAGATAAAATAAACGAGGAAAACTTAGATTCAGACTTTTGTGTTTTGTTTTTCCCAGTTTATTGAGCCACACTTTTTTTTCTTTATGTAAAAACTGGAATGTAGGATTAGCTGCAATGAGACACATTGTCATAATATGACTACTTTAGGATTAAAGCCTTTCATTTTTTACTAAAGTAAAGCACCAAATATTTTCCCCTCGTGATGCAAATCATCATATGAAAAGCTCCATTTAACTTTAACTGGAGCTCAGATGAAGTCACTCTGCTCCCTCATCATGATCCTAAAGGTGCTTAGAGTAAACTTCCACTTCAAATCTAGCTGGGTAATTATAAACTGTAATCTAAAGCTTACAATTATAGGTCCTACTGAGTCAGCATTCAATTTTTAGCGCCTGCTTCAGCCTACATCATAGTTCTGGCTTCTACCTGTCCCTCTGTGGCATGTGCATCAGCCTCACTCTCCCACTGACTCAGCAGCTGCTCTTTAAGCTATTTCCCATTTGAGGCGCTTATTGATACTGAGATCACGAATAACCTCTGTGCTCTTTGTTGCAGTCACTTTCATGCTGCTGCATAAAAGTGACTGTTTTTGTCCCCTAATCTTTTGACTCCTTGTCATGTTGGGTGCAGGGAGCAGTGACAGGTCTTTACCTTAAAGTTAGCCGAAATATGTGCTTTGGCATTCAGTGTGGCTGCACTATGTGTTTTAAGAGGCATGTGTGAGTGACATAGACTCACCCCTCAGCTCACTTAGTAATACTTATATTTACCTTTTCTGATATTTCTCTTTTTTACAAAGGTTTGAATATGAACAAGGTGGAAATTTTGTTTTCTGTGGAAAGTGGAAAAAAACCCAAAACTTATAAAATAGATAAACGACACAAAAAAAAAAAATCACAACCTCTAAGTTATGTCATACTTAGTATTAGTTTAACTTCAACTCCTAAAGCTGCATATACTGTAAACCTTTGCAGGGTCTGCATATATGAGCCTTTATCCGCTAATATTGCTCAGCCTCAGAAATGAACTCACTTCAGACAAAAAACATAAAAAAAAACATTCACAGCAACTTTGCCACAATGTTTATTTTCCCTACAGCTGTGTTTTCATAATCCAAAAAAACATTTTAATTACGAGTTCAACATTTTCATTACAAAAACAACCGATCAAGGATTCAGAAGATACCTTGTATGCCATTTGTTGTTGTTTTTAGATGAGGTGCAGAATTGAACCCAGTTCTCTTCAGTGTTTTTCACTTACCTCAATTAAAAACCTTTGCTTACATTATTTTTCAAGGGGTTAAAGAAAAATAAACAGTTTACTCTATGTTTAAATAAAAACAAAAAACAAAACAGGTTGTGCATAACTTTGATTTAAACAAATCCAAAGTTAAACCTTTTTTATTTTTCACCTCATCATATAATATTGTTTCACCACAATTAGATTCATACTTCATCACTATACATCATTCACACAGGGTTAGGGTTAGGGTTACTGGTCCTTATGGGAAATACTGTCTTTGTCCTAGCCTGACGTAGTCCTACTCAATTCTAGTCAGAATATGAGTCTGATACTGCTCCATAGAGCTGTGATTATGGGGCGTGTTTCGAACGAACCAGGGAAAAAAATGCCTCTGCACTCAATTGGATAGACCTACAACCAATAAGAGCAACGGAGTGCGTGACGTATGTTAAGCCAGGCATAGTTGTTGTCCACAAAAATCAAAGCGTGCAGTTGCACGCCTATAATAAGAAGATGAGACTTGATCGCGTTTCTCTGTTCCTCTTTTAAAATTAATTTGCTGTCGATATCTTCTAGAACAGACCTAATAGCAGAATCTACTCACCTAAACTCTCCAGCGGCAGCCATTATTGTTGTCACCCAAGCGCGCTTTGGTCACGTGGTTGATTACGTTACTGTTGGTCATCTGTCCATCATCGTATAAAGCCCGCCCTGACAATTTGATTGGATCGCCTGACAGTGGGCGATAATACTGGCGCTACTATGGAGCAGAGCCAGACCGAACTTCCGCGACCCCAAACTTTGTGGGCGGGACTAAGTTCGGAATGGCACCCAGGCTATCTTTGTCCACCGGGGGAGCCAAAACTGAAAGTTCTTTAGAACTGCTTTAATGAGCTTTGCATTATAAAACATCAGTGTTGAAACAAACATCGTGCTTTTATTAAGAGCTATTTCATTTTTTATTTTTATTTTTTACCACTGACGAAAGACATATTTTTGGTTAGTGTGTTATTAATGATACACAACTGTGTAAATCAAGGTCACCAGCTTCCATTTGGCTTCACATCATGACTTCTCTCTGCATCCAAATATTACCTTCTGCTATGTATTAAGTTGTTGACCAGACTTGTTTTTCATCATTCAAAAGAGCATCAAATAGACCTTGACTGGATAGAAAGTTGGTATCTGAGGCCTTATGCGACTATGAACCTGAAAATAGAAATACTCAGCCAGCAGATAAGCCAACGCTGATGTGAAATAAGAAAATAAATATGCGTGTGTTTACCTACAGTTACATTTTTATTATTGCAGTCATGAATTGGGTCAGCTTGTAAAAAAAGTAGGTTTCTGGTATTAAATTTTTGCATATCTGGCTTGTATTTCTGACTTTAAGTAGAGCATTTTTTCTGAGATACCATGAATCTCCAACTCAACCAGCATGCAACAAAATCTGTAAATGTTAGCGTTAAAACTCAGCAGTACCATTGCGTGACAAAAAAAAATATTGCACATATCAAGGTAAATCAAATATATGTTTTTTGGACTAGTTACAAAAAACTCACTGTATGCTGGAAATATTCAGAGTGATCCACACATGCAAATTGTTTATATTGTCAACTAACTTGATAAATCAAGTCACTGACTGGAGTATACAAAGTTTAAAACTACTCCTACTACACATAAAAAAAAAAAAATTAAAATGAAAATGACTGGATGAATGCTCTATCTAGAATTCCACTAGTGGTATAGTTTTAGCATAAACTCATTCAAATTCTGCAAAAAGAAAAAAACAAAACAAACAAAAATGTTTCCTATCATGCATCCTTTGTTACCCAGTTATAAAAAAATGTGCTCCTCCTGGTATCAGTTAGGATAGCCCAAGCAGAAACTAAAGGCAGTTTTTGAAGTTATCCTAACCATCTATTTTAAAGAGTAATTGCCCCTGAACTCATAACTGGTTGTGTCAATCTTTGTGGCAACAACTGCCACCCATCATTTGCAAGACATAGTGATGAGCTTTATGGCCTCAGAGGACTTTTGACTCACCCTGCTTTGCAGAATTGTTATAAGCATGTCAAACTGGAGGATTTTCAGGGATGAACTGCATATTGAAGCTTATACCACAATGGTGGGTCTTTGTAATCTGATTGGTCGGCAGTGATTGCCAACTCAGAAATCTATTAAAAATTAAATGTTCACACCTTGTTATGCTTATTTTAATTATTGTAAAGGAGCTTAGATATGGTTGGTTGTTTTGTGACCTTTTGAAGGAAATGTGACTTTTTTAAGATTGGCTCATTAAGTGTTGCTTTACTTCAAGTTCTCAGACATGTTCTGTTTGGGTAATTTCTTGATTTAACAGGTCAAGCAATAATCAAGTCTGGGTGTATTATAATTAATTCTTTAATTACAGTTTTTTTTTAGGGCAGAAAGAACACAGTTAGAGCCCAAAACATATATGTATGTAATTGATGCTGAGCTTTTCAACTTTATCATCTGGATCTTTTCACAGGAAAGCCTACTTGCCGTTGTCCAGTAGGATTCTCTGGGCCTTTCTGTGAGAAGCGGATTTGTGACAATTATTGTCTAAATGGGGGAACATGTGACGTCACTGAGGGAAATCAGCCTGTGTGCCGCTGCATGGCAGAGTACACCGGGGATCGCTGTCTTTACCGTGAGTTTTCTATCTCAGGTTGGGACGTATTCCACTTGTCTTTTACATACTGTATCTGACTTTTACTTGTAATCCCTCTGATCTATATTCAGGAATGCTGTGTAAAAATCACAAAAGAGAATGCTTTTTGCACATATTGAGTGCTCAACATAAACCGTAGCCCAAAGTGTTATCTTTCAACAAACATCATATTTGCGTCAAATTGAAGATAAACAGAATTAGAGTTCTACCATCTTACAACCTTTGGGTATTTCATTTCCACTATTATAGATTTTTCTTAGGAGCGCATTGACATAATGGGATGGGAGAAAACAATTCCACTCACACATCATTAGTATCTTCTCACTGCTGCTTGCCCAAGGGGAGATATGTTTCCATCTGTGGCTAAGATGCCATTTGATGTGGATAATTAAGTCCCATTAAAGCCCTCTACAATTCTTATCTAACCAGCTTATACACTAAACTTACATTTTATGCTTCTCAATATGAAATAGACATCTGCCATCACTACTGCGTGAACTCCAAGGCCTGCACGTTATCCAGCAGCGGCTATGTGGAATGCGTTTGTCCTGCCAGGTATGAAGGAAACAAGTGTGAGGTGGACAAGTGTCTTCGATGCCATGGTGCACCCTGCCTTATTAACGAGGAAACAGGAGATGTGGTTTGCAAGTGAGTGCTTGACATTCTCATCCATTATTTTAGTTGCTTAAATCTTTACCCAATATATTTCCTGATCATTTTTAAAGCAAATGTATAATGTACTCACTTCACGTGACAGTTGCTTTGCCCACAGTTTGTAGGTTTCTTAAATGTATTTAATAGGATAAAATAAAAGATATGTTTGCAAACATTGCTACATTTTAACTGACAATAATATTAGTTAAATAGAAGCCAGGTTCATGTTTTTCTAATTCAGTATTTGAATGTATATTATTTGTCTCACATATATTAATGCAGTAATGTCTATTTCCTTCAATATATCACTAAAAATAAGCTACAAAATCTACTATAACGGATAGATCAATTAACTGAGTATTTTATTGGTTCATAATTATGACGTTCAAGTAACAACTGCTTGTAATATTTTCAGTTTATGATTACCTCTGCCAAAGATTTTACTGTAGCCGCCATTTAAAATGGCCCTTCCCAGTCCAACGCCAGCCGAATGGAAGCCCACTCACAGGAAAAAATCGAAATCTAGATAAGTTATTTTTTTCTTAAAATAAGTGCATTTGATCTTGGATTGAGGAGATAAAAGAGACATTTTGCCAATGGAACAAGACAATTTACATTTAAAATAAAAAACAACAACAACTGCATTGTCTTATTTCAAGTGCATTTGATCTAAATATCTTATTTTAAGAGTAAAAGTACTCATTCCATTGGCAAACTATCTCATTTACCTACTCAAATTAAGGGTAAATACACTTAATTTAAGATTTTTTTTACTTATTTCTAAATTGTTTTTCTAGTGCTTCCCTGCAACTTCCAGCAAAATCCCCTCCAGCTTCCAGCCACTGAAGTGACCCCCTCCTTTCTCCTGGGCATGCATATTTTTTTACTCTGACTCCACCCTTTCACTGAATTACATGGAGATGATGATTCTCTTTAGACCTTATTGTCCACAAATCATGGCAGAATATTTTGGAACAATGGTTGATGTTTAAAAAGGAATTGTAGGGGACCAGCCAAGGGCATCAAGGAAGTGGGGAAATTTTGAATGGCTACTACTGTATGATTTCATGGGCATCAGTTTGTCTGTTTTAAAAAAAAGAAAAAAAAAGTTCAGAACAGATTTTGCTGAAATTTTCAGAGAAGGTGTGTATTATGAATGGCAACAAAGGATTAGATTTTGAGATGATCCGGATCACCATCTGGATCCAGGAAGTTTTTGAAAGATTCTGTGAATTCAGAGATTAATTTAAGGTGGAAGTCACAATATGTCAGCTTCTTGGCAGAGGTCTGCCCTCTCTGACTGCGATTCTAGTTATTATAGTAAATATTTGCATTATAAAAATACTTTATTACTATATTCTTATTCTACTTATAATCATAACATTAGATATTAGAGAGACATTATTATTTTGTATTGATATTGATATATCTTGCTATTTTTTTTTATTTAATTTTACTATTTCCCTATTTATTCTTTTTCTGTGCATTTGTTTTGTTAATTTTAGTTATTAATCCTAGTTATTATTCTTTGTTTGATAAATGTTGTTACATCTTTGTTTTGTGTATTTATTACTGGAGTTAAATAGTTTATTGTAACTGTTGTTTCTTCTCATAAAATGGCTCACTTATGAAATGTGAATATTTGGCATTTAAAAATAAAAGCAAGAAGTGTCTTGCTTTACAGCAATAATGAGTTTGTTTGACAAAAATCACCCAAAACTCACCCCACCCTTCTCCATCTTGTTAAAGTGCAGTTTTCAGCTTGTAATGCGAGTCAATTATTTCTTCACCCTCTAGCTGCACAAATGGTAGAATTGCACCAAGCTGTCAACTGTGTGATGGATATTGCTACAATGGAGGTACCTGTCACCTGGATCCGGACACCAGCCTGCCTTTCTGTCAGTAAGTTACACTCTAATGGGTGAAAGAGGTGGAGGTGGTGGAGGTTGAATGTATTCCATGCAGACATGGTTCCATTGAAATACCGACTAGAGAGGCTAGTAACTAAAGGCTATACCGCAAAGAGAGGCTTTTAGAGCTGGAGTGAAAATTATCAAGGGATACCTTTTTTTTTTTTTTGCCTCAAGAACTCAACAAGATAAGTGTCTCCTTTTGGATTACAAAAAAACCCCTCTTTAAATTGAGAGAAGATTTGATGTCACTGTTTGAAGGACCGATGAGCAGCAGGGGGCTGAGTGCCAGTACGCCACCCTGTGTAGTGTGACACCTCTCTGTGACTTAAGGTTTTAGGCAGATAAAAATGGTTTGAAACTGTTTCAAAGCCTGCCATTCTGAACATCTCATGCTGTTCCTCTGCAGTTTAAAGCTTATGTCAGACCTTGCCGACTGTCTACAGCAGCTGGCTTTAGAAGGGTTTTTTCTTCAACAAAAAAAAGTTCCTTAATAATGCCTCAGTATGCATGGAACTCAAAAAACTTGCACTAGACAAAAGCTAGAGTGGCACACATAAGGGAATGAAGACTACTCACGTTGCTGCTAAACATGAACATTTCCTCTGCTATAATCGCATTCACTGCGTGTTAAAAATCTGTCCAAGGAGGAAATTGGAAATCCATTTCAAAAGCCATATGTCTATTTTTTTCTTTTTTTAAATACTCATTGTCCACTGTAGTTAAATTGAAATTTGCGGTCACCTCTCTCCAAATTCCAGGGGATAGAATCAATTTCTATGCAAATTACTCCATCTTATTCGATGAGGTTAACCGTTCCTGATAATGCGGTTTATTATTTGCTCCAAAGACTTGAAATGATGTGAGATGATGGATATGGTGGTGTCAAGAAATCATAAAGGTTGACCTTAATCCTCAGTTAATATATGTTTCATCATGCTCCCCAAATGCAAAAACCTGGCTGTGTAAAGCGGATGCAACTGAGATGATAGTAACTGTATAAAATTCCTTAAAAAAGCAATGCAAAATCTTTTCTTTATTTGTGTCATGAAAAATGTAAAACCAAGAAAGCCTCAGTTGCACAATACCTAATGATTTACAGCTCAGCTAATTTTTCCATGTTCTTATTACACAGTCTTTAGCTCCTATTCCATAGTATCCAATGTATATGAATCTGGTTTTGTATAATTGCTGGAAACTATAATTTTAGCATTAAAAGGAAGTATTAACCATTCTGCATTTTCAGTGGAGACCATTTCAAAATTATTAGGTTTATACAAAGTTTATAAGATTGCAAGATTGGCAACATACATTGCAAGTTTGAACAGCATGGTATTTTTTTTTAAGTGCAACCACCAAAATCTTAGGAGTCACTTTTCTAGTCAATTTTCACTGATGTATTTCCGTTTTCAAATCAAAGTTTTAGGCATATCAAGAAGGACTTTACTTTAAGATTAACAAAAGTTATTCTTTTGTTTTTTTTGTTTTGTTTGTTTTTTTAACCATCCTGCCATGTAGGGTTAAGGACAAATTAGTAAAAAAGAACATATACAGTATGTTTATCTGATTGCATAAATGGCCTCCCTATTTCCAAAAAGTCTGATCAACTTTTATAAAAAACGAATATTTCTACGGCTGCTGAATAACACAACTTTGATATTCACAACTATAATTCTATCCAGGGCCGTGCAGAGACCACTAAAGGGGCAGGTGCTCAAAAAAAAAAAAGGGCACATCTTATCGCATTTTAGGACAGAATATTAACAAAGTCACATAGCTTTCAGAGTTTAATGAACAATGATAAATTACAAAATTGTGAGACATACAATCAAAGCTAAGGGAAATCTCTACATAGAACATAGAACTATGCATATGTAAAATATTTTATTAGTAATTTCTTTCTGCAGGTCTATTTTGTTATAGGAAAGTATTACAATATTCAAACCTGCAATTTAGCCAAAGATGTAAATCAGAGCTGGACCACCAGACATATTTTGTCTTTACAGAATTTAACTGTTAAAAATGCATACAAGGGCACAATGCAACCTTTTAGTGTACTGTAATCTATAAAAAGAATGTCTGCCTGGTTTGCTGTACTGACAGTGGAGATGGAGACGGTCCATTCAGAAAAGCAGAGCTGCTGCATCAAACTTTAACGTGGAACTGCAAAAAAAAAAAAAGAACAAAACAAACATTTTATTAATGCATGTCACCATGAGAAAAGCCTACTCTGTTTGTGTCTTAGTGTATTTTGTAAGTACCTATATACATTTTCTTCAATCTTTCCTCTTCGTTTTTTCTTGTCAGTTTCTCTTTTCTTTTTTTCCTCATTGTCTCATCTTTTCTGTTTTGAGTGAAGGCCAATGTCTTATTTATTTCAGTCTCTTGCCTTTCTTTTCCCCCCAAACTAAATTCAAGATTATGATCCAAAAACTTATTTTCCGTCATGGTGATTTAACTGCTTAAAAACAAATTTCCAACTTTTAAGCATTTTTGCTATTTTTGTTCTCTTTTGTTCACAGCAGCAGTTTTCTGTTAGCCATGTCTTTAAAAATGTTAATAACCTCACAGTGAATGATTGGCACATCCTTCTCGATTGCCAACAAAAGAAGGTCTGACCGATCCTCCTTGCATAAGCTGCGTAGTTTTGTTTTCACCAGCTTCATACATTATATCTATCATATATCTATCATGGTAGTTCTGGATGAGTTCTCCTTCAAGATACATTTACCTAACGCTAGAATAAATGAAATGTACATCATGCAGCAAAGGAAATTAGAAAATCAGACATATATCCATTATGGAGATGATAGGTTTTTGACGGGCGATGTGCCCCTATTGCATAAGTAATACTGAAGAATGTCCTACTATCATTAACGACACAGGGAAGCTTTTTAGTTATCTTGCTTTGCTAGCAAAGTCATTAGCTAGCAGCTAGCTCATAGCACAAGAACAACAGCCTAATGTCTGTATGATAAAAATACTGAATCGATAGATAAGAACAGCTTTTCCTCACCTGGCTGTCTCCTCCCGCTCAGTAGTTCTTCAGAGAAAGGCGCGCCGCGTCCTATACTTTCCTCCGTTTAAACCGCTACTCTTTGCTAAAGTAGAGAAATTATACAACGTTCAAAGTTTTCCGTTGTCTGACAAGTAGGAAGCCTACTCCAGTATTTTCACCAAAAATTATGTTTTTTAATTCACAAAAAAACTGTTCTGTAATCATTACAGAACAGTTTTTTGTGAATTAAAAAACATAATTTTCAATGTAAAAGACTAAAAGCACAGAGCAAACAGTGTTTTAGATCAAACAATACTGCATCATCCATGGGGCTCATTTGGTTTCACTTACATCTCTATTCAGGTTGACATTGGAGAGGCAGTGCAGACTGAAGACATAGCCATCCATCCGTCCGATCATGGTTGATCTTGCTTAGGGCCAAATGAGCAGCGGCCACAGTGTAATGTGGAATATTCGCTACCTTTAGCTCCGCAGTTAGCCGCCTTATCTGACTGTGCGAGAGGCAAGTGCGTCGTCACCGGCAAAAGGTCAAAGGTAACAATGTGATCGGACGGCTTATTGTATTTTTTTTCTTGCCAAAAAAAAAAAAGATAATAATAATAATTTCAGTACGTGTCAAATAAAAAAAAAAAAAAAAAAAAAAAAAAAAAAAAAAAGGGACCAAAAGGGCACATTGGGATCATGGAGCAAAAGGGGAAGGTGCTCAAGCCCCCTTAGCCCCCCCCCTCTGCACGTGCCTGATTCTATCATAGTTGTAGTGTTTTTTAATTAACATTACTTTCAAGCATTGAAAAAAGTATAGTTAACCTGCAACCATAATTGTTTTTAATTTCCCTTTGGATTAATAAAGTATTTTTGAATTGATATCATCAAATGAATGAAGGACTTTTTATTCAGCCAATTGATCGTCAGCACACAGTAACAGGTGATGGAGACAGAGCAAGGATATGCTTGAAACAACCATCAAGTGAAAACACAGTTCTTCCTGTTTTTCTCCTACATTCCTTTTAAAGGTCAGGAATAGCTGAACTGAATTTTTTTTTCACCACTTTCAAATCCTAATTTTTAAACCTTGTAACTTGATACTGTATAGTTGCCTACACATACATCGAAATAACATGTCTTTTTCAGAGGAGACACTTCTTTACTTCTCAGAGGCAGATTTGTGTTTCCACATGATTTATTTTCCTAATTTGTTCTCTGAAAACACAACACTGCTTTATTCCGTCTGACAACTGAAGGTGCTTAAAGGATTTAGTGAGTCAATCTCCATTCGTCAAGCAGCCAAGTGTTCAACAACATACATTTTCTGGGCCCTTTCATCACTCCCAACACAATGTTTTGCAGCTGCACTTCAGGGTTCAAGAACCAACGTTGTGATGAGCTGGCCAACCCCTGCGATTACTTCTGTCAGAATGAGGGGATGTGTACATTAACAGCTCTTAACAAACCTCGCTGCAAGTAGGTCCCTCTCACCTGTCCAGCTTTGTTCAGAGTCCACTCACCCCTCTGTATACGCTCACCCTCCACTTCATTTAGCATCATCTGAGCCTCAGTGCAGTATATAAATATGGTACCTTCTTGTAGCAAAATGTCAAGTAATAAGTGCAAGCTACTAAATGACAAGGAAATATAATTGGTTACTGATAGTGTAGGGGCTAAGATATATTTAAACTAACTTACCATGTTAGTAAAGCATGTCTTGATTTTAAAATCTGTCTCACTAATGTTTGGATGAAAGTATCAAAAGGAAATTATTGAGATTTTGTTGGACAAAAATCAAGATTTGTTTGATAAAGGACCCCTAAACATGTCTAATATGAAGACTGAAAATTTTAAGACTCAATGTTCATCTTTTTAAATGGATGGATGGATGGATGGATGGATGGAAGAAAGGAAGGAAGGATTTTTTTTACCAAATAAATACCATAATAACTTGAGACAAACCTTATAAGGTCTGTTTGTATCATCACATTTAGGCATCAATAGACAAGATTAACCTATCATCTTTTACCCAGGGCACTGCCGAAACTAGATATACCTTAAACAGTTAATAACTAATTCAGCACTTATTACATTGTCATTTGCTGCATGACTTAGCATCTCTGTTGGCCCCTTTACTACCACCCATTTCACCATCTCATGCAGTCTTCAATGTACACAATAGAACCCAGGGGTAATAAAACATGCTATTCTACGTGTGATGTAAGCACCTAGTATTTGCAACCTATTCGCTATTAGCCGCTACACATATCAGCTAATGGCCTGAATCATATATCATTTTCAAGTTAATGTTTAGTAATTGATGTTACTCTTGAAAAAGAATTTAGAATTCCTTTCATTTTAGGGAGTTAATTTTCTTGGTATGTACTTTGGAAAGGAGATAAAACTCCACCTTGCCTCCAACGTCCCATTAAAATTCATGTCGCACTGACATTTCGTCCTACAAAGGCGCGATTCATTTCCCACATCTATGCGGCTGCATTCTTATTTTTGATAGCCTGATGTTCTGAGTATGAGAGTGTATGTAATTTAGAATAATTTCATCACCCTGCCGCGCCCACCTGATCACTCATGCTTTACGGTCCCATCTGTGACTGAGGTGTGAAATTAAATATCACCTTTTTTAACAAGGGTCATACATCACACCCATTGGATTCCATTGGAACACAAACGAGATGATTTGTTGTTCTGCTGTCATTTTATATGTATATCTTTTTATTAATCGAGTATTCAGCATTAGTAATTTAACGCACGCTGTTTGTGGACACTATATAGATGTACATAGTGTGCATTCTCTCTCCAGGTGATTTCTTTGTTTTTGTTGGATCAAAGCACCTCACTGCAAGGCTTAATCAGTCTTGCTCATAATGTGTTGCATATGTGAACCACCATCACAGCATACTCTATTGCACTTTGCTAAGGTGTGTTTTCAGCACTTTGACAACTAAGAGGAAATATTCTGTTTAAACTTCCTTCAGATGTTCAGCCAATTGGGCTGGGACCCAGTGTGAAAGACCCGCCCCTAAGAGCAGCAGATCAGACAAGACAAGTGGAGGTAAGAATTGGAGATGTCAAGAATCATATTTTTTTTTTATGTCTTATTTCTATTCATCCTAATATCTTTACTTATCCATGGAGTTTTTGCCTCTTAAACACTAATGACTTGACAATCAACCTTTTTGCATAATTCTGTAGGTTAATTAAACCATGGGTTTAGCAGAGCTTATCTAATTTGGTTGTTTTCAGACTTTATTTTAAGAATTTTAAGAATACTCCAAGGAACATTTAGATCACTTTATTAATTGATTTATTTAACCCATTCAAAATCATAAAAAAAAAGTTAAAAACAATCCACTGGACTTTTTTTCTAAGTTTCGCTTCCCATCAAGGAAGTTTTCTTTATTTCAAAATGTCAGAATTTGTGTCGAGTTCCAAGTTTTATAGAGTAGCCAAAAACAAAGCCTTGCTTTGGTTTAGAAAACATGCAGATTGAACCGGAAGAATCTCTTAGGGGTTCCACCCCTTAGGAGTCTGGATTTTTTTGAGATCTTATAGCCAATACTGTTCTATGCCTCTGAAAAGGGAGTCGTTAGGGTCGTTGTTGGCCTGGCCGACCAGGCGAGATGTGTTGGTCCCCTGCTTGGGGGTGGGGGTTGAGATGATAGCGGGAAGGAATCAACTCTATTGCTGCATTTCAGGTTTCTTACAGCAGACCTAAGTCCACCGCCTCTGTATAAGGTTGGTTTTTCTCTCTTTTCTCTCCTTTTCTCTCTAAGAGAAAGTCCTGTGGATTGTTTTTTTTTACTTTTTTTGGAATGACTATGACCTAGATGACTGAGAATCTTCAGCTGCCATTCAAAATTAGTTTTGTTGTGTGTCTACATCAGAATAGGTATCGGAAGGTTATTCCAAATTTATTGTAAATGACTGTAAATATAAAAATGTATATAGACTATGCTTAAAGAAAGGGTCTGTGCCAAGAAACCACTATTTAAATGGACCCTCTGTTAGAACAGACATCCTACCTCCAAGAAAAAAAAGTATAGCCAGCGTTATCAGTTGACATGGTTTGGGTCGCTAGCTTTGATTGAGCATGTTTACTAAATTTAAATTCAACAAGTCTATTTTATTTTATTGGTTTAAAATATACATTAAAACACTTAAATACGTTCAATTGCATAATAACAATGCGATGCAGTTGCCACAACGTCGACTTTCAAAATTATTTTCCCTTCTAGATCACTTTTTTCTTTCACAAAAAAAGCTCCATGTACAACATCTATTTTTTTTATGTACTTACTGTTTATCTAAATACAGCTTTATGTATTATTTGGGCTGAACAGCTGGCTGGTTAATGGAACAAAGAGATGCCTGCCGATATTAGAAATATAAAAAGAATCAAAGATGACCTTCGCGGTCACAGTCTGAATTCATCTCACCTCATTTTCATTGCCAACACTTCCCACCATGTCTCCTCTGTTTGTCCTCCAGGAAGCATTGCCATCATTGTACCTCTGGTTCTGCTGGTTATCCTCATTGTGATGGTGGTGGCAGGTGTTTACATCTGCAGACGCAGACAAAGGTATGCAGATAAAACACAAGTACTTAAATTAAATGGCTGGCGGTATCAAATAATGTCCAGCATTGTGGATAAATGAAAGCCTCAGCTTTTTAAATACGTTTTTTTGTGCTTATTTTGAATGTAACTATCTCAAGTTGGTATTCTCCACGCATAGTCTGGTGTGATGTCTTGTGTGGAGATGTGCAGCACTGGGGGAGAAGCTGACCTGGATGTTGTGGTTCATGTTAATGACTCTCTCTTTCTCTCACACTCTCCTCAGGGGAAAAAGGGTGCAGAGGCAGCCCATGACAAACGGAGGTATAAACGTGGAAATTGGTAACCCGTCATACAACATGTATGAGGTGGACCATGACAACCATGCTGATGCAGGCAGTCTGCTAAGACCCAACTTCACATTGGACCCTCAAAAGGTAGGCTTTATTTAATTCAGCTAATGCAGGTATACTTTTTTTAAGCTAATGGCTTTAGCCACACATTACGTTCTTTGTCGCAACTGGGACTGACACACCCCCAATCCCCATAGCTTCAAAAAACCAAATGCTTTTTAAACGATATAAACCTTGATTATAGCCATATTAAAGGAAGCATGTTTAATTGTGCTCGAATAACCAGAACGGACATCGTAACAACAAAAAAGAAAATAGGGCTTGGGTGTTATGACGTAATTACTTTGCGTGGCCGCCATGTTGATGGCCTCCTTTACCGCTAATCAGACTACTGCCTATGACTACCGCATACTGTACTCCCTCTCAGCCGTGTTTTAATTTGATTGCTTTGATTTAATTTGAATACCGTTGCTGTATTGTGGGCAGTAACAGCACAACACATGATCACCATGGGAAAAACATAGAAAATGGGTTAACTTTCCACCGCTTTCCTGCCTGGAGGCGCAACCATGGAGACCAAGTGTCAGAGATAAAGAGTCGGCGGCTAGCTTGGATCGCAGCTGTAAGACGACCAAACATAACTTTCCACAGTATCCCGATGTCAATGAGAGTGTGTTCCCTGCATTTTCATTCTGGTAAGTTAAAGATGCACGGTTTTATTTTATAGCCTACATTGTTTCTTTCCTTCAAGGTTGGGATCTTTTACGGGAAAATAATAAAAACGGCAGCGGGAAAAGGCTCAAATATGTGAGAAACCCGGAGGGTTTAGGGAGGGTTGGCAGTAAACGTTACTAACTACACCTTTGAAACACATAGCAGCTAGTTAAAAGTACATTACATGCCTGAGTGGTTGTTAGCACTAACGGTTAGCAATTACTAAACTAGCAGGTTCCAGAACCCGTCTAAGCACAGCTTACCTTTGTACGGATTACTGTGTTCTCACTGTTGGCTTTATGATCTGCAGCTCCTGGACCCATCCATTCGTGAACTGCACATGCGACTCCCAGGACTTGTAGCTTCGGAACTGTTTTGAAGTATAGGCGCTCAATCATCGGTGCTCCACTCATTGTTTGGAACTTCATATGGATCCAAATTCATAATAATGCTGATTTTGTCAAAATAACGGTCCCTGGCTTCTCTATTTAATGTGTCCCGGGAAATTCCAGATCCTTTTCGGAATTTTAACATCTTTTTTCTCTCTACTTCTACGTCTCTTCTTTCAACAACAACGCTGTATCAGAGCTATGTTTACGTTCGTGTAGCAATCAACATGGCCGCCACGTCCCACAATGCAACGCGGATCCGGGGCCCTATTGAATCATCATATCAAGTACTTAGTGAATTATTCATAACTTAATTATTTTCTTACAGTTAACTACTGTTTTTATGTACCCTTAAGTTAAGTGAAACTAGCCTTTTGTTCCTACCTAGTTACACTGTGTTTCCCTGGTAACTATGCAGTAGTTCCAAAGTAGGGATGGGATGGATACTCCCCTGTTAGTACTAATTAACTGCCCATTAGTTCCTGATTACTTCTCTAGCCACTCTCCAGTAGTTAATGATATTTTGCGTACCTTATTGTAAGGTGTTACCGAAAAGGGGTATAGATTATTCCATCACCAACACCACCATTCGTATTTAGCCACATTTAAAGAACTGGTTTGCCCGAGGCCGCTTTAGCCAAACAGTCGCTGGAGGTGTACAGTCATATTGACCATAACGTTAGAATGAAAAACATAGTTTGTGTTTACTGAAATATGAATTACTAGGGTCTGATCTTCAAAAGGTTTGCACATTCTAAAACACGTTCAAGGTTTTTTGTGTGTGCAGAGTGGATTATAAAGGAAGTAAAAAGTGATTTGTGTTCAGTAGCCCAGGTGGTAGATTCAGATGGACATATTTAAAATTAATCTTCAAAGATTCCAAGTGAACAATGCTTAATAGCATTTGCAAACCTGTTTTAGCACATGTCTTCATAAATATGCAGATCCTATTCTGATGACTCAAACACGCAAATTGTATAGTAATTGTGGAGTATATGCTTTCCTGTGTTTAATAGATTTTATCTTTTATACTCAGCTTAAACGTTTATTTTCATTATTTTAGATTTTTTTTATTTGGTTGTAACACTTTGAGCTATATTTGCAGTGCACTATTAGTAATATTCAGTATTAGCATTATTGTTATTTTTTAATACTTATTGTCATCCTAACCTCCAACTGGCTCAGAATTTCATCTTTCTTTTATGGCCACACTTAAACTTCCTAGGAACAGACATTCTGCTTATGTCAATAGGGCAGAACCAAATCTGCAGGTCTCATCACACGCAACATGTACACTTATTGCATCTGCAAATCCTGTTTGCACATGCTTGTAAGCACGATACACTTGAAGTCTTTGAAGACAAGGCAATTAGTGTTGGACATATTTCCAATTAAGGAATGATTACATTTGTCAAAAAATGTCTCCCTAAAATTTTAAATGTATCCATCTGCATCCACCACCTGGGCTGGCAGACCTAATTCAGACCAGATATGTAATATGTATTTTGAAAATGCAGTAGCTCACACATTCATTTCATTTCATTTCCAGATGGCCCCTACACTGTGCTTTGAGCAACCAAGGTGCAGTGCACATACTAAATACAGGAATCCTTGCCCTTTAACTATTTTTTACTAAATACAGAAAAAATATCAAGGATTTCCATGTATATAGCTCCATCCTTGCTATTATCACTTACCCTCCCTCTCTTTGCTGATGAAAAGCACCACCACTGTGTAGTGCTGCCACTACTAGATATTAACATGCAAATATTGTGTTTGTGGGTAATGGGCCCTCCTATTATGTTCATTAAAACACCCATTTTACTAGTTTTGTTCCCTAAATATCACTTTTTGAGGTACTTAACTAAGAGGTGTAAGGACTATTAACTGAACTGGATTTTATGTAAGGGTATCAGGACAAAATATTCTGATTACAAACATTAGCTGCACTCTTTTAAAATTTAACTATATTAAAAATTAATGAAATTATGTCACATTTCATTTTTACTTAACAATTCTGGTCTAATCAATTTGAGTAAGACTATTATTTTTTGGTAGAGATATAAAAAGGTAGAAAGTTCAAGATTTAATAGAGATATTTTTGTTAGGCACTTTACAAGATACTCATATTCTGTTATATTATAAAAGCGTTCTTTTAAGTGACTAGAAAATATGTTAAAGTAATAATTATTATATTTTATAATTCAGTTTTACATTTTCATATGCCTTTCAATAAAAATTCAGAGAGGATGAATAATTGGATTTATATAGATGCAGCTGCGAATCTCCCAGAAGCTCACTTGCAAACAGAGTCCGTCTGGTTGCATAAATGAGAATTTAATTCGATTGAGCAGCATATTAATACATTATCTGGTGTAAAGTTATTGTAAGCAATCTGTTGTGAACATTTGCAGCATGTTTCCCCATATGTGTTTCTTTGTCCCCTGTCAGACTCTCAATAGATCCTGCACTGCTTAAAATCTAAAAGGAAAATCATATTTTATTTCTATTAATTGGTGCATATACGTAATTACTACTGTGGGAGTATCTGTTACATTTAATTGCAAAAAAGACTTATGACATGTACTGCTATTTTATAATAGGTTTCTTTAAACATAATGTGGATTGGCTTGTTCTCATTATGCAGTTTTCCTGCAGTAATATAAAAGAAGAATATATATATATATATATATATATATATATATATATATATATATATATATATATATATATATATATATATTCTTATGCTGCAAGCTTTGACATTTACTATTGTGAGGACTGCCAGGCTTTGCTATTAACCAGGATTTACTGACAAATCTTGCAGTTCTTCTGTTTGCCTACATTTTAATAATAGTTCATTTTAGGTCAATATGACTAATCTTGACATTATGATACCAAAACAGTAAGAATCTAATATTACTTTGCATTGCTGAAGTGTTTAAAAAAGATGGTATCTTTTTGTTGTTGTTGCAGGGCTGGTGTGTAAAATCCAGTGACCCTCATGCCTTGTGCATGAATTCCGTGCCCAAGGAGGTTATTCCTGGACAGGTGAGCTATTCTGTAAATTACCTTGAAAGTATTTTAGTATTTTAAACTGAGCTACGGTGTGTGTCCGTGTTAGGTCTTTAAAACAGGGTTGAAGTTTTCTTAGTTTTCATGAGGATGCAGGCAGCAGCATTCTGGATCAACTGCAACTTAGTCTTTTACTTTTTAGGCAAATCATTGCAGTAATAAATTCAACTAAAGATAAACAAATGGATGAGTTTTTCAAGATCGCACTGAGACTAAAGTCTTTAATCCTGGAGATGAAATCAGAGAGTAGTTAATACTCTCAGATTTCAGTTCTGATCAGTAGTTTATGGCTAAAGAATACTAAAGCTTTTTGCTTAATTTTAAATGCTCCTGTATTTGTCCAAATATTTTTACTTCATTTTTGTGTTTGGCTAAAGAAAATTGGTGGGACATTGACGCACTGATTTCTTCTGTGCATTTACCCAGCACTTGAATGGGTTCACTGTAATCTGGTAAAATTCTCAATGCAGAGCTGTGCTTTCTGCATAGTTTTGCAAACGTATGTTGTTGTTTATCAAAATCTGACTTAGCATGTAGAAATGAAAGAGGAGGGACCCCATGAAGAACCCTTGAGGAGTGCAGCATGAGATTTTTATGGCCTCTGATGTAAAGTTACCTATTGATAAAAAAAAAATTGCTGTTGTTCAGGTAGGATTTAAACCAGACAAGTGTTGTACCATTTTTTACTAATAATTTAAAGGCATAGTTGGCACAAATCATGTCATTTAACAAATGTTTACAAAAAAAACAAAAAACATTTGGCTTTGCTGACACAAAGAAAAAAAATATTTCACTGTACGGCAGTGTGAAAAAATGACAATGTGTCATTTTATTCAGTGCATATTAGGATAGAACAGGTATCCACCAGGCTGAGTTTCTTAGGCAAATCTAGTGGATGTAGTGTCTAAAACCTGACCTTCTGCTAACTAGTGTAGCTAATTCTGATTACCCTTTAAGCGGAAGATTATTAATGTTATTCAAAATACTTTTTTATATATGTACAAAAAAAAATCTTTAATAGATGTTTTAATTAGATAGTTTGTTTAATGCCTGTTTTAAGGTGCCCAGCAGACTTTCCATTTAGGTTGGTGATTTACTCACCATACTGTAGCTCTCAACTTCACTTGGAAACCCAGTATATTAAATACAACCTTAGATCAACACATTGCTGGTTTACATCTGATCTACTAAAGCTTCAAGCCAAATGCCATTGCTTTTCACACTGCCAAATCTTGACCTTTCGTTACGTAGTGTAGCTAATTCTGATTACTTGTCTTGTAGCCTTCCTTGAGAGCCATTATATATTTAGAGTAAACATTATGAGAACAGTGGCATTAAAAAGGATTATGAGATTGTTTTAAACAAGGTTGAAATATTTATGGAGCTGACATTTTAAGTTTAACTTTATTAAAGAATGCAAGTAATGGGCAATTATTTTGTATTGATTGCATTGCTTAATATGTCATTTGATATCCATAGTTAATGTAGATCCTTATCTGATATTTCTGAAAGGCTGTCAACACTTGCAAATTCATAATTTTTGGAACAAACTGAGGTTACATTGCAAAAGGATACGGCAGAGCATCTTTGCTGTATGTGGTTCAGATTTGTGTAACTATTCAACTGGTTAAAAAAAAGCCTGAATAAACAGAAAACTGGTCTATGAAAAATGCAGTTTCATTTCAAGTAGCTTTTTAAATCTTTTATACTTCCACATTAATCCATATCATCAAAGAAAATAATACATTTTTAGTTTTTAGCGTGTTAAGGTTAAGCAAGATGTGTTAGGGCTTTGGTATAGTGTGCTTACTAGAAAAATATGGAGTTTTGATCAATCAGTCATTTCCAATGAGATGTTTATGCACATGTTGAGTTTATTCTACATTGTATTTAAAATGCAGTACCTCAACCTCATATAATTTACAGTTAAGTATCTGAGTAAAATCTAAGTTTCAGCTCCAAACCTTGAAGGAAAGTATATATAAAGAAAAAGACCCTCAGGCTTTATCTTTTAAGCTGATATGTAAGCAGTTAACTTTTTGCATGTTTTCTTAGAAGGAAATCAACTACCTGATGATGATAGAGTATAAAAGCTTTTTTTTCATCTGGATAAGTTATTGGCATGAATAATGAACAAAACTGTTTCTTCACATAACTATACATAGTCTGATTTCTGTAATAATTTTCTTTGATGGTGAAAAAAAAAATAGAAGATAGCACTAAGAATTACACATATCAGTTTGTTTGAGGTGCAGTAGACAGCTGTTTTGAGCTAACTCACATTAAAAACATTCTGTGTCCAATTCCCTCTCAGTACCAAGTAAAATGTACTATAAATGGGGGAAAATACGGGACCCAAATAAATGCTGGAAGTGCAAAAAACGTAATGAGGTAGGATGAGAGTGGAAATTGGACTTCCCAAAGGGTTGTTCAAGCATGAATCCAGAGGAATGCGATTGGTGGTTTGGTTAACTTATTCAAGATATAAATAAAGAACTACTTACTTTACAAGATTTCATGAGAGCTATTCTGTCCTCAACTACTTACAACTGATAAAGAAACTGGGAAGATTAATTGTTGCTACAGTTCTTTAAGATTCTCAGTGTCTCAGCATACATTTTGGAAAGATTCTTGCTAATTCCATTTTTCCCATACAGCCTATGAATTACTCCAACCCTGTGTATGCAAAGATCTATATCGACGGACAAAACTGTCGGAAGCCAGTCATCAGTATTGACGAAAGGAGAGAGCTACTCCCAAAGAAACTAGAGGGGACAATTCGTGAAACCGCCGCATAGCCTAAACTTTACACTTTGTACTTCTTTTTTTTACCACAGTGTACAATATATAATATAAAGGAGGAAACAAGATTTTTTCTATTTCCTATGAGGCTCTTGAGTTTAACTTGTTAGCATCAGCATATTGTCCTTGTTGGTGTGTTCAAGAGTTTTATTTTACATATGCAGTTTGCTTACTCACTTTTATTTTAAAGTTATACAGCACTATACTGTACTGAAGTAAAGCTTCTGATTTGCAAATAAAATAAAACCTAACTCCATAAGCCAATCCTGTGCACAGTTCAAATGTAAAAATTCAGTGCTACAATTTGTACCAACAGAAGACTCTAGTTTAAAATGAATATTGACATGAGGTTGCTTTTTGAATGGCAAAACTCAGACGATTTGGCTACATACTGTATTTTCTACGCAAATGTATGTATAGTCGCAAAGTGTGTTTTCATGTATTTTGTTTCCTGTGTGCTGGAGGACCAGAACGCTTCATAAGTGAGCTGAAGCTTTATTTTTTTTTAGCTGCTGTTCTATTATTTTCTGCTCTGCAGTTGCTGGACCTCTTCATTGAAGACTGTAACATTATAAGTCTTTTCTTGCAAACTATGTAATTCCACAGTTCTTCTGTCTTCTCCATCACCAGATTTCAAGCTGCGCTCACCCTGCTCCAATGGAAGTACATCACACAAGGCCAATGTTGAATGTTTGCCGTCAGAGTTCTGTATTGTTCACTGAGAGGACAGATAATTGATAACATATTTTTCTAGGTCTCATATTTCAACAGATGAAATAAAGATATAGACAAAAGTGATTTAACACTGTCACAGAGCTTGTTAGGAGTTATTATAAAACACATGTTTCTGCTAAAGATGAACATGATAGATATAAGAAATTTTATAATTTTGTATTTGATTTGTATGTTGTTTGGCTGCTTGTATTTTGAAGAAATGTATTAAATGTAAGTAATTTTTATATAAAATGTAAATCAATATTGAATAAAGGGGGCTTATTTCCATATTGTTTCTCTTTCTTATGCCACAGCACGGACAATGCAACAATTTTCATGCACTTTGACCCTTTTTGCAGTTTGTCATCTTAAAGCAAAAATGAGTGTGATTGAGATTTTATTTTATGAACAACACAGACATGTGCATGGTAATGAAGTGAAAGGAAAAACTTACATATTGTTCATCATTTTTAGTCAATAACTTAGAGAATTCTTTTTGGTATGGCTCTCCCAACTTCGCACAACAGTTTCTACCTGGTTTTCCTATAATGCAGCTCAAATTGAGACGGATTGAAAGAAAGATTCAAACTTTGTTCTCTTATCTCTATTTTTGGTTAAATTTAGGTCTAGACTATAGGCCTTGTTTACTCAGAGATTAATTAAAAATGGGATTTTTTTTTTTTTGGTACTGTTTCTGTTTTGGCACATCTGCATGTTTTAATTACCATATCAGCATACGGTATATACAATATCAGCTATGCTGCTGCCATCAACACCTTTGTTTATAGATTTTCGAGATCGGCCTGTTTTTCAGTGTAGTCCTGTTTTTCTGACTGTGACTGCTCTCTTCATCCTCTGACATGGTAGCTGGCTCAGAGGTTGTCTGCCTGACTGTGCGTTTCCTGGACGGAGCCGCCTGTCAAGCTGGTTTCTAGTTGCCTTTTTTTTTTATTATCTCTGCTTCTTTCTCTATAGCCCCATTTACACCCCCCTCTGAAAACTGATCCGTGCCGAGCTTGGATCAGTTAATAGTGCCAAGCTCGGTTCCTTACGACCATTAACACACATCACGCTAGCATGTTTCCTAACCTCCTAGTGATGATCTACGGTACTATTGCTTTGTAGAGGCAAACATTCAACAGCCTGTAACATTTAGGAAGTTTGCGGAGAGTCCGGTGAAAAAGGCAGCCTTTGGTGAATTTACTTGACGGAGTCGGCTTTTGGGAAGTGGATACGATTAATAATAGTCTAATCAGGGCTTACAGGAAACAAGCACAGGAGTTGAGGTTCATTACACTGCTTAGCAGAATCATCACTGGAAATCATGTGGCACAGTAGAGAAGCTAGTATTTTTATGAATGAAATTTCATGATTTCGGAGGCTGACTTTAAGCAGATGACACGGTTTGCTCATGCGTTCTTTGTTTTCTGAGAACCGAGCCAGAACTGAACTTCGCTAAGCCATACTATTGAACTAGTACCAGCTTAGCACGGTCCTTGGCGCAGTCCAGTTCAGTTGTGTGTGCTATTTACACTCAAACGTTTTCTCAGTTACCGTGCTCGGACACTGTTTCAAAAGGGTAGTGTAAATGGGGCTTATGTGTGCTTCTGTCTCCTTGAACCACAGTCGGCCTCGAAAGATGACCTCTCACACTGTGTCTGGTTCTGCTGGGGGTTTTTTCCTGTTAAAAGGGAATTTTTCCTCTCCATCCATCCATCTATCCATCTACCACAGTTATTGACTATACTATAGGTTATTGTTTCCCTCACTGAAACACATTCATAATTCAATTTAATTAATTAAAATTGGCTTTGTGAGCCTATACACCTATCCTCTCTCTCTATCCAGACAGACGGACAGATAGACTAGCAGATTAAAACAAATATAAGCAGGAACTTTTGGAAATATTTCTTATTCCAAACTTCCACCTTTATATATAAATAATGTTGGCAGCCAAACCCTGTCATCACGGTCAGTAAAATGAAATATCTAAGAACAAGTAGAGAATCAGCAAAACACAGCAGTAAAGTAATGAATATAAAATTGCATTTAACACCCAGAGGCATTATACACCTGTGATGAGCAAGCCTTCTATAGCTGCTCAAGGAATATTTGACAAGGATTTATGTGATTCAGCCTAATTTCTGCAACTTGCTGGCATGTTTTTGCTTTTTTTGAGGCAAGTAGTTACTATTAAACCATTTATTTCAGCTGAATAATTAGCACATTTCTACTCAATAATATTTTTCAATTGCAAGTAGTTAAATTCATAACTTGGCTACAGCAAAAAAAAAAAATAAAAATAATAAATAAAAATTCAAATACAACATAAATTATCAAATTGTGACAATGCTTCCCTTTTCAGGGAACCTTAATTTCATTTGGTGGTTAGGATTACCCATTTTTGCATCCTCAAATATGAAAATAACTGCAGATATGACACACATCCTCCTATATAAGAAAACAACACAGTTGGTCGCCCTGTACTTTTGCATAAACACCTGGAACTGAGTCTTTAAAGCATCAGTTGAAGAATATTGCTCAGTTCTTCTCTGCACAATTGCTTTAATGTTTCAAAGCAAGCCGCTATGGCTTTGTGATAATGTACACCCTCTGCAACATCATAATCAGATACATCTTTTACATTTTGAGGGCTTTTTTGAGTCTAAGGTGGGATTTCTGTTCTTGCTTTGATTAACGGTACTGCTGCATAACTGCTTGAGCTTAAGTTGGCAAAACAGTTACCGGTACATTATATTTTGGAATCAAAGTGTTAAATGTATTCCAATTATGTGAAGATTTAACTGTTTGACCATGATTTTAGCTTGAATCACACTCATCTTTTTTCTTCATAAGAAAGAGCCAATTGGGCTTGTGTTCACAGAACAACACATGACAATGGAAGTTATTTCATTAAGTATCAAAAAGTCAAAACAGCATTTTTTTTTTTTTTTTTTTTGCACAACTTGATTTAGAATCTCACAGTCACATAGACTAATAAGGACAGGATGAAAACCAAAAAATATTCAGGAGAATGTGGGTTGAATGTTGAATTTCATTGATATTATTACTACAAAATCTAGCAACCCTGCCCTCCTGGACGATACTGTAATTCATGTCCGACAGGATCTAGGTAAATTATTGTTTGTTTGTTTTTTTACAGGTAAGGCCTAGGTGTGGCTTGAAATGTTAGACAAGAACATGTGCTTAATCAGTTAATTATTGATTTAACACAGTAAATAATTATATTTTACAACCGATCAATTTGATTTGGAGAGTTAATTTCTTTAATAGATAAAATCATAATTTTAAAGCTGCATGTAGTCATATTATTTATCTGATGTTTAAATATGTGTGTTTTCCTGTGATATTAAAAACTGAAAAAAATAAATATTCAACTTTATAGCACAAAAAAAATGTTTTTTGGTAAGTTTGTAAAACAAGATTTCCAGAAGGAAAGTACTGCCTTATGTCAAGACTTGTGAATTAGCTTTTCAGCAACGAATCCTAAAATGATGCAGAAAACTCATTCAGCAGTTACAAAAATGAGGGAGTTCCTTGTTCCCTCACACCAAGCCCCAAAAAACAGGCATATTAAAACATGTCCTGAACTAAAAAATGCCTGTCACTCCCCTCCCTTCACCTCACTCATTGATTTTTTGTCTCTTTCCCACTTAGCAAGCATCACCATTCTCCTGCATAAACATCAGAAAAACCCACAGGGCTCATCTCTCGGACAGAATCAATAACAACAGGAGTCATATTCACATTATAAACAACCAGTCCTGCATACTCATGCTATACCCTGTGCCAACTAAAGCTCCTTATCACTCCACGTGCAGAGACGGACTTAACACTAAAAAGGCAAGAACTGCAGATGAAAATAATCAAGGGAAAATTCAAGGCTTTTAACATTTGGAAAACCAAATCTTATACATTATCATATTGAGAATACATCGGCCCAGTTTGTTTATTACGCTCTTTAAATAATTACTTATTAATTACTTGCTTACTTTGAATATATATATATATATATATATATATATATACATACAAAAAAAAATATATATATATATGATGCCTGTGTAGATAGCCATGCTACTAACTGTGGTTTTGAGCTAGTGCTAATTAATGTTAATTTCATTTGCCAACACTAAAATTATTATAAAAGTTATTTTTGAATAGCCCTTGGTTTATTATGAACGCCATAAATTGTTTTCTTAGTTAAAGATGAGCAATAAAGTTATTTAAAAAAAGAGTGAAACGGCACTTAGTGCATGTTTTCAAATTTCTTTGACATAGTTTTGTCTGTTTTTTCTTCTGTAAAAACAAAGGACTAACAACAGAACATCAGTTTATGCAAAAAAAAACAAAAAAAACTTTTATCGCATATGGAGCAACATGCATGGGCGACAGTGGCGTTGGATGGAGGAGTTTGCCCTGTAATCGAAGGGTTGACGGTTCAAGCCCCGACTCCGACTTTCATTGTCGTTGTGTCCTTGGGCAAGACACTTCACCTGCATTGTCTACTGATGGTGGTCAGAGGGCCCGGTGGCGCCAGTGTACGGCAGCCTCGCTTCTGTCAGTGAGCCCCAGGGCAGCTGTGGCTACAATGTAGCTTGCCACCATCAGTGTGTGAGTGTGTGTGTGAATGGGTGAATGAATGTAGTGTAAAGCGCTTTGGTCAAGTCTCCTAACTTGAATAAAGGCGCTATATAAGTACATGCCATTTACCATTTACCATTTACATATATGTGCATTTTTCAAGGAAAGAAAGAAACAGCCTTAACCTTTAGACATAACAAACCAGATAAAGCCGAATTTGGGTATATTCAACAAACTTCTTGGTCAGATAGGGAGTCTTGATGAAGTGGCAGCAAAATGACTACATTTCAAACCTGCTTAGATTGAAAATGTTGATGCCATTCACTCTAGCCACTTCATCTGGACAAACACCTCCTAACAGGCTACAATTCCTCACTACCACAACACACATATCCAAAGAAAAACTTTAGCGTACTTGAGAATAGAGGTCGTGTTTCAGAACCTGTGGACACAGCTGTGGACATAGCTGTGGACAGCCCTGTTGTCTTCTTTGGCAGCATTACAACTCCTATGATGATTCTTCTGGCTTTGTCCTTTATTGACTTGACTCATAATCTTGACTGTGGACACAGTATTCAGAAACATGTGGATGTGATCTAAAGAGACAGGCAGAACAAGAAGATATCAGCATTAAAAGTGTCATGAAAATATAGTAACAGACTGTAATATTTCTTTAATTGTTTCTAAAATCATTATGGCTGTGACAACATTGGGCAATATCTTCCAAAAATGTTATTCATAATTTCAAGAAAATGTCCACAAATTTCTTTGAAGCTTTACAAGGGAATCCCTTCTGTTAAGTGTTGTTGTCACACTTGAGCCTAATTCCACCTCCTCTCTTTTTACACTGGGTTATAGGTAAAACCAAACAGGGTTCTAAGATCTCTAAACATAACGACTATTATCCTGCTAGAGCTACTATGACAACTATTTTGTTGGATGGGTAGGATTTCTTGATCCTTTAACGTGGGTCACATCCCTTTTCAGTAGACAAGTCAGATAACCTAGCTAGCTTTAGGTCTTGGGTTTCTTTTCAACCTTGTTTAGATAATGGTGGCTGCTACATTAATACAACTGCCATTTTTTCTTTGATCAGATATGCTTTTAGTCGCTAAAAAGCCCCAAGAGTGTGGTTTATAACTTAAGTTTTACTACAGGCAACCTTCATGCCATGTACAGAGCTTTGAATTGTCGAAACTGGCTGTAGTCCTCATAGATAGGTGTAATTTCATTACTTTTTATTACGAGATGTGTGGGTTATTATCTAAAAGGTATAGAAGACAATCTTTTATGTCTGGGTGGATCATCTAAAGAATTGGTCCTCCTAATTGTCAATCATTCTGGTGGTATGTTCACGTAAGGCCGTCCTACGTGCTAATCCCATTAGCTATCTTTTTCTGGCCATGCGTACTTTTAAGCGTAAATGTGAGGTGAGCTACGGGTTCCGCCAATCATTGAAGCTAAACTTTCACACCACGATTCTGTAAAAAATGGCAGAGGGTTGTAAGAGAAGAAGTGTCTACGAAGTGTATGAGAAGAAAAGAAAGGCCTCAGAAGAGGCAGATATATCCCGGAATGCTTTGCGCAGAGAGCTCTCCTTGCAAAGCATTATGGGATTTGCTGTCACAGCTGCCCGCTGTCACTACCCGACAGCGGCGACTAATAATAAAGATGGCATAGGCACCGTGTGCTGAAGCAGGAGTTGCGTGATCAATGGAGCAAAAAGCAGTGATCATATGTCCAAACGGTCAGTTGACTGAGTTTGCTAGAAAGTCCACCATATATTCCCCGCTCCATATAGTGATTGAGGGATTTAGGGGTTAGGTTAGACCTTTTGATACGGTAAGCTTGTATGAGCTATGAGAACAGCAACTTTTCAACAGAGCGTGCAAAAGGAGAAATTGTCTCGAGCATGATCTCGTATGGGCTTTTTTTTTCTTTTTATTGGAGAGGGCGGGTCTTTTGTGAAAATCCCCCAAAAGAGTCTTAACTAAACTGGTCTCCTTGCTCATAGTTCAAAACTGTGCAGCATCAGGTACAGCCCCTTTTAAGCATTTGACGCAAACTGACAGAATTCTACATTTGACCAATCAGCCAATAGTAAGAAAAAGGACAAAAAGAAGTAAAACAAAACAAAGAAAAAATCTCCAAAGCACACCTGGAGGTGAAGCTGTTCAGCAAATACCAGACCTTCAGAATGAGGTCCTTCTATGTCCAGTGCTCTGCACATTTTACATGTGTTGTTGCTTCCACACTTGAATCATTAGTTAATTACCTCTTCAGATTGTAGTCAAATTCTCAAGAGTCCTGCTAATCACCTGATGTGTTAAAGCAAAAACACATAATGAAGGTGCTGGAGACCAGACCTCAATGACCAGAACTGAGGAACCCTCACGTACGCTATATGGCTAAATTGTTGTAGTTTTAGGATTTTACCTTTAGTTTTGAAAATGTGATTATTTGTTCTGTTTTGCTTTTGGGTCAGTCAGTCTTGGGACGATTGTTAGAAAACTTTTTTTCAATCTGTACAATGGCTTAACGACACAACGATAGGCCCGTAGGCAACATTATCTATGTGGGCCCCATACGAAGTACAACACCCAACTTGTTAACTGAGTAACTGATGATTGCATCTGATTTACTGTTTAAAATGATTATGATTAAGTTATGGGAAAACTTAGGTATTTCAAAGACTAAGAAGAATGCTACAATTGCATAAAAATAACATAATAACAAACTAAGAAATTTAGGGAAGACAATGGATCTAAAATCTAATAAGTTAGTGTAAAAGATAATAGATACAAGTTTTCAATTTAACTATTATGTCATTCCATAAATATTTTTATTAAAAAAACATTTTAAATAATAATATCACCAAAACACTAACACCAGATTTTAGTTTGTTTTTAAAAACAAAGGCCGAGTGTCAAAGGATAGACCATAAAATTAATTTAGAAAACACAAGTGATAAAGAAACATCATAAAAATACTTGGGCCTTGTATTTTTGTTAAAAATGATTTTTTGAAAAACTCAACTTTGATGGGCTGTATTGGCCATTCAAAGCTTTATTGCTAATACTATCTAAAGGTCATTGGTGAATTAGTACCTTTTAAGAGTGTGTTAGTCAATAATTAATATGCAGTACAGACAGTCATAAATTAAAAACATGGCATGTCCTCACAAATCTGAGTAATGATAAAATTAAGTGGGGCTTTGGGGTAGTAGAGCTATTCCTCTGGTAAACTAGAGTTGGCCAATAAATCTGTAGGAGGTTACACTATTTCCTTGGCAGCAGAGGATAGTTTGCAACTCCTTTGCCCTCTGATCCTCCTTCACATTTGTAAAGATCACAAGGAAGTTTTAATCTGCCTTTAACTTTTTTAATTCTGCTTCTGAAAAAATATTTCTCAGCAACTCAGTACTTCTATAAAGAATGTGAAAATGCATTCCATCACTTTAAAAAAAGTTCAGGCATTTCCTAGCCAATATAAACTTCCAGACCATTACTGTCCCATTTTCATCATTGGTTAATGTTTTACATTTTGATTTCAACAAGAATTGTGATCTTTATTACAACAATGCATTAATAAAGGATTGAGACCAAATATTTTATATCGAGATCTATTTATAAACTAATTTGCATTTCTTTGTCTTAAATAAACCATAACTAGAAAATATCTCTGTGGGTAAAGACATTGTGATGCCAAATGACAACAAAAACCTCTCTTCAATGCCAAATACGTGTTTCAAGCTGTCATTAATTTTGTATTCAGAGTTTTTTTGAATTTCCATCTTTGTGTACCTAGATGACATTTCAATCTTTTCAAGGAACCTCTTGGACTACAAAAGTCATATATACACTAAGTCATTCAACAGCTCCTTCAGAACTGATTCAGTGTTAAAGCTGAGAAATGTGACTTCCATAAACCATCAGTCATCTTTCTCTCTACATTTTTAAGAACAACCAGGTTCTTGCAGATCCCAGCAAAATTCAGCCCTTTCAAGAATGGAAGACACTTGAGAGCATAAACAACTACAACGCTTTCTAGGTTTTGCTAACTTCTAGAGACGTTTTTAGCAAGAACTACACTCAGATACCTGTCCAATTACCAATCTTATATCACCAAACAATCATTCACTTGGACCACTTACACTGATGAAGCCTTCAACCATCTCAAGACCATGTTCTCTGAAGCTTCCACATTAGTACAGCCCAATCCCCACCAACAATTTACTTTGGTTTTTGACACTCAGACACGTGGGTCATAGCTGTACACTCAAGATCCGACAAACCTACTTCTCTGACTGTACCTATTTCTCCTGATGCGTAACCCACCAGAGCGAAACTGTGATTAAGATGGGCACCACTGATTGGAGGGTGCCCATGGCATTGACAAAGTGTAAAATCTTCAAGGGTAACAACATTTCTGCAGGGTTCTGTTTATCTTGACACTATTGGGATGGAATTATAAGAAATTTGTTTTTTAAACCCAAACCTAATTTTAAACAATCACAAGCCTTGTAAGCTTTAAAACATAGCCAGTCACAATTTTCCCACACTAAGAAAGGCATCCATCCATCCATCCATCCATCCATCCATCCATGGTCAAGACATCCCTCTCCCCAGCCACTTAGGCCAGCTTCTCCGGACACACTATGGAGAAAACTCTTTTCGGCCCCTTGTATCCAGGATCACCTTCTTTCAGTCATGACCCTAAGCTCATGATCATAGATGAGGGTAGGCACATAGATCCCATTTCACAGCACACACAGTACCAATCCACCTGTTGATCTCTTCCCCTCATTCGTGAACAAGACCCAAAGATACTTAAACTCCTCCAATAGGGACAGTATATCCTCCCTGTCCGGATAAGACAATCTACCCTTTTCCGGCCATATTAGGCCTCCAAGGTTTCATAATTGAGACAGTAAGGTGCTGGGTTATGTCACAGCACAATATAGCTGGAAATAATAGAGGTGCAGTGGTACAGTGGTGTCTATCATACTTGTTCTGATACGCTCAGATACATATGGCTGAAGAAAAGAGTGATCACGTTTTACCTATTAGTCACAGAATTATAGCTTCAATTAGTGGGAATTTTATGACTTGCATGATTGATATAGAGCACCCATTGATGTGTGCAGTAAGTTAAAATTAGCTCATCTTGCAAATACATCCATCTAAGAAAGAGCAAAAAAAATTGTGTTAACATTTTAAAGGTAGCTCAAGGCATGTTCTATTTATTTCCCCATTCTCTCTTCCAAGTTGGCCTTTTGCTGCCTGCCTGATTGGTGCCTAATATGGCAACTTGTAAGGTTGCCTAAAGTAAGACTGAGTTTGAAGTGTTTGACTGATAATAACCCGCAAGCTGGCTCCCCGAGCCAGAGCTGGCAAGTCCAAGCACTGTAAGGCTGTAGCAATAATTACCCTGTTGGTTTAAATCCACTGTGTGTCATTTGCACAAAACCCTGTCAGCCTATCAGAGACAAAATCCTTCTGTTGCAACAGATGTGAGGAAAAGATCTGTTTGTTTTTCTTCTGGTACACTGTGTTATTTAAGCTCCACTGTATGGGGCGAATGATGGAGCTCTTCATCCATTTCACTGTGATGGGAGGTATGGTTACAATAAGAGGAAGTTCAATTCTGTTATGTGGAAAAAACATGAAAATTGATTGTGATTCATAGCACTGTTTACACTTTAGAAAATCAAGAGTGTACATCTATATTACGATCTATACACCAAAATGATCAGATCAGCATTAAGGTTTGAATCTGCTGAGATCCATAATGCAAGAAATAAACATTTTTGTTTTAAACCCCACCGAGTTTGGATGTTGGTCTCGCCCAGGGTCTTTTACGGCACAGCGTCCCATATGCTGTCTTCATTGCCAAGGCAGCGAGCTTACAAAAATATTCCCTTTAATCCACTGACAGTACACTAGTTGAGAAACCAAGTGAAAAGAGCCAGTCGGAGAAAACAATGAGTCTTTCTTTATGCAGTGAAACAAGAGGAGGCTGTCAATTTGATTAGAGTTTAATGCTGAATAATTCTGTGGGAAATGGCTCCATGCATATTTCAAAAACTGTAATGTTGTTGGTCATGTGCAATTCTGACCTCTTGTTCCAAATTGAATTTTCATATCACAGTAATTGTATCAAAGTTTTACACGTCATTGATATTTGCTCACTATTTTCACATTGTGTAGAGATGTCAGCTTATTGAATGTGTAAAAATATAAAAGACATTTAAAAAATATATATTTAATTTTAAGAGCTTTATATCGTAATTTCACTATTCAATAATTGATAATATGATTCTGCACTGACGCATACCATGAATGAATTTAAACTGTCACATATCCATCAGTCAGAGGGGGGAAACCGTGTCAATTCTGTATGAAAAGAAACCCTGACGTCTGATTGGCTGCTTGTCGTTGATTAAGATAATACAACTCTTTCCTATTTCTTTTTTTGTCTTGTTTTGTTTTTGTACTGTAATGTAAACATTTTAGCTTGATTCTTGTATGTAGAATTTCAGCACACTGAGTGAGCAATTCCCGTCTCTATATCCACAGTGTGGTGTATAAAAAGTTAATGAGAGAGTGTGAGCTGGCGTTAGTCAGTGAGCAGGACTAACTGTTTCCACTGAAGCTTTGACAGCTCCCACCAGACTCAACCACAGCTGGGTCTCTCGTAAGTTTATGAGATATATTTCAGACCAAACCAGGGATATAGAGGCTGGATTTGAACACATATTTGCTGTAAATAGATTGCAACATTTTTATTAATTTGTTTCCCACTTTCCCAGGCATTCCGATAACTTTTTTAGTAAAAGGAAACCATGAATAAATTGTATTTATTTCCAGTTTTAACAACTTGGTGATGCATATACAATCTTTTTTCATGAGTTTAAATTATTATCATTTCATAAGGTTTATTGATTTGTGGCACTCTCCATAGTAAACAGAGCCAACTTCAAAGATACTCGAAATTATACTATGTTTTCAATTAAATTAATGATGTGGACTGTGCAGGTGGCGCAGCGGGTAGCGCACACAACCCATATAAGGAGGCCTTAGTTCTTCGCCGTGGCTGACCCGGGTTTGAATCCGACCTGTTTTTGCCACATGTCTCTCCCCCTCTCGCATACCCCCTGTCCTGTCAGCCTACAATTGAAAAACGGGCCACTAGTGCCGTAAAAAAAAGTGTTGATGTGAACTGTTCACTATACTAAAGTTTAAACTGTTTTTCAGTAACTAGCAGTTTATATAACAAGGAATTAATATGATAACTGATTATAATTTCCTATAAATAGTATTTTTGGCAGTTAAAAAGATGAATAGACTTCGAATGTTTGGCTTTTTACCTATTTGTTTACTTACTTTACTTTGCCCTGCAATTTGTATTTTGCCTTCTGTAGCTGAGTTTGTTAATTTACTCTTTGGTGCGTATTTCATTTTGACAGTGTGGTTCCTTTTCACTTACTTTTTTCGTTGAAACTGCTTCTAATTTTTTTTTTTAATTTAATGATTTTTGCCATGACTCGGTCTTGTAGAGTTTTAATGTCACATTGATCCAGGTGACTAACCCTTCCTCCTCCCCATTATAAGGTCATGAGGTTCTTCCCTTGCTAACATTTTCTTTCTCACTGACGTGTTTTATTTTTTTCTACAGTGAGTAGACGAGCACACACTAGCCTAAAGTCTATGTTTACAAAAACTATGATATATTTACAAAACTACCAACAACTAGATCGATTAATACGATTTAAACAATTTAGAGACGTCAAATAACCTAACTGTCATGTTAGTGGGTGTAGGTGTGACTGTGCGATGAAACAGAAGTATCCTAACATTCATGGGGAAAACATGCAAACTCTATGCAGAAAGGTCCTGGGCCGGTAATCCAGCCTAGAACTTTCTTCCTGGAAGACAACCATGCTACATGTGCCACCGTGCCGTCCATTTTCTTTAATCATTTCAGAAATTGAAATCTAAAAAACACAGTTACTTTGTTTTGATTATGCTATGATTTCCAAAAAATAACAAATAAAAAAATGAAATTAACTAAACTCTTAACTAACTCTAAATAAGTTCCTTCTTTCATGACCATCTTCCGTTTCTTCCTTCCATCTTTCCATCCCTTTAGTCCACTTATGAAGAAACTATTTTCTATTTGTGGTCCCTGGCTTAGAGTTGCCAGAGCAATCCATACATATGATTGGAAAACACTGCATCATGAATTCCTACTTTAACAGCAGACAGTGTATATCGCTCTGTGTATAACCCAAAACAAACATTAAAAAATTAAAGAGGTCAAGATAATCAAAATAGTTTTTCTTATTGGCACAGTTTCAAATAGCTGTCTAGTTAGATCACAGCTCAATGTATACGTGTGTCCTTTTTTATTTGGAATCTGGCAAACTTGGTTTCATGAAATCATAAACCTTTTGGACGACTGTTTTGAAATGTCCTGTTAACTACCCATTAAATGGGCTGTTTGAATGGTGAGATGGACAAGCAGGATGGTGGCTTAACAATATCTATGGAGTTACAACATGTTAAACAATATTTACAGCAAAGGAAAAGGCATCTGTGGCTCTAATTAGAAAACTAGCACATATACTTTTAAAAACCATTGATACAAATATTAAGGTGTGTGTGAGAGTTGATGGCATATTTGCATATTCATAATTGTAGCCCCAATAGAATGAGCCGTGTTGTGCACACAGCATTAGGTGTTTTTAGCTTTAGTATTAGCAGCTAAAATGGCAGAGGTACAATTTAGCATGGTTAAAGGGACTATGTAGACATATTAGGGCCTAGTGAAGGCTTGTGAGAGAAGATGTAAAAAAAAAAGATTAAATTAAAGAGATAAAAGTGACCCTTTCGTAGCCATCAACTTTACAAATAAAAGCTGTCATATTAGGCTTATTGGCCTATTATAACTCCAGAATTTAGGCATCCAAGATAAAACAAAAACAAGATAAAAGAAAGTTAAGAAGGGTATGTTCAAAGCTATTTTTCTCTGCTCCTCTTACTTGAACCATTCTGATACACAGATAGGCCCAATAAGTTACATGACAGCCGCTCTGGTTAATAGCTGAAGTGTACGACTGCCTGTCTGCACACTGAATAGGCATGCATGGCTGCAGCCTTCAAATGATATGTTTTTTTAAATTTTTTATATAAATTTTTTCCTTGTTGACAACTAATCAAATCAGATGTTTCATCTGTGAGAATAAAAGTTTAGATGTGAAGACAGGTGAATATTTACGTTTATGAGTGAATTATACATTTACAAAAACAAATCTCAAGTTTTATAGGTAGTATAGATCTAATTTTTACAAGAACAAATCCCAAATTTACAAGAATCTGTCTCAAATTTATGAGTACAACTCAATAATTTAAGAAAAAACTAATCACAAGTTCATGAGCAGTAAATTTAATGGTATAAATAACAAAATTACCCTTGCTGGGGCGTTGGTTGGGGGCTGTTTTATTCAAGCAGTGAAAGAAAAGTGACCTAGTTGTCGTGTTCAGAGACTCTTGTGTTGGGGAATCTATTACTCTCTGAGATTATTTTTTTGCAGAAGCTTGGTTAGGTTGGCTAACCTTTTTTTTTTGGTATAGCTACAGTTAATAGGTACACAAATGGAATGCCATACTAGCATTAGATCCAAGGTTATTTTGAAAGTGTATTCTTTACTTAGTCAGAGAAATAGGATGTTCATATGTACGTTTTCCCAAATAAACACAACTCTCATAGTTCTATAATATGAAAGGAATCCTAGCTGTTACTCCTCCTTTCTGGGAGGACATGTGTCAATAAAAATAAGTAGATACAGTTCTTTCTGTATTTAGTTCTAAATGGAGAAGCAGCATTTAGTTCCTATCCACTTATCTGGTACAAACTTCCAGATATCTGTAAAAGTATTGAAAGCCTGAGTTCTTTTAAGTCAAAGTTAAAAAGCCACTAGTTCAGATCTGCCTTTGACTCCTGAAGTTATTATTAGTTGAAGGTTGTGATCACATTGATTTTGTTTGCTTTGCTACCTGTTTTGTCCTGCTTTTTTTTCATTTGCTTTAATTCTGCTTTAATGCTTCTTCTATTGTACTGTTTAATTCGTGTAAAGCACTTTGGGTTGTCCTTGTACTCAATTGTGCTATACAGTTAAACTTGGTGTGTCTTCATATATTTGTTGTTGCTGTTTTGTTTTGTGTAAATCTTAGTCCCTTTTCTTTTACTGGCTATATATTAGTGTTGCACCGATACCAGTATCGGACGGGGCCCCTATAATGCCCTAAAATGGTGGTATCGGCATCGGCGAGTACCAACAAATAGGGCACTGATACCATTTTGAGCGCCATAAGTTTATTCAACTATTGTCACCCAATCCTGGTAGGCAATAAAAACTTTTTATTTTTATTATCCAGTAGAACTTTTTAATAAAAGGTTCTACTGGATTCACTTTGTATTAGAATTTTTCCTGCTTCACAAAGGTAGGCAGCAGCTTGACAAAGCCATGATGGCAATTATTTTACATTATTATGGTATCGGCCGATACTGCACAGCCAGATATTGGGTATCGGTATCAGGTCCAAAAATGGCATCGGCGCAACACTACTATATATAGATTGAGCTGACTGAGTAAGTACAGAATGCAGAGTAGACCATGCAAACTCACCACATTCACCTACAAGCAAGAAACAGATGTGCTTTCTTTATTTATTTAGCTATAAACAAAGCACAACTATAGAAACATTTACTATTTCAGCTGGTGTCCCTAACAAGACAGCAACAGCAAAATATAATTAATTCCAGAGAAGAAATTGCAAAAAAATTATTTTGCTGTAAAATCTGTTTTCTGGTCCTGAAGTGAATATTAATTTAAAAAACCTAATGTGGTATTGAAGGTAGTCAAGAGCATCATCAGTATAACAGATCATTGATAAACAGTCGAAAGCTAGAATTTGAAAAGATATTGCTGACCAGTGAGTCACACTGATCACAAAAAATAAAAAAATTTACTTGAAAACAACATGGGAATGATTTATAATTTTCCAACCAAGCAATAGCACCAGACTCCAGTCATCTCATCAGTTCATCATGTTCAGATTGGACTCACTTGATGAGATGACTGGAGTCTGGTGTGCTATTGCTTGGTTGGAAAGAAAACCTGCAGCCACACAGCCCTTTCTGGAACCAGTTTGACACCCCTGGTTTAAACGGTTCCCATTGACCTCATTCTAAACTCAACTCAAGTTCAAGATAAAGTTCGGTTGTCAAACAACTTCATGCTGATTTGTGATATCACATTTATGGGGGAGAGTTGGCCTAGTGTGGTAGAGCAGTGGGCTTGTGCTCTGAGAAGGTTGCAAGTACCCGGTTGATCCCCACAGCCTCCACTCTGGGTTCCTGAGCAAAACCCTTAACCCCTGATTGCTCCCCGGGCGCCACACAATGGCAGCCCACTGCTCCCCAAGTAGATGGGTCAAAATGCAGAGAATGAATTTCCCCATTGTGGGACAATTAAATAATTTGCTTTTTTTTTTCTTTCTTTTCCTTTTGTGTGCATAGTAGCTTAGTTTAATTTAGCTTTACTAGTTCAGACAACGATTTTTAAGCGATATATATGCTTGAATTGAAGATGAACGATTTGCACAAAAAATACATTCTTAGATTTTAAATGGAAGTTTTTGTTCTGTTTGACCATGATTTGAGTTGGATTTGCCGTTTTATTCGTTGTCCTAAGACATTGCTTGGATGTTTGTTTTCACAGAACGATATATGAAAATCCAAAAGTTATTTGATTAAATAACAATAACTGTGGGGGAATTAAATGTAGTTTTTACCACAACATAAATTATTTTATTGTGAGATTAACAACACACAATCAATCAGGTGAGAATATTTTAAGTGAAGTACATTTTATTTTATACTTTCTATTTCTGTAGCACTTTCACAGATAGGCTATTGGCATCACAAGGTGCTGGTGATACTGAGGTGTGTTTAAATATGATTTTTTTCTAAAGCATTTGGAGCAGGCACTTAATCCAACAAAACATCTGGTAAAGGTCAAAGAACTTAGTTCTCAAAATGATATTTTTTATTAGACATTTAAACTTTAATTATGATTACATTTAACATTTAACTCTCTAACTCATCATAATTACGGTCAATTTAAAACTGAGGGTTTAAGGTTTTAAATCTAAGTCCAAATTGGCTTTAACTTTGTAATTATTCATAATGACAACAAAAGGCTAGCAAGCCAAAGTCCACATTGGTGCCACACATGAACAACCTCATAAACAATAGCAATTATGTCATCCAATGACTGAGCCCTTTTAAAAATTGCATTCATTGTAGTGCCGTGTAATGACATTGTATTTCCCAGGTAACAAATACCACAACTTCAATTCTTATAGTATGTGGATTACTAGTTTGATGTAATGAAATGCAAAACTATCCTTTTGTCAAGACATTTAATGGCAAAATATTGTTGTCTGTTTAGAAAACAGCAGAATAGAATAGAATAGAATAGAATAGAATAGAATAGAATAGAATAGAATAGAATAGAATAGAATAGAATAGAATAGAATAGAATAGAATAGAATAGATACCAAAGTTTGGAAATGTGGGTGTCAAAACAAGTAGATAGAAAAAAAGCTTGTAGATACAGACAAGATTTAATAATATGAAGAAAAAAAAAACAGAATTGTTAAATAAATAAAAATGGCATACTATTCAGCTGAAAATGAGAAATATTAAAGTTAAAAAAGACAAACAGCAGCCAATTTAGAAAGATAAGAACAATAAAACAAAAATGTGCAAATAAACATTAATGTAGAAAAGCACTTTTAGAGCAGGTAAAAGAGAACAGCATTAGTATTTGTCATATTTGCAGATGAAAGGGTTGATGTAAACAGATGTTATTAAGAAATAAGAACATTAGAAACAATGAAAATAATGGAATGCTAAGAAGCAGCTCTTGACCATACACCGTAAAGAAACTGGGCAACTAAAAGCATGGCTGTGCCCACTTATTTGGCCTCATGGGAGCAGTGATTATAATGTGTAACAGCAGAAGGGAGGAAGGATTTGTGCAGCCATTGTGATGCTGAATATTTCTCAAATCCTCCATGCATGGTGTGGGAGACATTGCCCAACATTTTCTTTTCTTTAATCAACTTCCTGGTTATGGTAACCTGCACTGTGTCCAGGGAATCTTCTAGGACAGACCCAAATAGTTACTTCCTATTTACTAGCTATTTCTTTTATTAGATTTGAAACTATGTGATGTTTTAAAAATTATATTCTATAAATATCAACATCAAAATGAACACAATGCATCTATACTCGTTTTTTCTTTCTCTTTAAATAAAAATAATAACTTGTATTTTGTCAAAGGACAAGAAACATTTGCCGGTTTAAATAAGCTTAATTTACATGGACTTAAGATAAAAATGGCTCTTGACAATTTAAAGTTTGGAGGCGCCTACATATTAGCTTTGCTAATAGCTATATTATTTTATGAATTCATTACGCCAAACATGCCAACATTAATCTATATCTGTATAATTTCTGTATCATTTAAATGTGCATATAACTTTATGATTCACTGAAAATTATACATTTTTCTTTCTATTAGGTACAATCACAGAACAGCAATTGTGGTGATAAATTTAAATAAATTTCTTTGAAGAAAATAACTGCAAATAGATAAATGTATAATTTGCTTATAGTAGAATTCAAGTTACTTTTGAAAGATAGGGCCTTGAAAATAAATCACTTAGTTTAAACTAGCTCTGTCAGCACATGTATAAATAAACTCTCAAAACCCACCGGTTTAAAGCGTTTACAAATGATAACTCAGAATGCTTGAAAATTACACTGGTAAAATGTTTACCCATACAAACATGTTAGACATTGTTGGAAAGCTTAGATTCTCCACAATTTAACCACCTAGGTCATTTTATGGACATAGCGAGCACCAAAGTTCAATTATAGCAGCATGTCAAAATGTAACATGACAAAGCAGCCACAACTAGCAAGCATGTCTTTATTACTGCTGGTCAAAAATGACTTATTATTTTAGAGAATAAAAAAACAACTTTGAGTCTTGTTTGAACTGAGGCAGCTTGGGCTTGATGCAGCTTGGGTGTTTTACTCACCTAATTTTCATGTATATATTCAGAAACTAGACGGTGTTAGCTTTCAAGTAACATATCACACATGTAATTTGGGCTTAAGTTCCTCAGTTATTTGCTTTTCCATTTGGATATGCAAAATAGGCAAATTTCCCAGAAATAAGGTGGATATTAAGAGGATAACAGAAAGCCTTGAAAATACCACCATTAAAGCTACTAAAAAGTTTCTCAATGTTAAAAACTTATCCCCATTTGCTGTCTGAGCTAACAGATTTATTTAATAGCAACCCAATACTTTTATTTTTTTCTTTTTGATTTTTGTATTGCATACTGTATTTTTTCCCCTGAGGTTGAATCTTTCAGTGTTAATATGATAACAGCTTGCTTCTGTATTTCAGGTCTCTGATAGTGAGGGTAACAAAAACAGGAACGATAATTTTATGATGCATGAAAGAACTCGTGCTGTGATAAAGAAATGCCAAAAGCTTTTAGCATTATAAAAGACTGATGGTTTAACACATTTCCAGACCCGTTTACAAAACACTTCCAGCTGGGTGTTAGAAACCATACAGCTTTAAGTTTTTTAAAGGTGCAAAGATAGCAGGGGAACTTTAAATCAACCTGTTACTACCCCTGTCCCTCAAGAGAGGCTGTGACAGACCTGCAACCGTTGACTTAGGTGGATTAGCCAGCTTTGCAGCACTAGGCTTTGTTATAGCAATGAAAAATGGTTTGTGTGACTAAAGCATCTCCAACTGGTTTCTGGAATATAATGACTATATTTTACTCACATTGCTTCCCTAGACCCTAGATCTTAAAGGTAAAGTGGAGGATGTTCTTTTTCCGGGTGGATAATCAAAATCAGTGGTCCTAAATGTCAAACATTCTTGTGATTTGTTTACGTGAGCCTGCCCTATGTGCAGTGATGGGACTAACGGCGTTGAAAGTAACGGCGTTACTAACGCCGTTACCTTGTTTTAGTAACGAGTAATCTAACGAATTACTTTGACTGTAACTATAACGCAGTTACCATTGCAGACAATCCGTTACTGCGCGTTACTCAGGTCGAACAATGAACCTTTTTCATGATAGGACTCGTGCGCGCCTTGTCATGAGAGAGGGGAGGATGAGAATGGCTGATGTATAGTGAGATTCCGTCTGTCAGTTGGGTAGGTGGTATGTTTCCGCTGGTGGGTGTTAACGTACAGCACACACAGAGAGATGGAGAGTGAGGTTGACTCCAGCAGCAAAACAGCGTTTCCACATGGAAATACCGGTGTTACGTCGAGCTGCGTTTCCCCATCACATACGGTTTCCCCTGAATCTCCGCACAGCTCTGGCGGCACGATCACCGCCTTTAGCGAATGCTCGCTAAAGGCGCGCAACAGTCGCCCTGTGCTCGCGCCACAGGAGAACTACTGTATGGAGAGCGTGAACGATCAAATGATAGCCTATATGGAGAAAGGGAGAAATCTGGATGGATGGATGGATAGATGGATGGATGGATGGATGGATGGATGGATGGATGGATGGATGGATGGATGGATGGATGGATGGATGGATGGATGGATACTCTGCCTTTTCAACCTACTGTATTTTTTATTTTAAACATTATTTGATGGCCTTTGTGGCAGGGATGGAGATCCATATTTTATGTCACACAGAGAGTATACATCTAGATAGATAGATGGATAGATAGATGTTGCAGTATCTATAACAACCCAAACACACAGGATTTCAGAATTAGACATCCCCAGTTATTAATTTCATATCCTCACCGGATCTGAATGCCCTGTTAAAAAACTTCACATCGCGTTCCACCCTGATGCCATTTACGTTGAGTTGCAATAAATGCAAAACTCTCTGCAGGTTCTTGTCTTTGTCGTCCGCTCTACACAGCTGGCTTTTGAAACACACGACGAGAAGGTGGGGGCTGGGTGGTGAGGGTTACGGGGGTGATAAACGCAAAAGTAACGCAATAGTTACTTTTACTAGTAACTAGTTACTTTTATTGTGGAGTAACTCAGTTAGTAACTCAGTTACTTTTTGGGAGAAGTAACTAGTAACTATAACTAATTACTTTTTCAAAGTAACATGCCCAACACTGCCTATGTGGTTGTCCTAACTAGCTATCTTTTTCCGCACGTGTACTTTCAGGTGTATATGTGTGGTGAGCTACGGTTTCAGCCAGTCATTGAAGCTCACCTTTCTCCCTGTGGTTCTTTGAAAATGGCAGTGGTTCATAAGAGAAAAGCTTTTATGAGCGATGCAAACAGTAACTTGCAAACAAAGCATGCATGAGGAGAAATAGGTTTGTGGACGCTCTTGCACACATTTAATAGGCATTCCCTCAACCCATCAGTACAGGGTTGTGCATGTGCATTTCTTTTAAAGTGGAGAGGGTGGCTCTTTTAAAAAAATCGGGAAAATCCTCACTTATACCTTTAATTTAACACAGCAAGTTTAAGAGAGCTGGAACATTTGCATCATGAGATGTGCATTTTGTTTTTATTTACCAAAAAATCTGAGAAGCATCTAAGATACCTAGTTGTATGTATGACATCTAGCTAGTAGAAATGAATTTTTGTAGCATTTTAACAAAAATTTTATGTTAAGTGGAATATTATTTTTTCAGTATAATGAATACTAATTGAAAGGATTAGCTGTGGTACAAATCTAGAAATAGAAGAAACTACCAGTGAACCTTAATTAAAAGCAACAGTACAGTCCACAAGTTACTAGGATTCGTTAATAGGAACTTCCTTATAAAATAAGGACAAAAATAATGTCTTCTTCTATGCAAGTATATATTTCCTCATTTGGAATTAAATAAATTAGCCACTGGACAAGAGGATTTCTATACAATAAGAATACAATATGATGCTTAGTTAAAGCATCTTTAACATCTTTAAAAAAAAAAAAAACTGTAAAGTCTGAGATGTTCTTAATAGCCTTCTTGAATAGGAGTGTACAGGATATAAAAAACCTGCCTGAGATGTCATTTGTCTTTAATTTCCCCTATTACATATGAATATCTTTTTGTTTGATTTTCTCTCTGAAGAGCTTTAGCACCCTTTGTACTTTGAATAATGCTTTCTAAATCAGGAAAGAGTAATGGGTGCTCTTGAAATTCATTGAAAAAAAACCTTTTAATGCACAGTAATATTTTTTCTCCTTACTTCATCTTAAATTTGTCAGCCTGTCATATCTCTGATTTAAAGGGTTTTTAAAAGCTGCTTCACCTTTTTAATAATAAAAACCAATAAAAGTATAATAGGATTATGCAACACTATGACGAAAATGTTCCTTGCTGTTGGGGGTTCGGGGGTTCTAAGGGTGCAGTATGTCTTTGCAGTTTGCTTAAACATTTTTTTATTAATTTGTATGTGAATAGTAACCACACACAGGCTTACCAATAAATGGACTTTTGCTCAGACTCCTGGATAGGTTTTGAAACGTCTTCAGAAAACTGAGAAAAAGTCCTTTTACCTTTTGATTTAAGCCGGTCTTTGGTTGCCATGAGCAGGATGACTGAGAATTTATACAAGCATACATTATATGAATAGCAGATTATGGCTCCATTGATGGGCTTGACCCACTTCACTTACAAATGTTTCCTTGGATATCAGGATATGACCGTGTCTAGTAAAGTAGATTTTTGGTTTTGCTTTCAATCATAGTTTATTTTGACCTCAACCCAAATATGAATACACACACACACACACACACACACACACACACACCCACACAAATATATATACACAGACACATGGATATTGCAGAGACTTTTTTCCTTCTATCTATCCATCTTCTACTATTGGTCTGTCAGCACCATCGAGGCCTGGGCTCTGTCTCCAGCAGTCTTTTGGCATAACTGTACCTTGAATAGGTTGCCAATATATCACTAGAGATTTTTCCTTTAATTTTGTCTTCATTAGGGTATTGAAAAATGTGTACTCTTACCAAATATGAAAAATGCTGTTGCAAGCTGTAAAAATTACTTTCTGTTGACAAAGGTCTATCTACTGAAGAGTGATTTATTCATTCATTTTTATTTGATCTCAATTTGGTAAAACAAAAGGTTGTGTTGTTGAAACAAGGAGTCTTGAATTCCAGTCCTGGAGTTGAATGTTAAAAGCATAGAAACAGATACAAAAATTGTCTCTATTAGATCTTTATCTTTTTTTTTTTTTTGCTGCTTAGTTTACCACAGTTCTGTGCTTCCATTGCCTTGTTGTCTCTACATCCATGTTATATTTTTGTTATTTTCTTAAAAAAAAAAAAAAAAAAAAAAAAAAAAAAAAAAGCACAATTGCACTGTAAAATCTCAGAAAAATTTGACAAGTTTCCTCTGTGGGCTTTTGTATACACAGTGAAAGGAGCTAATGTGAAGAGAGCCCTTCATACAGAATTAACTTTAATTCTGAGTCGTTGTTTGTTGCTAACAGATGGAAAATAATATTTAAGACTAGGTATTTTTTTAGTTCGCCTGCTGAGCCCAAAATTAAGGGTGTTACAACAAACAGTGCAGCATAGTTATCTGAACCTATACATACTTACAAGCATTTTATATTTGAATCATACAAAAATTTAGAACTTTAGCTGTGCTGCAAGCACAGTACTACCTTTCTCTAAGCTGCTATTGGTTTTCTAAAACAAGAAGAACTTAGTGCAGCAGCACACAAAGAAGCAGTTTGATAAGGAACAGTGAATAAAGAGTGCATGTACAGACAAAAAAGGTAAAACTAGTCTAAGTAAATTAAATTTCCTTTTCTTTTTAAATAGAAATAGCTATATTGAAAATAAACCAATAAACTCAGCCAGTTACATGTATTTGTATGAAACCTATTGGGAGCCATGCTACTACTAATGTTGCATCAGTGGTTTCATTTGGACAGCTGCTTTTAACGGCTCAGCACTGACTCTTCCACTTTGCAGTGTTGTCAGGAAGCTGAAGCTGACAAAGGCTATTACTAAGTAGCCTTTGGATAAAACGTGACATGCAGTAACTCAACCTTAATGTTAAATGTCAGTGCAGATTAAGTTCTATGCTGCAGCTTTTCATTTTGAATATAGGAAGGATATCTGTCTTACCTATTTTCTGCAAGCAGAGATAAACTCATTAGCCTCTAATGAGCTGGGCTTTACTTAAGGACTGTGGCAAGAGACCATTCATGAATGTGGCTTTCAATATTTGGCTTAATTTTATTTACCACTGGCATTTTCTTTCAATTCTGACCCAATAGAATAATTTGTTGTGTTTTTTCCCTGATACAATCTGAAAATGTATCTGAAAAGTAAAATTGGTAGAAACTAGTGTATCCCATGTAATAAAAAAAACTAAATAATTCTATATACTGTAACTGAAAAAAGGAGCAGAGCCATTAATAATTTTGATTTTTCTATAAAGAATTTATTCATGTACATGTATTTCAGGCTGTCGTCACATTTTAATTGAGATCAATGTTTTTCAAGGCCAATAAAAAGTTGACCAGAAATAAGAAAACCTAAAGCGCACAAGTTTAGGCACCACTTTGCTTTTCTAGAAACTGAAAAACATTTTTTTTTTTTTTGAAATATGGATCTAAATACTGAGATAAGCACAAAGAAATTTCACAAACTTCGAGGAAACATCCTAGTACATACGTGATACATATAGATATTTTATTGTAATAGAAGTTCAAAAAGTAAAAGAGGAACAGAAATCAACTATGAAGAGTGCAAATGGTGATGCAGTTAAATCCCAGTATCAAAGGTCTAGTAGATTTCTGAGACTATAAGAGATCTTGGAGATGCCCTTGTGAAATTGATGCTGAGAAATATCTGGTCCCCTTATTTACAAAGAATCCGAGGAATAAATCTATTCAAGTGGCATCATTTTAAGAAAGATTCTTTAGCAAGGAACTCTAAGAACTCTTGGTAACATATGATCCATTTAACTTAAAAGAGCTTCTGATGTGAGCAAACGTTTATAGTAGTGGGAACTCTTAAGCATGGTAGAAAGGAAAAACAATGAAATAATTATTGGTTGCAACAAATAAACATCTGTAACAAATAACACAATAATTTATATGGAAAAAAGATTAAATTCATAATCCTCCTAGGAAGAAATTCAATAGTTTGAGTATTTTCTATAGAAACTTGAATTAAATTATGTATGCAATTAACTGCCTTAATTCATCATCATTGTTTTCAAGATTAAAGCACTTGGTACATATAAAGCTTATATCAACTTAAAATCTGTTGGGTTTCTTATAATTATTTTCAAATAAATTAGAATTTCTTTCTGCTGCTCCTTATTTTTCGTTTTTGTTACGTTCATATTCTTCTCCTCAGGTAGAAGAGCACTTTCCCCCTTATCCTCTAACCACCTACAGTAAGTGGGATTTCAAGTAGATAACAAAAATAACCAGGTTTAGTTGTAGGCTGACACCAAGAAGTTTATGAGAAAATAAGAGAACATTTATCATTATAGAATTCAATCTTCCAGCCTTTTGTTTGAGCTAGGAAAAATTTCATTATAACATAAGCTTATTAGAAATATGAGGAAAACCATCAAGAACAAACAGGTTAGATTTTACACTATTTAACGTGTACCTAAAGTGGGATGTGAGAAAGTATTGCCTCTTAAATATGGATGTGCTGTCTTACCCGCAGTAAAAACATATCTGGTATATCCATTAATATTTAATTTATGTCATCAAGTTTCAGTTTTTCAAGGACAAAATATTTTACCGAGGCCATTAAGCTGTAGAAAATACACTCAGCTTGTCAGCAGTTATCTGATTTTCTGGCTAAATCAGGTTGTTATGTAAAGTAACATTTTAAACCAAGTTTGGATATATTCATGTCTTTATCAAAAGAGGATTACAAGGATTAGATTTTTTTTTTTTTGCCTGTTGCAAGCTTGAAAAAAGTCCTTTCATTATGCAATAAGTATTTTACTGTCTTAACTGATAACCTATCAAAAATTATCTAAAATATTTGATGAATAAGCATGAAGTGCAAACTAATACTGTCCACTTTTGCCCCTCTTTTGTTGTTTTTTTGGAATACATTTGTGATATTTTATAAAAACAAATTTGTAAAACTTTTTATCTTCCAGTCTTTTTAAAGGTGGCAAATCCTAGATACCTACTTTTGTGCATCAGAAAAAATATATATATTTTTAAGCTATCTTAATATAGCTTTAGATATGTCCATGTGCTACCTTTATAATTAATAAAGGACATTTCAGATAAATTGGAAATAACTAATTCCATCACAATTCAATCAGTTCCCAGCTTTTTCTAAGTTTGTAAAATAAAAGTTTTTGTATCCCTTTCAAAAGAAAAATTGCAAACTCTCCAAATCAAAAGAGCCTGTAACTCTACCCTTCTATATAGCTGAGGTGCAGCTGACACTTTCCTCTTCTAAACTCCAACTCCATGCAATAAAGCTGTAAAATAACACTCAAACACATTCACACAAAGGTTAGTTTACAGGGCACCATTAAATAAATGCTTAGTTTGTGAAAGCAAGTATATGCTCAAAGCCTCTAAGGGAGCTTTGTCACATTTAACAAGATAACCTCTACCGATGTCACTGGGGGTTATTTCTGCTTGGGTGTATGTTTGACACTTCAGCTTTACAAAGCTGTTCAGTGTAAGCGAGATTCATCATGAACACCATTCAGCAGTGACTCTTAACACTTTAAAATCGAGAAAAGAATGCATCTTTTACAAAACATGGAGGGTCTCGTAAAATGTATCAGTATTTTTAAACCTAACCTTTCACTCACACTCAGGGCCGGATTTATCAAGATCCAATTTTGCGTGCAGTAATTTGCGCTCGCAAACTGGAATTTTGCGCGAGGGGCTGAACCATGGTTTGCGGGTGATTTAACAAGAGCGATTGCGTAACTGGTGGCAGGTGCAAAACTGTTGGAGACGCCCTATTTAAATGATGGTTTTGCGCGTTTTGTGGTTTGCGGCATGGCGAGTTTGGACAGCAGAAAGCGCAAAAGGAAATTCGACCCCATGGAAATGGAGGTAGGCTATTGGTGGATGAAGCCAACAAACATTTAAGTGAGCTACAGCAAAGAAGTGTGACTGTCACACAGAGGAACGCTATATGTGAACAAATCTGTAATAAAGTAAACATTGTCGGTGAAACCCTGCGAACAGTGGATGAAGTAGAAAGAAGATACCAGGATATTAGAAGGCGAATCAAAGAAAAACAGGCATATAACAAAACATCTGCGAACAAAACAGGAGGGGGCACAGTAGATGAGGTGCCTCTGACCAGCATTGAGGAACAAGTACAGCTGACGCTCTGTGAGGAGCAAATCACTGGAATTGCAGCTCCAAAATGTCAATGCTGGATAAACGATATGTTTTGATGATCGTTTCCTCCTTCATTCCAAAAATATTCACACGGAGTGAAAAAATGCGTTCTCTGCGTCTCCTTGCTTCATTTCGATGTCTCCTTCTTGCGACAATAACCGCTGCCATGTGTGCGCAATTACGTATACAGACCATTCGCACCTTCTCTTGAAACGTGTTAAATATAGAGTCAGATACCGTTAGCAAAATTGCTTTCAGGTTTGATAAATCACTTTGCGAGTGCTAAATTAATATATTTACATGTTCTCCTCCCACAAGACGCACTTTTGCGTGTAAACGCCCCATATTGCATATTCATAGCAGAAAAAGTATTAAATGGATAAGAGGCGCTATTTAGCGCGTTTTAAAGACCAAATCCTTTTAGCACGCTGTTGATAGATCAGTTTGTACATTTTTTAGCGTGCGCAGTGAAATAGCTCACGTTTTTATACACGCAAACCTTTGATAGATCCGGCCCTCAGTGGTTTGACTTCTTTTTGCTGCATTAAAAAACAAACAAACAAACAAAAAAAAAAACTGGTAAGTATTTATTCCTTTGATTAGCCCCGCAGAATATTTTCCTTTAAAGATCTGCAGTACCTATTGGTTCTCAACCTTTTTGCACAAGTGACCCCTATCCATTTAAGGGCTCCCTTAATATCACCTCCCCCAGTTTCAGCCTGAATCAGCTAAGTTAGAGCAAGTGTAGTTCTACTGTAGGGATGCATGTGAAGGACCTGTCTGAATCCCTGCTCAGCACGATAAGTGGTCCACAAAGCAATAACAATCAGCCTGGTCGTCCCCCAGAGAACTGGATAACACGTGGCATATTTGGTCCCTGTGCTGCCCCTGCTAGAAGTACCAAAAGTATACTTTGAAAACAATGCTCTCAAGGTTTATCCCTCAGAGAGATTAACCTCTTTAATAGAAAGAAATTATTTCACAGGAAATACAACAAGTAAATGCTAATTGTTTAAATGCCAAATGCCATGTGTGTGAATTTTACAGATGATACACTGATGCTCCTCTCTCCTGAAGGCAGCATAGATACTGATGATGCTTCTATATTTTTATGTTTTGTTTTTTCCCTTCATGGTAGCTTTATCTAGCCTAGTACTCGTTTAGATATGACCGGATCCTGTAGTGAGCCATAGGCTGGAGTTCTGCCATAAACAACTTCTCTTCATTGATGATGGTTTGGCCTGTTTTTCAATGCTTGGTCCTGTTTCTCATCTAGAGAAAGATATGGGCTCAGCTTCTGGTGTGTTGTACAGTATGTGCTCTCTTTCATCCTTCTTGACTTGAAAACAGGCTCAGAGCTCATCTTCTTAATTGTTTCTTTCATATGTAGAGCACCTATAGAGCTATTTTATGTTACATTTTCTAACATATTTATTTAAGGATCAGGGCTACCATGTTCATTTTGTGTCTCTAATTCGGTTTTACCTGCTAACACGTCTAGTCCCTCCAAATTTCCCGAACAATATTAATGGTGTTTTATGAGTATATTGTGGCCAATGCATTGATATTTGATGGGGCACCAGCATGAATGTAACACACCTAAACAGAATCGTCAGGAAATTCAGTCACATCATCGGAGAGGAAACAAAATCTAAAACATAACAGTTGGACTCAGATTGTACCACATCCGTGTTCATAGAACAACACATGTCAGAGCAAAAGTTATCTGATTAATTATTGAGTAACATAAAGGTACAACATGCTAAACCACAGTATATTAACTATACCAAATTGTGTCTGAGATAACACTGACCATACATAATAATTAGGGAGATGGGTAATCTCATTACCATATCAGCCTTAGGGTACAATACCTGTGGAGACTGAAACTAATATGAAATTGCTGTTTGAGTTTTGCATAAATTTAACAGCAGGACTGTTTTACTCTGCTGCTTGACATTTTCTCCCTTGGGTGACCCAACAAGACACAGGACATTTGTATAAAAGGAAGACTTCAGGATGAGACTTGTAGCATTTCAAAATAGGAGTTTCAAGAAACACATAAGTAATCTGTTAGTCTGTTTTGTAAAATAAGTAATGAATATAATTGCCTGAATGTGATTTACACATGTTGTATGTCCAAAATGAGAAGGAGCTGAATTAATTGAAATGTGGCAGACTATCCATTTCTTATGCACACAGTGCAACCTCCCCAAAAAGATCAGTAGTAAATTGTCCTCTCAATGCACACCTCCTGTCACAAGGGAACAACACAGATGAAATAAAATACTGTAAATAAAGGAAATATATTATACTATTAAAGATTTACGATTACTAATGTTTCTACATGCTAAAATGCAAAAATTATAAAACATGGATGTGAGTACAGGCAGCCCAGAATCAGTCAGAGAGCCAGAGGAAGCAGGTAGAAGTACTACATAGTTCATCTTTGTGTGAATGTATGCATGTAATACTAAGTAAGTTTCAATGCCTGAGTAATTCAATGTTTCTTAATGCTTTCCATTGCTGTAAATGGCCAGTAGATTTATCACAGTTTTTCAAAAGCAGGAGACTTGACCAAAGGACTTTACATTACATCTAGTCATTCATCTATTCACGCACACACTGATAATGGCAAGTTACATTGTAGCCACAGCTCCCCTGGGGCACAGGTGCCAACAGGCCCTCTGACCATCGTCATTAGGCAATGCAAGTGTTTGTCCAAGCGCAAAATGACATTGATACCAGGAGCTGGAGCTTGAACCATCAACCCCTACAACCTTGCAGGTCAGACTCCTGTATCCCACATTACTGTCACTATAATTTGGAATACAAATATGAGATCTAGTGTGCAGTTTTTCTCTGCATCGCCGCTCAGACTATTTGTTTTGCTGACTTTCTCAAGACATAAAGAGAATGATATAAAACACCAAAAATGAAATTAAAATAAACCAAATAAATGAATGAATGATGTACATTTTATAGAATTGTTTAAATTGATTAATATTTCTAATGTAAAAAATTTTTTTCAAAATATTTCAATAAGCATAAAAATTGTACCCTTTTTAGTCCAGATGCCATGACTCCATCGTAATATTGGGCTATCAACTTACTGGTGCACTAGTGAAAGTCACGAATGATATTCTCATGGCTTCAGATAAAAGCCTTGTATCTGTACTGGTCCTGTTAGATCTCAGTGACTTATTTGATTCAGTTGATCATAGTATTCTTTTAGATAAACTTGAACATTTTGTAGGAATCAAGGGCACAGCACTAAAAAGGTTTAAACATTATTTATCTGATAGATTTTTGTTTGTTCATACTAACTCTTCCTCAAGCTCCACGGTTACCTGTGGAGTATCACAAGGATCAATGCTAGGGTCAATGATGTTTACTATATACAGTATATGCTCCCAATTGGTAGAATTATTAGACAGCAAGGGATTGATTTCCACTGTTATGCTGATGAATCTCAACTTCATCTTTGACGTCTTGAAGATATAAAAACCTGGATGACTATGAATTGAGTTAATTAGCAGACATATTTATCTGGATTTGTGCTTTTTTTCACCTTAAGCATCTTATTTGGAGTGTTATTTATTTGCAGACAGTCTTGTTATTTTTACATTATTTGCACTGGTATAGCAACTTACAATGTCATTGCACTCATAAGAATAATATTAAACACTTTAAAATAGAAATGGTCAGACATTGTTGCATAAGTAAATTACATGACGTGAACATGAATTTATCTTAATTTTATATTACTACTCATGTCAGTGTATGGTAATAAAACAGACAGATGGGCATTCGATTATTTGACCTGTCATGACCTTAGAGGCTCTAGCATCACATTATTTGGTAATGCTTTGGGGTAAAAGTAAGGATACCGACTCTTGAGACTTTGGAAGAGGCACCTCCTGGCTGGGTGTGGCATTTTTGGATCAATTGGAAAAGACATAGTAGTTCTGGGCCATTAAACTGTTCCAAGTGCTATGGTCAGAAGACAGGCCTAAAACAAAGAAGATCAAAACTTAATCTGCAACTTCTGCTTACATAAAGGATTTTGTTAAACAATACTGGAATAAATTCTGTTAATACTTAAAGAGGTTTTCTTCTTTTTGTACACTTTCTGAGAATCATTCTTCCTTGGATTAGAACCAGTTGATCAAACAGATGATGGAACAACACATAATAAAGTAGATTAAATAATAATACATAGAATAACTTTTACATGCATAGCTACTAAACTTAGATCTGAAGTTGATAAAACTTCCCATATTCTTATCACCTAAGTATCAAAGTGCTGTTTGATGCTGTTTGAGCAAATTTCAAATCTTGAGACAAGAAAAACAACTTCAATGAGGAAGAGTAAAGCTACTATGTTTATTTTCATCAAAACCAATAAACATAAAAAGTTTGTTTTATATAGCTCTGACACTCTGGATGGTTGCTGCTCCACCTTGAGTCACATCTGCAGCTTCACATTCATTATTATTCAAACATTAGGTAGGTTATGAGGAAATCACCATGTTAATATACGAGTAAAGACAATTAAGACTAACTTAAAAAGAGTGAGTGCTGGTTGGGGAAAAAGAGAGAGGGTCTGATTTGCCACAGTTGTGTTTGCTGCTCCCAGCTTGCTAGGCTAATACTAACAGCCTTCTATAAATGTGACGAATATTAAACATCAATTACTTTTTAAGGTCATATGATGAGCAAATTTGGGAAACAAACCAGACGAAAGTTATTTTTTATCCAAGTTTAGACAGAGTAACAAACCTGTTATTTGCCTCCATGTGTACTTGATAGTGTACTGTATGCTGCTATTTTCTGTTCTTGGAAACATTTCAAAAATAAAAGTCCCAAAATAGTGATTATTGGATGCTCACAACCCATGATATTTAAAAAAAAAAATCATTAGAGGAAGTTCCCATGAAATTATAACAATAAAATTTGTCATATTTAGCATCTCATACATGGTTACAAAACACATGAAAATGGCGGAAAGTGATTTTAAGAAATAATTTTAAAATAATTTCAAAGAGCTGGACAAGGCTGGATAGTTGCATAACATAATATTTTGACACTTTGAATAATGAAAGACTACAAATAAGTATTTTTTTAAATAAAAATCAGGCTATCTGGGCAAGGTTTTACATAAATCTTATATTTTTATGGATTTAAACCCTTTTAAAGCTGTAATAGAGGCATTTGAAAAAAAAACAAAAAAACTTCTACCATCTGTCATGATTGGTTTAATGAACGAAAACCCACATGCAGAACACTAACGGAGACAGAGGAAAGTTTAACAATGTTTATTTGGGAAACATACACAGAGTTAATCAGGAACTGGTTCTGGTGCAGGTCCGGGACTGGTTACTCTTATATCTGGAGAGATGAGAGTTTGGTTAGCCAGGTGGTTATGGCTTGACGAGTGAGTTGAATTCTGATCGTACCTAGAAGAGGTTCTAACAGATCCTTTGAGAGGGGGAATCGGTTGGGTCCAGAGACTGTGGAAGTAGCAGAGAGCTCAGCAGCAGCAGCGTCTAGCTTCAAGCCAGAGGGTTTTCGGACTTGGGTTTATTTCCTAGCTCTTCCCAGAGAACTGACGGAGGAATCCAGACTGAGATCTTCAGGTTTGGCTTACGTGGGCAGACAGGCAGATTTCCAGGTTATGCTCATCCAGAGCTTCAGACTTCAGTCGGGTTTCTGCGAGCAAAGAAGACAAGAACAAGTTAGAAGGCCTAGTTTCTCTCAAGAGGCAACTAGTATTCACTAGGGTTTCAGAGGCTCAGATTCGCTAACCAAGCTAGGTCAACACTTCGGCGTGGAAGGAAGGTCTGACTGCTGCTTATGTAGGGAGGTCTTCTGATGAGCTGATGATCCCCAGGTGTGCTGAGGACTCCAGCTCAGGAAGCCCACAGCGCTCTCTGCTGGAGACAGGTGGCAGATCTCCAGATCCCGACACCATCATTTCAATGACATGATGTGACATGGATTCATTTACCATTGTTCCTCAGTCTTTTACACAATATATATAAAGCTACACAGGCATCAAAAACCTACCAACTGCCAGCAGGTGAGTCGCTGTTTGTTGGATTGTTGGAATCCACCTCTGGTAGAATAGAGACAGGAGTGGACTAATCTAAAGTGAACCAGCTAAAGTAAGAGACTTTGGATCTAAAAACAACTATCCTAACTCTTTACAGCAGGAAAACTTTCAGTTACCTCCTGCAGCAATGAAGACTCTCTTTAAAGCACATCATTTAGTTCTTTAGTCACTCAAGTCACATCTACAACAAGTTAAAAACATGTTCTGAATGTGGGGCATTGGCAAATAAAGGTCAAAGTTTTTCTGTGGACAATGCTTTTTTTTAATTGATCATATTTTCTTAAAGGCAAAAAGACAACATAATGTTACCTTTTTAATATATAAAACACTGATGCAGTGAGTTATTACAAATTAAGATATAGTGCTTAAACTCTTATAAAAGAAATTAAAATTACATGTTTTTAATGTAACACCAACAGTTTATTTCTAGAGCAGTAAGAACCTGACCATACATGGTAAAGTTGATGGCCCTGCTAAAGATAACATGTCCTCTTGCCTCTTTTAAATCCCTGCATCAATGTTTCATACATCTGGTTATTAGGAAGGGATCCAGGTCAGAGCCTTGTTAGATCTCAATCTCATTTAATTTACATGGGATGACGGCTTAGAATGATACAATCAACAACCTCCTGGCTCCATGGCATGGATCGCTAATTAATTAACTTACCTCAGGCCTGACAAAGAAGAGCTTATGTCACCATTGTTTTGTCAATGTAATAAATGACTCAGGAGAAACAACAATATGCTGTCGAGTAAGGCTGCACAAACGGGTAGACCTGCTTCAGCAACCATTAAGTCTATCCAGAGATTTTGCAAACGTTATCTTCAATGTAATAGCATTTCAAGACAAAAGGCCAGTGCTACGATGTGGGACTATAGATTTGCAATGAAACCCTGACAGGAAGGAAGTACAGAATTGTAAATTGCTGTTGTCATTGCCGCAGAGACCATTTTCCTTTCGTTGGACCTTACAGACCTGCTCCCACTAAAAAGGGGCACACTTATTTCATTGGACTCAATTCTACTCATTTAGACCATCCCTGGTGAACCTCCTCAGGAACATGTACCTTTTTTTAGTTTAACAATCATGTGCTGCGCTTGGGGAGAGCCACTGCTGTGGAGGGCTTGAACCAGGAAATCAGCTCACGCTTGTAATTAGTTTTCCCATTTTGCTTCTGACAGTTAAACTCCTTTTATCAAAATACCACACAGTGTGATGCTTTTCCTTGCCAGCTGTAGCAGACAAGCCTTTGTGACTGGTGATTGCTATCCCATCCGAGAAAACAAGTCCTCATACCAGTACCATCCTAACTATTTCTGTCATCCATTTAGCGAGGAGAGAAATTCCATCTCCTGTACACATTTCCCCAGGAAAAAATAACCAGATTAGAGGCAAATATGTCAAAACTACTGATTATCTGCACTCAGTTTGCAAGCCAAGGTTAATATTATGAGTAATAGGAGGAAAAGAAGGTCTTCAACAATGTCAGTTTGTTTTCACAGGAATTATATTTGTTCCTTGTTATTTTTTTTCTTTTTCTGAAAGACTTTTCAAATGTATGCAAATTATCTTGTCACCCTTTATGAGATGCAATTGCAATCCTTGCATTGTCCCACAAATTTGTTAGCATGATACAAAGTACAATACACATTATAAAAAAAAAAAAAAAAAAAAAAAAAAAAAAATTGTATGACTAAAGAAAATAGAAAATGTTAAGATTTAATAGCTTTTCTGCAAGAATGTTTTCAATAAACGATATTGCTATCTCAAAGGCCCTATTGAGCATTTTCTGCATTAAAGCGTTAAAATAAATGTCGTTTTCTGAGAAAGAAGTTACTTTTTATTCAATTGCAATGTATGGCATTTGTAGATAAACTAAAGAATTTTACTTTAATCAAGAAAAATATGGAGGGGTGCAAGCTTACAAGAAAATTATAAAGTACAGGTTGTAGATTTGTGATCGGTTTCTCTCTGTTTTTAATTGTCGTCTTCTCTTGTACTCCACTAACTGAAATATGAGGTTAAGATCACCCTTCTCTCACTTTGTAGCAGAAGTTTAGCATCCTAATCTCTACAACTAGGTAGAGAAACACATCCTATCAGAGCATCCACACAAAAAAAAAAATGGCAGGAGCTACAGAACTGTTTTCAAATAAAGTTGCTAAATGCCTGTCTATAATTTTCTTTTAATGTAATTTCCTGAGAAAGCTCTTTCATTGGTTTCCACTTTTCATAATTTACCAGAATTAGAGTTTCATTGAACTTTCTGACAAAAGAATTGTGTAAGGATCAGGGTTTTCAAGAACCAAAATATCACACTGATGATGCAGAGTTATCAAAACTCATGTATCAGATATGACACACTTGGCTTTAAATGGTTTAAATCCAAAAGAATAGGCCCAGAAGAACATATGAACCAAGGAAAAGATAAAGATAACAAACAAGAACCGACTTCTCACAATGACCACACAGACAAGTTTCTAAGCACTCAAGCAAACCTACAAAAAAAGGAAGGTGAGAGGAAACTAACAACAAGAAAGTAGCCTAGATCACTAATTTAAACCTACAAATTATAACTACAACAAAACTTTTTTTTTTTTTTTTGTCATTAAGTACAAAGCAACGAAATGAACTCTCTGAATTTAACCCACCCTTTGGGGAGCTGCCATTGTGGGGGTGAGTGTGGAGTTAAGGGTCTTGCTCAAGGTCCCAGAGTATCGGTCCGTGGGAGTGGGGCATGCACTGAGAACATCTGGATTCCAAAAGCAATGCCCTAACCACTAGGCCACACTCTCCCACAAATATGAAAGCTACACATCCTGACAGCCAAATAGCCTTTAAACAGTTGAGCTTTAAGAACTTGAAAACTTCTCCAGAGTGAGCTTACCCTTTTCCAGCAGCCTGATTGATGACTTTCTGGTGTTTTCTCTCCAGAGCTAGTTTCTTCAACCTCAGCAAAAGAAATAAACAGTTAATCATCTACACAGAAATAGACAGAAATAGGGTGTTTACTAATTGTGTGCACCTACTGTATATTTGCATCATCCTGAATTTTTTTAATTTTTTTTAGAACATAGCAGTCAAAAAAAATAAAAATAATATATATATATATATATATATATATATATATATATATATATATATATATATATATATATATATATATATATATATATATATATATATATATATATATATATATATATATATATATATATATATATATATATATATATATATATATATATGTGTGTGTGTGTTGATGCAAGTAGTATATATGTGGAATGCCAAAGTTGGGTATCATCCTGTTGCACCAATTTTTTAGACAGATATACCAGTCAACAATTAGGGCAAGAAAATAGACAGTTAAAAACATAGAGAATTGTGACTAATGAGGCTGGGGATTAACCCTGGGTTCTCATACCCATCTTGCACACATGAGGAGGAAGGTAAAAAAATTAATCTTGATAGCTCACCATTGAAGAGTTAGTGGAGAACATATTGGAGTAGCACTTCAAGATTGTTTTGTACATTTTCCCTGGAGGTGCCAGTAACTGAAGAACGAACTGAATGTCTTACTGAAAAAAACAAAAAAAACAGCTTTTGTTTTTAAAATGTCTGATGCTGTCACTACGGTTTTCAACTAACTGGTCTTTGCTATACAGTATCTCCTTTCTTTGTTTTTTCTTTCTTTCACTAACCAAAACTATGTTTTTTTTTTCTGTGCCTCCCATGATTCAAAACTTGCCTCCAGTATTGGCCACACATAATGTATTTACAACAACACTGTTGATGCCTCCAGTGAAGTTTCACTGTGGAATGGGCAGAGGACCCTACGAGACTATCTGCATCTTACCAGATCTGCTGGATGCAGTGGTGCACGAGCAGCTCGGGGCTCTGGTTCTGGCTTGAGTGGATATTAAGCAGCTTCCCCCAGCTGGGTTTTTTAAAATGGGATTCGAAACGCTTTGTGGTTCCTCTAGAGACATTGCTCCATCAGCTTTAACTCCCTGACCACTTTTTTGTTCTTATATAAAACGTTTTGATTATAAATATATAAAAATTTTAATTTCAAAACATAATTAGCCATGAGCAAAGTGCATATTATTTTATAAACTTGGCAGATGTATGAGAGGTGATTTTTCTATAATTATTGAAATAACTTGTGCTGTTGTGTTTGACTTTTCTACAACCTGTCTGCATCTTCAATACACTTTCAATGAGGAATTCACGGCAATCATTAGGCTACTTGGTGGGATTGCAAAAGCTCAATATGCACATACAGATATGTGTCTCTCTCTAAAATAATTTCTTTGGAATACATGAATAAATGACAAAGGTTGTTGAGGTTTAATGGTTTGAAGGCCACTATGGAAAATTGCCTCGGAAGTTTCATCCATTTAAAAGGTTACCGTAGAAATGTGCTGTTTCATTTACAGTAATGCTTGTTCATGTGATTGCCTTGGGAAAAAAAACACAAGTTGCTGAGAATTTTCTGTTTTTTAACATGGATGTAAAGCTAGTTAGCTACCTGAGCTGTAGAAACCCCTTTGAGGATTACCGTTTGAAATAGAAAAGCCCTTGGAGTGCAGCCCTCTGCTAAGCAGCAATTTAACTAAAACATGATCTGGATCATTACCGAATTTGAATTACTTTCCTTGGCATGAGGCACACCTCTGGTAAAAAAAATTGCCATAAAATCTGTTTATAAGTTATAATTGATTCTGCTGACAAACCCTCAAAGTACCTTTTTCTTGTGTTTTTGTCTTCGCTTAAATACCTCTGGACTTTTTTAGTTCAATTCTGAGGCTGTCAATTGTCACCGCTGTCATCATCTGGTTTAGTGTGGAACTGCTTGTTCTGCCAAATATCCCTATCTTACAATGTTGGAGAAACTTTTAAGAAATTCATGTATCCAGATTACGATCTGGATCATCAGCAAAATGATTGTTCCTTGGCAAGAGGGAAACCTCTGATAAAAATGTGCTAAAAAATCTGCCATAACTTTTCAAGTTATCTTTTACACAGAGAGACACAAAAACGGTCCTAAAAACATAAAGTCCTTGGTGAAAGTAATGAACAAACACACCAGTAGGAGGCGATAATAAATGAAATGATCAGAAATGTGTTTAACCCTTTAAAGGGTATTCAGTGAAATACTTTGAAAATAAAAATATCAAACCAATGGTGTTATTGGAATCCAGGACAAGACCTTATTACCTTTGTAACATTCAAACGATATGGTTATTTTGATGGCAAAAATGAATGTGAATGTAATAACAAGAAATGGCAACTTGCCCAATTAAATTAAGAAAAATAAAAAAAGTGCTTCTATAAGAAATTAATGAAAAACACTCTTAGAGGCAATAATCCTGATACTGGAACTTACATTTTTTAGTTTATAACCCTAAATATAATTGTTAATTAGGCTTATTAAACTTTTAACTTTTCAATTAGCTTTTTTTTCATTTACAGAAACTTTCCCTATAAAGGATAAAGTTGTGTTTTTCTTATACTTTGCTGTAAAAAGAATAAGTCCCAATATACAACATGTTATATTTAACCCACATGAGAATAGGATTCTATGAGTTTTAGTTGACTTTATTCTTTGGTTTACTCAATTTTAAATGTTTGAAATTGAGAATGATGGTACTGTTAGTTCTATTTTAAAACAGGATCTTTCATATCTTGCAACAAATGCGTAGTATTTGGCCAAATTTAGGACAAACTAAGTAGTTTATGATCATTCTGTGCTCACATTAACCATGGTGCAGTGCAGGCATACAGCACAAAGGTGCTCACACAAACGGCTTGACCTGGCTGGCCCAGCTACAGCTGCATAATAGTTGTTCACAACAAAGAGGTTTATGTGGGTTTAAGCTCTTTCTAAAGCTTCTAGGGCAAAGCAAGCTATTTGTGCACATAAGTGCCCTTTACATCCTCCAATAGTCCCACCTGTTTCCTCCTAATTCTGTTTTGTCATTTTATTTTCCCTAGTCAACTTAGTATAGTATATTATCAGGGCGACAATGGCGCTGGATTCAGGAGTTTGCCCTGCAACCATGCATGTGCGTGTTTGTGGGGGTTTGCAGTGTAAACAGCTTTGGTCAAGTCTCCTGACTTGAAAATGTTCTATATAAGTACAGGCCATTTACCGTGTAGGTTCTTGGATTTATGTATTTCCGAAATTCACCAGGACTCGTTTTCCTCTGCTGCCTACTTTTCCTGTTTAGCTTGTGGGATTCAGGAGATTGATGCAGACCATTGCAGCTAAACTCCTTCTTGAGTTATCACACATTTAAGCTGCTCGGTAACCAGACCCACACTGCACTGTGCATGATGTGAAAATACGTGCTGACTTCAGTGACTTGGGTTCTTTGCTGTCCTCACACCACAGCTGCCTGTGTTCATTGTGAGCCTGGCGTAAATACATAGAGAGGGTAATATTTAAGAAATGTTAATTCATCAGATAAAGCCTGCAAATTGTTATGTCCAATGTGTTTATAGTTTATCTTATTCAAATATTGTAAGGTCCTTTAATTCTGTATTTTGTCTTAAATATTAGAGCATTTTCCTTGTAGTTTTTTTAGTTTGTTTTTACTAGTGAAGGGAATTGCAGCTCCTTATAAAGGAGCGACTCTTTCATCTCCCAAAATTATTATATTTGTCTATTAATACTCACAATTTAAACTAAGATGCAAATCCATTTTTGATCGAATGCAGAGAGAAAAACAAGCTAGTAATGTGCACTGGAATGGTGTTCTTAGTCTTGCAAGCTACTCATAACTTTTATAAGCAGAAGATTTATATGTCTTCTTTGATCTAATGATAAAAATGTGAATAAGCTTCAAATCTCTATCCAGCAGTAAAAATTATGTAAGACATTACTTTAATACAAAGTTACAATAACATGTACCTTTTATAAAGCAAATTACTAAGCTTCATCATCAGAAATCAGGCTATTCTTATTCTTGAATAAAAAAAAAAGTAATGGAGATAAAGAAGTCATAAAAGGGCTTAAATCAGAGGTAACCAGACTTTTTTAAGCACATAGAAGCTTACGCTTTGAGTTGAATTTCAAGTCAGATGCAAAACAATGACTTGCAATATTTTAATAAATTGCTGCCCTCTCTGGTTTGGTGTAATGATGAGACTGCTAATGTAATTTCTCAGGAATGTGCTTCAATATGGGGCTATGTTTAGCTAAAACACTCTTGTGTGTTGGCTTTTCTCTTTTAACAAAGGCTTTTTTCACTTTGCGAATCACAATGAGTTTCAATTAACATTGAGACTCATATCTGACTTTTTCATGGCAATCAAACAGCCCAATTCGGATGTTTTCACATCCAAAAAGTTCAGAATTGTGCCACTTCCATTTGAGGTACTAAATCAGGTAGATATACCATAGTTTGTAAAGAGTCTGGAGTCTGAGGGGTCATTTCCAATTGTTATCGGAAATTGACATCATCATCTTGCCTCTGACTAGTAATTTGTACTGACTCCCCTCAAGCACAGTAGTCCCTGCTTCTTTCTTAAAGTGAGCATGCACTATACAATATTTCCAATCGTCGTTCTCAGCTACTGCTCAAACTATAACAAAACTGAAGGCTTTAAAAGTGCACAGGTCATGATATCTGTTCTTACACTATACAGCTCAATGCCCTGGTGTGATCTGTCTTGCCCCAAACTCCCATCTTACCACATGTATATGTAGTTGTTTGGTTGGTCTGAGGAATTAGATGACTCGCTGCACTAGGCTGTATACACCACAAGAAGACAAACAAGAAGGCAAGAACAACAAAAAAAAGGGAGCTAATAATTCTTATAATACAGTCACAATAAAACATAGTTTACTGTGTACTTCCACAGCATTTATTTTTATAAAACAAGTTAGATAAGCACCGTTGATTGCAAAAAAAAATGGAATCTCCAGGCTGTATGTAAGTCACCACATGCGGCAAGTGCAAAGGTTATTTCAAGTAATGAAAGACTCGGGTTTTTTAGCCATCTCAACTCAATTTATGCCACAGGGTTTTCACAAATCCTTTTTTGCATATGATGGCATTTATGATATGGCCCGAGGGGGACTGAATAAGTAATAAGTAAAGTCACGGAGCAGGTCCTCCAGAGAGTTCTGTGTTAAGCCTCGAAAGAGAGGAAGTGACCGTGCTCCTACAATAATTTTATTGTGAATATGGGGCTTTGTATGAAATTGTGGGTTGGATCAATAATGCCTCGTAGAATTCGTTCCATTCATGATAACCTTACCTAAGCTAAGCAGATGCCTCAATCCACAGCACTTGAATTGAATGACATGCTAAGAAAGGCCTCTATCCAAAGAGGCTTGAATTCTTTTGTGTTTATTGCTGCCAGAAAAGAAAGTTAATCATCTGAAAACACTGGGGTTTTTATTCACAATGCACTCACCTCTTCTGATAGGCAAAGCTTATACAGGGGGTTAAAATATTCATATTACCCATCAACCATGTAACACATAAATTCAGAAGCCCACCGGAACTTATTTGGGATTTTTTTTGTTTTGTTTTGTAATTGCCCAAAATAAAGTTGTGAATGGCCGGAAATTAAAATAATTACATTTGTTTTTTAACACAAAACAAAATATTGGGACTTTTATACCTATATTGCTTTTCAGCTTCCTCTTCTCTGATACCGCTAAAAGAGTGCAGTCGAACTATTTAATTTCAGGATTCAGCTAATTGGAAATTGACTAAAAGCAATGATTAATCATCAATACAGACCATGTACGTGGACCTTATCCCTGCAAAAATGAACATTTTATTAACATTTCTAAGTTTGTTATTCTGTTTTTCTAATGTGACAAAATGTAACAAAAAATATTTGCTAGTATTAAATGGTAATGAGCAATACTCGAGTTGAGGGGGGATGGCATCCCACTTCTTAAAAGAATCTTAAAAATCATCCCCCTTCTTAAATGACCACCCCCCCATACCATCCCCTGTGACATTTTATCACTGAATGTGTAAATTTCTATTATATATTAACAGTAATGGCAACAATATTGCCCTTTCAACATTTGGCAGTCTGTCTGCTTATGAGTAGCTCACAGCCTGCCGTCACCTATTTTGAACAGCATCACGGCCAAGTGGCAAAGACATCGCGATTTGAGGGAATGTGAAAAAAAGGAGGGGAGGGAATCTTCCACAGGTTTTATCTTCTAAGTTGCTGAGATCTCCCTCCCCTGCTTAGTTTTTAGAAATAATGTGCTTACAATTATGCTAGTTTCTCCACATAATTATACCTGTTCTCCATGATTCTGGTATAATTTTCATAAGTCTAGGACAATAAATGTGAAAATAAGAAGGGGAGGGAATCTTCAGCAGGTTACAAGTTCTAAGTTGAACAAATAAAGTGTCAGAAATGATGTAGAATAGTGTTGATAGCAAAATCGGGAATTGGCATCCACTGAGCAGAGAATTTATTCATCACACATTGACTGTAGCACATCGACTGAAACGTGTCTCCATACAAGTAAAATTCTATTAATTCCAATTTATTTGTCCACCAAAACTATACATTTTAAGGCATCCATGTATAATAAATATTAATAATATGTTTAAAATATCCCTTTTTGTTCATATTTCAATCTGTTTTCTCATCAATGGACGTGAGTTTAGGACGATACGTGCTCCAGCAACAGGTGAGGTAATTCTCGGCACAACAGATGAAACCCAAAGGAGAGAATCGAAGGTTTGAAAAATGCATTTTAATTAAACAATTTAAGACACATGTTAAGATTATTATCTTGAAAGAACTGTCAAATGTGATGTTAATGTCTGACCAATGGTCATAAATGTATTGAATGTTGACATCTGACTGCACGGTCCCTCGTGTGACTTGCAGAATGCCTGTTGTCCAATCAATGGTAAATTTGTGGATTGAACAATCTACTTGTGTAGAATTCTTTGTGAGAATAATTTCGCTTTGTTGTTCAATTTTTGTAATACTTGCGTGTGTATTTAACCAACTGATGACTAGTTATTCACTGGATTGCTGATGGGTCAAAACCTGCCGCCATCTTGGGAATCCCACGTTCACAGAGTCACACCATAAAAATATCTGTAATTTACAGCAAAAATACTGTAATTACCGTAACATTGTAATCAATACATGAATATTACATCAATTTAGCACTTTTGGCACATCATCAGATAGTGTGTGTATGTGCGTTTTTAATATTCTTAATCTCTGACTACGGTATTATTATGCTCCATTAAAACACAAATTTTGTTGAGATGGATTTGTATAATAAGGTATATTACATGATTTATAGACTTCATGCAATGTAATGTGCCTATTTAAAAAGAAATCATAAATAACCGTAATCTATTTATGCTATGAAACAGCAAGTGTCTGTCAAAGTGATTAATTTTTCTTCGTTGTTCGAGGCTGTAGCGTACGTATTGTTTACATTCCGACCGGTCTAACTAGGGAGTACCAATATGGCAGCTGGGTAACTTCACAGCACTGTGTACTTCGAATGGCCTATCAGCAATCAAGTGAATAAATAGAGATCAGTGGTTTAACCACACATTTGCAAATATCCAGTTATCTCAGAATTTTTGTGTTTAAATTTATAAATCATGTTTTACAATACAAATAACCAGTCTTACAAACAATTTTACAGCTTTACAGGTTACAAATCCAGTAGTGCATGTTTGCAGGCGAATTTAATCTACTTTATTTCCATAGAAATACTCCATTTGAGTGGGATTTTAATGAAATAGAGTAAGAGCAGAAGTTTAAAAAGTTAATTTTGCAGGATATATCCCTTTCCTCTTACTACTACCAGCAAGTATGTAAAATTTGTCATGGACCTGACATCAGTGAAATAATGACCCATCTCCATTCAGCTGATTAATTGGACATTCAAGGTTTTGTGAATACTGCTGGTGTTTTAGGGTTCCTAGTAATGCATGCAAATATTCATAACCTTTTTTTTTCCATCTTTTCTACCCAAAGCTTTTTACACCTTTACTAAATAAAACTCTTGAATAGAGTGAGGCTTGAACAGAAAAGAAAGAAAAGCAGTGAATGCTGACATCACTGGCTCCAGCCACCATTAGCTGAATACTGTAGATAACTCCAGCTGTATATTTGTTCGACTCTCAGCCAAGTTAGCTTCAGAGGTAAAAAAATTAATAAAAATTGCACTAAATTTCACTGCCTCACTCTAAATCAAATGAACTATAACACAAAGATTGCTGATTGTGATTTTATGTAAAACAGCAACATTAATACTTGCTCTGGTTTTTACTCCTGATGCAAGGAAAACTTCCCACATAAAAGCACCTGGATGTTTTGTGTAGGTGTTATGGTGGTTAGAGGTCATTTTGTATTTAAACTGCAGCATATTAAATGAGACCTCTTTCTGATAAAGTATTTTTTCCTATCTGCCTCTTGCTAAGTAAAACTATCTGACCCTTAAATGGATGGCCATCTAGATTAGTTTGACCTACTTCGAGAGAGCTTTAATGTTGTTTTAGATCCGCCCATGCTTGTGCCTCAACCATCAAAATTGTCCTTTATGTTTATTCATGTGCACTGACCCTTATATTGACTTGAAAAAGGTCAGCTGTACCTTGTAGGTTTTGCCTCTACATTCAATATGTGGCAGTCAAATCCTTTTATTTTTGAAAGTTTCATGTCTAGCCTTTCTGTGCATGGTGGTTATGCAGCTGACACCTATTTGAAAGCCATTTTCTTGTACATGAACTGAGTTTTATGCTAAAATTTTCCATAGAGTACTAAAAGAAGAGAATAGTGCATCATACAGCAAAGTGCTTTCTACTGGCTATTTATTGTAAATAAGGCAATTATATTTCAAATGTAAGATGGTAAACAGACAGCAAAGTATGTAAATCAGCTCTGGAATATCCTGTAAATATTTACATGGTGGTCTTCAACCTTACAAGTGAAAAAGAAAATATGTTCACATTAAAGAGCAATTGAAGAGTAATACTGAATTTATTATTTTCAAATATTACCATCATATTGGGAGCAAATTATAAATGATCACCTGTCCACCTATCCTAATTGGACATCATGCACAAGTGGCCATATTTCACCAAGAATGCATATAGTGTTGAAGGTGTTGTTCCAGATAATCTACTCTCTGCTGCAAGTGGTTTGAGAGTAAGTAAACTGGCTTATATTTTTTTGAATAACTAGATAGCAGTGTAATCAAAAATGAGCATAGTTGCCATTATCTGTGTAACAAGCTTGTTACTGTATATAGTGGAGTGACTACCCGCTGAGTCAAGTTAGGATGAAAATAATGGAAGTGATGATGACTGGCTGCCAGATGTTGAAGAATAGAATTAAATACAATTTATTGTCCCAGTTTCTATCATAAGTCGTGGATGAAACTGGTCAATCATAATCTGTCATATGCAGAGCATGTATGTCAAAGGACGTTATATTTACATGGAATTGTGAGAGTTGCTGATAAGAAAAAAATAACCAATTTCAAACAAACACTTATAGATTACCACTGAAGGACATGTTTAGTGGGGCAATCTGATACACTTCCACTTGTGTTTCTTTCAGATCCCAGAGACCTAAAGCAATCAAGTGGAAACTAATACATTTTCCCAGCCCTGTGTCCAATCATCTTACTGTCAGGGTGTTTTGAAATTGCCTGTGCTTAGAGGCAAGCAGAAACATTTATTCCAATCAAATATGTGTTGAATGCATCTCACCCTCTAAAGATTGATAAGTCACTAGGACTGCAGTGTTAAGGGTTTTGCTGCCTTTTATCTTTCTGACAAAAAGAGAAATGTGAAGCTTGCAAAATTCCTTGTTCTATATTTTCTCCAATACTGATGGAAGTAGCCTAATAGTCACTTTATTTTCACTTTAATCTGACCCCAGGGCATGTAGGGTAACAGTTTAAGTCTTTCTCTATGGGATCACTTACAAACTGTAATCTGGCTTTTATCTCACTTTTGAAATAATGATCTCTTCATGATAGAGTGGCATTAATTACAGTACATTGATGATACACTCTTAACCAAATTAGGAAGCATGTAGTGTACGTAAGGTCCTTTAGTTTTGATCTGAAATATATTAACAGATCTAGCACAAAACGTGTTGCTTTAAAGTGGTACGGAAATGGCTGTTCCAACCGTTGCATTTCAGAATTCTCCTGAGTGGTGCCCAACTTTACACGAGTGAATAAAGTGAATGTGATTGGTCGTTTATCAAGGGGGCGGGATTTTTGTAGCGGAGGGTTCACAAGCAAGTTTGATTGTAACCGGTTTCTAGGAAGCTTCTTGTTAAGCAGTTAGTGCTAGTAGGTTCCAAATGGAAACTAAATTGGTGATTTAGAAACAACATTGTCAAGGAACGCTATGGACAGCTGAAACATGCAAGAGGAGAGTTTTGTGTTGGAGGTCGTGGATGAGTCTCCTCCTTCAGAATTTTTTTATTTAGAAGCGGAAAGCGGGGCGAAGATAATGTGAAAGAGGACACCAGGGTGGCAGAAGCTTCATTTGGTGTAGAAGGCTTACAGCCGTACATGTTTGAGCTCTTGCCTCCCAACGTTGGCAGTTCTGTTAGCTCTACGCCTGCTGAAGACACAGACGTCCATCCCCGGGAACACTGGGACGGAACTCAATGGTAAAGGAAATTATTCTTATTTCAACCGTTGCATATATTAGCTGCGACATATGAATCAAGATGCTATGACCGACAAGATTTGATTGACAGAAGATCGTTGATATGTGATTGTCCAAATGTAGGTGTACAAGCTGACGTATAAAGAACTGACCTGAATAAGATAATGAAAAAAAAAAAACAGATTTCAAGACAGTTTTTTTTTTTTAAATAGAAATTTTCAAAATTTTGGGAAAATATCGCCTGATATAGAGTACATTTATATACATGTTTAAGCCAGAATGATTTGACATTTAAATATATTTTCCCTACGGCTTTAAAGACAACAGATCGTACGGTGGTTGGAGAGTTCCGTACTACTTATGTTTATATTTGAGTATATATGCTTGGCTCTTTTACCCAATGATAAAACAAACCTGTGCCAAGTTCACATTTTATACTGGTAACCTTTTTACTTTTTGTATGATGTTCAACAAAAAACTGTGTTTTTTTTAATTTCTCTTAAAATACATAAAAAATATTGACCTAATTCACTCACCTATAATCAAACATAAAGGCAAACGTATACAGTGGCTACTGGTTAATCTCCTTAGTGAACAGGGGTGGCAGTATTTAGCTGCCACCACCCTCCAGTCCAGCCTTACCTTCACAGCTTACTGCAGAAGGACTAAAACAATCAGGGTCTCTAAATCAAACACTGACTTCAGCAGGCCTGACTGTAATATGGTACAATTAGTGGGACCAAAAATATGTTTTTATAAATATGTATTGTTTTTTTTTTTTTTTTTTGCTGTCATATCTACCAGTAAAATAAATCCTTTCATTTACACACATCTATTTACAGGGGGAACACCCGACATACTTATTTATTTATTTATTTATTTATTTATTATTATTGTTTTAATGTAAATTAAGTGGTCCTTCAACTGTCAGTTAACTTGCTGATAACATTTTGCACAACCCTGTTTACCGGAAACGGAAATGGGGCCTGTTTACACAGTTGTAGTCTTTTCGCTTCACTCTGTGTACTCCGACGTCGATGTGCTAACGTCTCTGTTAAACACTTTAAAAAAAACTCTGAAAATGGAATACGAAAGGTGGATTCTTGATTCTCGACGTCAGAGTACACAGAGTGAAGCGAAAAGACTACAACTGTGTAAACAGGCCCCATTTCCGTTTCCGGTGGCAGGGGAATATTGACTATTCCAACAGAACTCAATGGGATTTACAAAATGCTAAATAAAACACTACAGGAACGTTTTTTCTTTACGAAACTTTTTTTGGAACGTCATTGAACAGCGCTGACGACCCGGTGAGTAGCATATTTAAAAAAAAGAACGTTTAAGGTTGTTTTAAGGACATTATTAATTAAGGACATTAAGGACATGCACAATGGAAGCCATTCTGAAGCAGCCAGGGGGTGATTCTGCATGAGCCAAAAAGCAGAGACAGGACCATTTGTCAAAATTTTGGTGTCGATCATTCGATTTCATCCTGGACACTACAGAAAATGGGCTTAAAGTGTTAAAAAGTGAACTTCTCCTTTAAGTTTCATCTGGGCAAGAGCAGTGATAATTAGTCAGCCCACATGGCCATGGTAACTCTGTAAGAGCGACAGAGATTCATAAATGAGGTGGGAGGATATCTGGACATGACAGCTACCAATGATGCACTCCACAAATCTGACCTTTATATTAGAGTGGCGAATAGAACGTCATTAAAGTCCAGCTATCACTCTGCCACAAGCAACATAGGGGAAACAACAAACATGCTGTGCTTAGATAACATCAGCTTTATGACCCAGGGTTATGGGTTTAAGAAAAAAGAATAATTCATAGGGGAGAACTTTACCTGAGTTGCTGATAAATGCAGAGAGAGATGTAATTGTATGTAGGAAAGCCAAGCTGCTGCATCTGGTGCATTAACTGCAGTTTTTGCTTGTCGCTAATGCTACAGCTATTTTCTTGTCTACAGTCGTGATCGTAAAAGCAATTTTGTGAGCATGGCTCGAGTGCATTGTTGCTATGTTTGCTTTTTATGAGAAACTTTGGGCTGGGGTTTTTTTGAAGTCATTTGTTTGGGCTGTTTAGATTTATGGATATGCCATGGACAGAATACTATCTCTGTAGAATGTCTAAAGGGAGTTTGCAGGCTACTATGCAAGTAAATGATCAAATTATTTGGATTGAATATTGTTTTCTCTGTCTAAGATGTATTTTTTTAAAACAGTAGGATTTTATAAGCTCAAGGGAACATTTTATTGCTCTTTATGTATTTTTTGTAACAATGAAAACCCAAAACAAAGTTATGCATAATTGTGTCCAAAGCAGTTGACGAGTCCATGAAAAAAATGCAGTTACTTGACATAGCCTTATTTAAATGACTATTGACCTTATATGGATCTGTTTATTATTGCTCTTGAGAAAAGCTCAAAGGCAATATTTAGATTCAATTACACGTCTGTTCTCCAGCTAATATTAACACGAGTTCTGAAACTGTTGCTTTCAATGAATAAGATCAAGGACAGGGAACAAAAAGGCATTTAAAATTTTAATGTCATTTGTGAGTGGATTTTCTCAATCATACAGAATCACAATATTAAGTTTATAGTTAGTGCTTTCTTTCATTTAATTTTACTAGCTGGTCTCTTGCTATGAGTGTGAATAATATAACAAAAAGCCTCTAAAATTTCCCTTATGTAAAATTCAAGCGCCTGTGTCAAGGTGTGATAGACTCTGTGCACATAATTAGCTGCATAACAGACACACCTGCTGTTCATGTACTGACCTCAGCCCCACATTCACACTAGGAGCTTTCTAAACTTTGTAGTGCCGTCTGTTAATATTAGCGAATGACACTTTACAAGTCGAAAATAACCACAATAAGATCACAATGCTCCACTTACGTGAACATAAAAAAGCCATCTAAGTAAATAGTGCTTAAACTGTGTGTGGTAAATGCAAAGACTCATTAAAACTGTAATACTTTCCCCTGACAGACCCTGTCAAGCTGGAGACAACCCTAGAAGGGATGGGGCAAATAGACCAGGGAAAGCACTGTCAGATATTAACTTGGACTTTGAGGCTCTTTCATTCAACCCAAGGCATTGCCTGAGCCAATGAGATAAAAGCCTCTGCACTTGTAAGAGCCAATCAGCAATACTCTGAAGAGACCCAGGCCAATTAATCTCTTTGGTGACATGAGCTTTGGAGGGATGGCGTGGTTAACTCCTGGATGAGTACTGAGACCGGAATGAAACCCCACTGTTTCCCTTTTCATCTCAAAGACTGCCAAAGAAAAAAAAAGACATTCCCTGCAGCCGAGAGAACTTTTGAGGGGTCTCAGTTTGAATTTGCACCTGTTCTTCCAAGCGGTGAAAAGACAAGCTCTGAATCACATCATCAATCTTTTGAAGAATTTGCTGTCAGAATAATTTATGCAAGGGGAGCAGGCAGACACATATTGCCTCTTTGTAGGTCCTTTTTTTCCATCCCTCTGTGATGGCATACTAGTTTAACTGGCAGACCAACATGTCTACTCTCAAAACCCTGTAGATCAAAGCTAAAAGACAGTTGTGTTTCTCACATCCCATTCCAGCTCTTGATGTCACATTGGGTCCATCATTTTGATAAGTTAGAATTTTAAAAACTATATAACATACATAAACTGACTTTTGTTGGCCTAAGGGACATATGCGCCTTTACATTCAGTACACTTCACACGACAAAGTTAGTGTTGCCACAGGCCATTTGTGTTAAATCATCTGGAAAAAACATTTAAGGCTAAATGTTCTTGACAAAATCCTTGGTTAAAGTTCATCTCAGATATGATAAATGCTCTTTGATGGGATCAGAAGTTAATTCAGAGATAAGAGCAAAGCTTTTTTTTTTTTGAAATTTGGAGCACTATCACAATATATGTTCCTAAGTTGTACTGCAGGCAAGATAAAAACTGTGAAAATATATTTGTATGTTGTTTAGTTTGTCCTCTGTCACAATTTTTTGGATTCATGGAGATAATATGATTCAAACCCATTTCTCCACACAAGGCAACAGTGGAAACTGGTCATCAAATCAGAGAGTTTTAAAGCATTTATTCCAGCTATCATCAAAATGCTGCTTACACTTGTGATATCTTATTCGATTTGATCCCATCCAAATGAGTGGCTTTAAAAGAATGACCCTGACATGCTATTTTATCTTAATTAAATAAAAGATGTTGAAATAAAAAGATACAATAAATCTTTGTTCCTTTTACATTGCCTATATTACTATAGCTCATAAGCTATATATTTCAATAGCCGCATCGCATCAAGAATCAATAAAAAGACTTTAAAGAAAGAAACCAAGCAATGAGAATCAAGCCTAAAAAAGATGCCATGTGGAAAATTAAACTCAGGTATCAATGATGATACACTGGACACCCAGAAAGAAAATTATGACGGAAAAAGCTCCTCTGAGGCAACCTGTCAATTCACTCAGCTTACACTTGAGCAATCTGTAGTTGGAGCCCTACTGTCCTAAAGAATCTGGAGGTGCATACTCCAGAGCACTTTTGTCAGATGCAAATTTAAGACCAAACTGTCATTCTCCCAGTTTGTTGAAGTCTTTTGTTATGTTTGGATTATGTGTTTGGCGATGAAACAAGGGAGCCCATGTTTCTGTCAGTAAAAGTTGTCACTGTATTTGAAATATGTGGAACTCACTCCAAAGAAGTTACATAAGCATACTTATCATGATTCATTGTTTTACTAACAGGCATTTTATACTGCAGTAGACAGTTCATCCATAATAAATAGGATTCCTGTAGATGTGTAGAACACCATTTTCTCTCCAGTTTCCAAGCATTATGCTTCAAAGTAAGCAGCTCCATATTAAACCAAGCAGCCAGTTTCCTATGAATAAAGCCCTTCTTTTTTCAAACAGGCTATCTTACTAATACAGGGCATTTAAAGCTATGCAGGGACTGCGTTGGTCACGCTTTTTTATTCTTAATTTTTCATCAAAAGGTAGAGTTATTGCCTTACTAATTCATAAACTTTGATCTCTATTAAATTCAATAGAATAAGAAAAATTTGGCAATTTAGTTTCACTACTGTAGATTGGGTAATAACAACCCAGTCTCATGGGAAAATGTACCCCCACTACGTTGGTCCACACTGCAAAACGTAGTGGAGGTACATTAATGGCCATTTTTTTGTGGTACTGTTACGTTTCTTCTGCCTATACGCTTTCTATTGTTTTACGTCCTAGTCACGTGACTTTTAAGATTCCAGCTGGGAGAAGAAAAAAATATATATAGATGGCCGACATTCGCTCATTTTTTTGTGGAAAGATTAATGACTTGAGTTTGTTTTTGCATTAAAATGAGTTTTGATTACATTTCTAGTGAGAAATGTATAGCTTGTTGGCAGAATATTTACTCAGGGAATGTACATATTCACTTGCTTGTTCGTTTCTTGCAAAGATTTTTCAAGATAATGTGAAACTGTAACATTTTGGTATAAACATGGCTGAGATTTCTCTAACTTTTAGTGGGAAAATCAATAATTTCAATCAGTTTCTGCATTTAAATGGGTTTTGATCACATTTATAGCGAGAAGTGTAGGGTTTATTTACATAATATTTACTTAGTGAACATACATAATCACCCGCTTGCTAGTTTTTGCTACGTTTTTCGGATCTCGTCAGGATTATGTGAAATTGCAACGTTTAGGCTGCTACCTATAGCCTAGCATTTAGCTGCCGCCCCGATTCAACATTGAATTCTTTGTGATTTAACTCCATCTGACGGATCAAACCCTCGCCACTGCGTGCGTTGCGTCTGAGGTTGATTTTCAGATCAATGCATTACGTCGTGGCATACGGGAGAAACTAATTAAACTAGTTAAAAAAAGGATCATGGGTTAAGATCGGATGTGTTTTATTTGGAAATCTACCGGATCCTTTGTGCAATTAACTTCCTGTTTGGTGCGATCTCATTGATGGGTTTTGACCAGATTTTGACCAAAGAGGAACTAAAAAAAAAAATAAAAAACAATTTAAATACACAACCAGCATATCTGGAATCAATGACAGAGAGCATACATAATCACCCGCTTGCTAGTTTTTGCTACGGTTTTTCGGATCTCGTCAGGATTATGTGAAATTGCAACGTCTTGGCTGCTACCCATCGCCTAGCATTTAGCTGCTGCCCCGATTCAACATTGAATTCTTTGTGATTTAACTCCATCTGACGGATCAAACCCTCGCCACTGCGTGCGTTGCGTCTGAGGTTGATTTTCAGATCAATGCATTACGTCGTGGCATACGGGAGAAACTAATTAAACTAGTTAAAAAAAGGATCATGGGTTAAGATCGGATGTGTTTTATTTGGAAATCTACCGGATCCTTTGTGCAATTAACTTCCTGTTTGGTGCGATCTCATTGATGGGTTTTGACCAGATTTTGACCAAAGAGGAACTAAAAAAAACAAAAAACAATTTGAATACACAACCAGCATATCTGGAATCAGTGACAGAGAGCGACCGGGACCAGAAGTTTATTAATTTCTCCCCACTGATTTCCATTCAAAATGTTTTCGATCCCACCGGTCTCTAGGGAAGGGGCGGGCATACCGCCACCTACTGTTCATGAGTGTATAGCAACATTGTTTTACATCTATTAAATTCTATTTTTTTATTTTGTATTCTGAAGATAAATAAATAATGCTTTCCTTAATCTATAAATATCTTTTATATTTCCTTTATTTCCCAATAATCCTATAAGACTCCATTCTTGACCTGTCCTCTTTTCAATTTCTTCCTTTCAGGTTCATATGTTTTGCAGTTCATCAATACATCTGCATTTTCTATCTCTCCACATCCTTCACATTTATCATTATTTTTCCTCCCTATTAAGTATAAATTGTCATTTAAATAAGTATGACCTACTCTTAATCTGATCATTATTATTTCTTCCCTTTGGTTTCTCTCATTAATATTTCTATTTAATACTGACTTTTGTACTTTATATAACCTTCTTCCTTTTTATCTTCATTCCACCTTTTTTTGCCATTTTTCAATTTCTTTCCTCTTAATAAATGATTTTCCTTCCCCTTTCCCTAAAGGAATTGTAATTGTTATTGCCTCCTCTAATTGCTAATTTGTCTACTACTACCCGTAGTGGGGGTACATTTTCCCACTTTGACCTTTTAAGGTTAGCATATTGACCAAAAGCTGACACCAAAAATAAAGCAATCGATTATTTACAACAATATGCTACATTTAATGAAGACTAATACAGATTTTACTCTCTTATAAGAATTAGTTTCAGGTTTTATAGGGGAGAGTTTGTATCGGCAGTTATCTGGGAATCTTTTATGTATTTACTGGTAAAGAACAACCGCTCAACCCATTTAATGTAAATGTTGCGTCGAACCAGAAAGTTATTTGAAGAGCATAGATGCATAAATATGTGCATAGCTTTAACAAGGGCCTCATGAAGGTCTGTTCTGTTATTCTCTTTTGGAGAATATAGACATTGTGTGGGCATTCGTTTCCCTGATAAGCTGGTGAAGATTCTTAGACATCCAGGTCATAATCATTCCAAAAAAAAAAAAAAAAAAAAAAACTTTGGACTTTGTTTTTCAAGTTTGAAGACTTCCCATTCAGGACGTTTTTCAATTCAAAATTACAGTAGCCCAACAAATCCTTGTTTTGGCTAGGAAAATATGCAAATTGAACCTGATGCCTGATCCCAATAGCTTGACTCTGAACCGAATTTGATCCCTATTACTTTTTGGCCACATGCACATTATTGTGCTGCCTGGTCAACCCTAAGAAAATGTTCTGGAACTGCCACTGAACTGACACCCAATGCATGGAGGGTAACCCAAAAAGGGCCATTGTTAGAGAAACTGGGTGCCTACAAAGTGCTGTTTTCAAGCTAATTAATGGAAAGTTAGGTGGAATGAAAAGTAGACAAATAACAATTACAATTCCTTAGGGAAAGGGGAAGGAAAATCATTTATTAAGAGGAAAGAAATTGAAAAATGGCAAAAAAAAAAAAAAAAAGAAGGTGGAATGAAGATAAAAAGGAAGAAGGTTATATAAAGTACAAAAGTCAGTATTAAATAGAAATATTAATGAGAGAAACCAAAGGGAAGAAATAATAATGATCAGATTAAGAGTAGGTCATACTTATTTAAATGACAATTTATACTTAATAGGGAGGAAAAATAATGATAAATGTGAAGGATGTGGAGAGATAGAAAATGCAGATGTATTGATGAACTGCAAAACATGAACCTGAAAGGAAGAAATTGAAAAGAGGACAGGTCAAGAATGGAGTCTTATAGGATTATTGGGAAATAAAGGAAATATAAAAGATATTTATAGATTAAGGAAAGCATTATTTATTTATCTTCAGAATACAAAATAAAAAAATAGAATTTAATAGATGTAAAACAATGTTGCTACACACTCATGAACAGTAGGTGGCGGTATGCCCGCCCCTTCCCTAGAGCCCGGTGGGATCGAAAACATTTTGAATGGAAATCAGTGGGTAGAAATTAATAAACTTCTGGTCCCAGTCGCTCTCTGTCAGTGATTCCAGATATGCTGGTTGTGTATTCAAATTGTTTTTTGTTTTTTTTAGTTCCTCTTTGGTCAAAATCTGGTCAAAACCCATCAATGAGATCGCACCAAACAGGAAGTTAATTGCACAAAGGATCCGGTAGATTTCCAAATAAAACACATCCGATCTTAACCCATGATCATTTTTTTAACTAGTTTAATTAGTTTCTCCCGTATGCCACGACGTAATGCATTGATCTGAAAATCAACCTCAGACGCAACGCACGCAGTGGCGAGGGTTTGATCCGTCAGATGGAGTTAAATCACAAAGAATTCAATGTTGAATCGGGGCGGCAGCTAAATGCTAGGCTATAGGTAGCAGCCAAAACGTTGCAATTTCACATAATCCTGACGAGATCCGAAAAACGTAGCAAAAACTAGCAAGCGGGTGATTATGTATGTTCACTAAGTAAATATTATGTAAATAAACCCTACACTTCTCGCTATAAATGTGATCAAAACCCATTTAAATGCAGAAACTGATTGAAATTATTGATTTTCCCACTAAAAGTTAGAGAAATCTCAGCCATGTTTATACCAAAATGTTACAGTTTCACATTATCTTGAAAATCTTTGCAAGAAACGAACAAGCAAGTGAATATGTACATTCCCTGAGTAAATATTCTGGCAACAAACTATACATTTCTCACTAGAAATATAATCAAAACTCATTTTAATGCAAAACAAATTCAAGTCATTAATCTTTCCACAAAAAAAAATGAGCGAATGTCGGCCATATATTTATTTTTTTTCTTCTCCCAGCTGGAATCTTGAAAGTCACGTGACTAGGACGTAAAACAATAGAAAGCGTATAGGTAGAAGAAACGTAACAGTACCACAAAAAAATGGCCATTAATGTACCTCCACTACGTTTTGCAGTGTGGACCAACGTAGTGGGGGTACATTTTCCCATGAGACTGGGTTGGTAATAAATATGAACAAGAAAGCATTTGTGTCTTTACAGTGAGTACGGAAAGTATTCAGACCCCTATAAATTTTCCACTCTTTGTTTCATTTTAGCCATTTGCGAAAATCAATAAAGTTCATTTTATTTCTCATTAATGTACACTCAGTACCCCATCTTGACAGAAAAACTAAAATGTAGAAATGTTTGCAAATTTATTAAAAAAGAAAATCTGAAACAGAGACAGAACTGTGGCAAGGCACAGATCTGGCCAAGGTTACAAAAGAATTTCTGCAAAACTCAAGGTACCCAAGACCAGTTGCCTCAGTAATCCTTAAATGGAAGAAGTTTGGAACGACCAGAACTCTTGCCAGACCTGGCTGCCGAGCCAAACTGAGCGATATTGGGAGAAGAGCCTTGGTGAAAGAGGTAAAAAAAGAACCCAAATACCACTGTGACTGAGCTCCAGAGATGCAGTAGGAAGATTGGAGAAAGCCAGTCGGGTCTTTATGGCAGAGTGGCCCAGATGGAGGCCTCTCCTCAGTGCAAGACATATGAAAGCATAGAGTTTGCCAAAAACACACACAGAAGATTCTCATGTCTGATGAGACCAATATTGAACTTTTTGCCGTTAATTCTAAGCAGTATGGGATGTATATGGCCACAACTTAGATGACCCAATACTTTTAATGGCATATTTCTAAAACTGCCAGCAATTGAACCCCCTTGTATTTTGGCCGTGGATTACAAGCTAGTTTTCCACCCTTCAATGGATCATTCTGTCAAGTCTGCTTCTGTCTTCTTGAACGACAGTGGACCTCGGCAGATGGCCACTCACACTTACCCTGGTTCTGCTGGAGTTTTCTTGCTGTTTAAAGGGAGTCTTCCTCTCCACTGTCGCTACAAACATGCTTGGTGTGAGGGATTGTCCTTGACTTAACGAGTCAATGCAATCAGCTGGTTTTTATTAGAAAGAAATCTTTGAATAAGTTTGACTGTATGCTCTGGTTGAATTGCCCTTGTGAAGTGCGTTGAGATGACATGTGTTGTGAAACGGAACCATATAAATAAACTGAATTTAATTTAATTCGATCATCATCCTTCTAAAATTGCTGCACTATTCAAATTTGCAACGCTTTTGACTTGGGTTATGAGGAAATTAAGACTGAGAGATGTATGGCTGACATGATTCAAAAGTAGACTCTGGCGCAGACACAATGCGAGTAAGGAAGCAGTTAGATTGTTTATTGAAAAGTTTTACAGAATAAAGTTCAGCCTGGCGTGATGGTTCGGATAACAGCGGCTTCTTCAGGAACTGCACGGAGAGAGATATAAGTTAGATTCTGGCAGGAGGATCCGAGTTATTTTGAGAAGATGCTGATTTCTTACAGTTCTTGGAGAGCGGTTCAGCTGGAGGGGAGGTTGGAAGAGCCCACTGAGATTGAGTCTTAGACAGAGATGGAGGGCTTAGACTTGAGAGCTCCAGAGGGTGGACAGGCAGGCGAGCAGTCGAGGGGAGGATCCAGGAGGACTGAGAGGAGGACCGGCTTGGAAACAGCGAGGCTTCACTGTGTGGAACTTTAACCGACTGGCGTCCGTCCCAGGGAATCCACTCCTCTAAATACTGCTCCCTGATTGCGTCCAATTGGAACCAGCTGGAGGCTCGTCAGGACTGGAGTCTAAGGAGGAAAAGGTAAGAAAGAACCCTAACGCAGCTCAGCACACAATCCAGTGAGCCCAACAGTACCCCCCCCCTCAAAGGACGCCACCTGGCGGACGAGTAGAAGAAGACGCCGAACGGCGCTCAAAGTCGGAGATGAGCGTGGGATCCAGAATGAAGGAGCGCGGAACCCAGGACCGCTGCTCCGGACCATAACCCTCCCAATCAACCAGATACTGGCAACCCCGACCACGGGGGCGGACATCCACAATGCGGCGCACAGTGAAGGCGGGGTGGCCGTCGACGATCCGGGCGGGTGGAGGGGGTCTGGACGGAGGGCACAACGGGCTGAAAGACACAGGCTTGGCTTGGCTGGGTCCGTCTTCACCTGTCCACCCTCAAAAACAAAACCAAGGAAAGTGATTGAAGAAACATGAAATTCGCACTTTTCAGCTTTGACATACAGGCGATTTTCTAGCAGACGGTGGAGCACCTTTCTTACATGGACCTTATGTTCCTCCAGATCTCTGGAAAAGATCAGGATATCGTCAATGTAAACAAAAACAAAGAAATTTAGAAAGTCTCTCAGAACATCGTTTATGAGAGCCTGAAAAACTGCTGGGGCATTAGAAAGGCCAAAAGGCATGACCAGATATTCGAAATGACCAATGTGAGTCTTGAAAGCAGTTTTCCACTCATCCCCCTCCCGAATACGAACCAGGTGGTAGGCGTTTCGGAGGTCGAGCTTGGAGAAAACGGTGGCCTGGCTTACGGGTTCAAAAGCAGCTGATATGAGCGGAAGAGAGTATTTGTTCTTGACCGTGATCTTATTTAGGTCCCGATAATCTATACATTGGCGGAGGGTTTTGTCCTTCTTCTCGACAAAGAAGAAACCGGCCCCAACTGGAGAAGAGGAGGGGCGGATGATACCTGCTTCGAGAGAACTGTTTATATAGTTCTCCATGGCTTGACGTTCAGGTCTAGACAAGTTGTATAATCGGCCAGAGGGAAGTGGGGCGCCTGGAAGAAGATTGATGGGACAATCATAGGGCCGATGAGGAGGCAAGGAGAGGGCTAAATCTTCACTGAAGACGCGTTGCAAATCGTGATAATCAGGTGGGACCTTAGAGAGGTCAGCTGGAGGTTGCAGAGGATTGGACATGGAGCTCTGAGGGGGGAGAGCAAAGCGGAGGCAGCAATTAGAGCACTCAGGGCTCCAGGACTCAATGCGGGAAAGAGACCAGTTAATTTGGGGGTTGTGTTTAATTAACCAGGGGTAGCCCAAAACCACTGGGGAGTTCTTGGTGGGAAAAACTATAAATGATATTTGTTCGTTATGGTTGCCTAGAGAAACAAACTGAAGAGGGACAGTCTGATGAGTAATGGTCTTGAGAGCGCTACCATCTAAGGCAGACACAAAAATTGGAGTAGGGAGTCTTTGAACTGGAATCTTGTATTGGTGAACTAGATCTGGGCTTATAAGATTCTGTTCAGAACCACAATCCACCAGGGAGAGCACGGGGAGGTTTTTACGATCAAAGCAGATGGACGAATGAATAGTTAGACGGAGGTTGTTTTGAATCGTGGTTTTGCCCGTCAGCACCCCCAGATTTACTGACGGGCAAAGGCTTTTGGGCGAACCGGACAGGCGGAAATCAAATGACCAGGGTGACCACAATACAGACAGCAGCCAGATGACAACCGCCGTTGGCGTTCCTCAGGTGAGAGCCAAGCTCTACCGATCTGCATGGGTTCGGGAGACGGGGGGCGAGGCTGAGGCTGAGGCTGAGGGTCAGGCGTCATAGCATAAGCATGGTGTGAAGTTGCTACATTTCGCTGACGGTTTCTTTCTCTGAGCCTATTGTCAATCCGGATGGAGAGATTAATTAACTGGTCCAGGGTTTCTGGTTCCTCTCGGCAGGCCAATTCATCTTTTAGCCTTTCACTGAGAAAATGCTGGAACGCCCCCTTGAGGGCTGTCTCGTTCCAACCGGATTCTGCTGCAAGAGTACGAAATTCAATTGCCAATTCTGCTGCTGACTTGTTTCCTTGTTTTAGAGTCCACAATTTTTTGGCTGCTTCTTCCTCTCCAACATGTAAGCAAAATGTCTGTTTAAATAAATCTAGAAATTCTCCAAAGGTGTACTCATAAATGTTTGAATCATCAATAATTGCTTCAGCCCACCTTAAAGCCTTGTCTCTGAGCAAGCCAATGACGTAGGAGATTCTGCTGGCGTCATCCGGAAATGACTGCGGGGACCGCCCGAACACTAGGGAGCACTGTAGCAAGAATCCCTTGCTTTTGTTCAGGTCGCCGGCGAATGGCTCAGGAGTGGGCAAAACAACGTCTCTGGAGATGGGAGACCTGGAAGAGGCAGCAGAACCAGCAGATAGGTTAAGTCTAGGAGGAGGAGGAGGAGACGGCAACTTGGAGCTAAGTTCCTGTACTTGGAGTGACAACTGGCTAAGAGTCTGCATGATTGAGGTTTGTTGTTGAGCTATTGTTGAGATAGCCGAATCATGACGGCCAAGGAGAACTCCTTGTTCGGATAAAGCGGTTCGTAGTTGTGCTGCAGAGTCATGCTGGCCAGTCGGTTCTGACATGATTCAAAAGTAGACTCTGGCGCAGACACAATGCGAGTAAGGAAGCAGTTAGATTGTTTATTGAAAAGTTTTACAGAATAAAGTTCAGCCTGGCGTGATGGTTCGGATAACAGCGGCTTCTTCAGGAACTGCACGGAGAGAGATATAAGTTAGATTCTGGCAGGAGGATCCGAGTTATTTTGAGAAGATGCTGATTTCTTACAGTTCTTGGAGAGCGGTTCAGCTGGAGGGGAGGTTGGAAGAGCACTCTGAGATTGAGTCTTAGACAGAGATGGAGGGCTTAGACTTGAGAGCTCCAGAGGGTGGACAGGCAGGCGAGCAGTCGAGGGGAGGATCCAGGAGGACTGAGAGGAGGACCGGCTTGGAAACAGCGAGGCTTCACTGTGTGGAACTTTAACCGACTGGCGTCCGTCCCAGGGAATCCACTCCTCTAAATACTGCTCCCTGATTGCGTCCAATTGGAACCAGCTGGAGGCTCGTCAGGACTGGAGTCTAAGGAGGAAAAGGTAAGAAAGAACCCTAACGCAGCTCAGCACACAATCCAGTGAGCCCAACAATGGCATTTACAAAATACAACCAATAATGACTAATGATTTTATTCCAGCCCTCATAAAGCCTTTTCAAGAACAGACATATTTTTTATTCCACAGACACCTTCGTCACAAATCAAAACTTGCTCTTACTTATCATCTAAATCATATTACCGGTATTTCATAGTACTACACTATACAAACCTGAAATTGGGGAGTTGGGGGATATCTACTAAGATACTCAGAGTCTGCTATGTTATTAATAATGGAAAAAGTGATACAAAATATTATCCATGCATACCAAACAAGTTCTCTTACGAATAGACAGAGTTGGTATAATTTTCAGAGGTTGTTTCATGCCATTGGTATTACCAAAATAAAATACTCTTTTGGCTAAATAATCTATTTAATTGCATTCCCAAAAAATGTTCCAGTAACATAAAAACGACAAGCCAATCTCTCTGTTTTTTGTTTTGTTTTGTTTTTACAGAAAAAGCTTCCAAGAATTAAACTTCATATTTTACAGCCTCCCTAATTAGAACTGACATTGCAATAAAATTCTGTGAACTGTTCTCTATTATTGTACTGTAGATGGTGGTCATCATGTATTCAGCTGGGGTATTTAAACTCAGAGTAATAACTAACAGGCATATAGCTTAGTTCCTAAGTGAATGAAGCAATGCTTTGATTGGATCCGGGCTCCCTGATAACCAAGCATAACAGATCTGTCTGCTCTATTTGTCCATCTTAGCACAGTGCATAATCCTGTATGTCTTCTAGCCAAGGAAGCCTTGGTATCAGCGTGATTTATGAAAGAGGATGTGACAGAGGGTGTAATGGTATCAGTTGTTTTCTCTTTATGCATTCAAGCTGCACAGTTAACACTTTAGCATCACTTCCCACCCATTAGGTCCTTCTTTACAAACACGCTGTTCTAGACAAGCCCTGAAACGAGAAATGTCATTGTCATTGAAGCTAAACCTATCATCTTATGTGATCTAGTTACTTATAGGACTTTTTAGGCCTTTATTGTTTTGTTATAGGAAAAAAACATATCAAAAGAAACACATCAGATAGACATATATCTAAAATTCTAAGTAGTTTAGACAAAGATAAGAATTAAAAAAAAGTTTTATGGGAAAAATTATAATTGTAAGCAGTTATCACCAAAGTGTTTGGAGGACCAAACCTACACTGGTCGCTTTTCTGGGTTTGTGATTCTTTTTCACTTAGCATACAAACAGATATGGTTGTTTCTTTTGTTGAAAATATACCAAAACTGTGTTCTGCCTAACGTCTGGGAACATGAAGTAACAATGTGAACAGTGAAGAACTTGTCAATAATTTGCTCTTCTACTTGCCAAATGAAGTGTTCAACCCCCATCTGGCTAGCTGTGTTATCTTCAAAGTTAGTTTATATTTAAAGTTAGCTTTCTTCAAGCATCTTATAAGGAAATGAACAATCATTTCCACCCAATTAATGTTAAATGTTAAATGTTGAATTTAGGAGCATGCTGTCATGATTTGATGAAGAGGGCTCAGAGTAGGTCAAAAAACTATAGTCAGTTTCAATGATGAATAATAAGAAAAACTTACTAACTGAGCTTGCAATGAGGAAAAAATAGAATCAACAATACATACAAATATGACAGGGCAATGGTAATATCAGAACAATGGAAGGAACCAGTACTGTTTGCTTCTTCTGTTGTGGATCTCATATTATTTTCAGTGGAAACTATGAACTCTTTGTCATCATCTGCACCTTGTGTATACATCTTTGCAAGTATTAACTTACTCATGAAATACATAGGAGACAGGAAATATCATTCGCAGTGTAACTGGGAGCCACACTGCCCTACTGTGGCCTGAATACATAGAGTACAAGGAGGCTCCACCTTTATTGCTGTGCTCAAATGAGCTTAATTACCAGGTGGCAGTGCAGATGGAAGGGTTTGTACCTAAAGCCCCTGTCACACTTTCATTATTTAGACCAGCATATGCCTGCGGTACTAAAAATCTGGCAAAAATGCTGGAATACGTTCGATAAGTTATGGGTATGTTTTGTATAAGTTATGAGCATGCTGAAGAATGCTAAACACGCTGGTACAAGATGACACATGGCGAGTGTATGCCAGTGTATGTGGGGCAAAAGTTACAGGTAAGGTATCCGATCGTTGACATAAGTTGTGGCATCTAGCTTATCCAAAACTTACGAGTAACTTGTGCATAACTTATGAGTAACTTATTAACTTATTAAGAACTCATCTCCAATGCATATCAATGTCTGATGTGTTCCAGATGACCATTGAATGTGTTTCTAAGTTACATTTACAGAATAATGGCGTATTGGCAGCACTTTGAAATAAAAGGGGTTTCACAGGAGGAAACCGTTCTCTTCCAGACTGCATCAACATTGTAGGGTTATTGAGAAGGTGAGTGTGATGGATCCTCCCTGCATTCACACCCACGGCCACAACCAACAAACTTCCTAGCAGACATGAAGCTGAATCTGCTGGGACTACAAACCTTTCGTTTTTTATTTATTTATATATTTATTCTTTTTTTGGCCGAGCGGTAAACAGCTAGGTTAACACCGCGATCAAAGACACCTGTTTATGCAGCCCGGGCTTCTCCGGGCGCATCGCTGCTCCCTGCAGGACATTGGCATCTGCATCATTTCATGGGCATTACGCTGCTGCACATTATGCATACGTTAGGCTGTTGTTGGACATAAGTTCTGGACTCATTATGAATACGCTATGTATACACCCAAAATTGAAAAACTACATAGAAAGTTCAGCGTATGCCAGCTTTTTAGGAGATTCTGCGACGTCGGGCATACACTGTCTAAATCAGCAAGGTATAACAGGGCCCTAAAGATTTGTTCAAACCGAACACAAACTTCACAGCAGGAGCGAACAATATACATGTACATATGCCCAATATACACCTTATGTAGTGGAGGACTCTGGAGCACTGTGGGACAAAGATCTCTATTATAGGGAGCTGAATGATGACTTTTTTCATCCAGCTCTCTAAATCTTGAGTATTAACAATACTGAGGATGATGGTGAACCTCTACACAGCTATTGTTGTCTCCATTGTTACATCCTGTGTTGTGCATGAATGTGTTCAGTGAATGGCGTCACTGAATACGTTCATAATTTTAGTGAATGGTGAACTGAACGGATCAGTTTTGAAGTAATGAAAGTAAACGAGAGAGACGTTCAGTCGGGGAACAATAAGCAACACACACAGCTCGCATTCACGTTCATTAATAATGACACTTTCAATGGATAATGTTAGGTTTTTATGCCACTTATTACAGCAAACAGCATGAAAGACCAGCATGTCTACTGCTAGTACTAAACTGCCTTATTCAGAGTCATCTGCTGGTATTTCTATTTCCAGTTTAGAAGGGCACTTGCCAGAGTTTTATGAAATAGCAAAGGAAGACTCTGCTTGAAAAAAAAAATCACGTTTTTGTGCAAACTGTGCCAACTAGGACTTAAGTCCGTATTTCGGCCACATCCACTTAACATTTGAAGCATCACATGAGTTAAAACATCTAACCTCTAAATCCTCTGGATGAGGAATGTAATGTAAGGAATTATTTTTGAACCTGATATTTTCAGCAGAACCTGAATGTACCTGTATGCTTCTGAAGTTCTGTGTAATTTGGCTGAATAAAGGCTTCATTGCTTGTAAATTATACCTTGACTGCATCAAGTATTTTCCATTTCTTTGTATATATTATGATCACACATTTAAATGGTGAAATGTGAGGCTAGTGTGTAGGATCGTGGCTTAATTTGCCAAATGAGCTTGAAATAGTTCATTATAGGTTTGTGAACTTACAGTAGTTATTTGTTTGAAAAAGTGAACTATGAAAATGAGCAAGTGCATTTTTATCTGGGAAAACTGAACTTCGAGGTTTTTAATTTTATTTGTAAACTGGCATAGCATTGCTTGCATCATCTATCACAGGCTGGTTTGCTGCAGCTTTAGCCAGGGACAAAGCCAAGTAGGAGCGGCTCATCCACTCAGCAGAGAGGATTATTGGCCTCAACCTCCCATCTCACCAGAACTATATGTTTACAGTACCTAGAGGAGTGCAGCCAGGATTGCAGCTGACCCCACTCACCCTGGACACTGACTGTTCCATTGCCTCTGGCAAAAGTCTCGGGTCCATCAGGAGCAGGACCTTAAGCAACCAGAACAGTTTCTTCTCTGTCACTGCCTTGCCGAACAGATGTTTAAGTGGTCACAAACAAGTATGAGCTTATTTTGTTTTTTGCTTGTTTTTTTGTTTTTGTTTTTTTTTGCACTAACCACACTGCTCTTGGGATTCATTTGGTAGTGAATGATAAGGAGTGTAAACTGTTCCATAAAATATTTCACTTGATCATAATAATATTTGTTGTACAATTGTGAATTAGAAATGTACGTTTTTATTGTCATCAAATTTAAAGGGTTTGCAATCTTTCATGTTTTGCGACAGAAGAAAATCAAACCAGATGCTGTGGCTGTGTTTTCAAAATGAAGAAAGAGAAAAGAGAGAAATACATCTTTTAAATATTACATTAGAAATATGTAAGAGTTTTATAATATTATTTCTTTCTCTTTTTTATGTTATTCGTAACACTTAAAAGAATTAGAACTGTTGATCTGTTTAAGCAAATTTCCTATAAGATCAGTAGGCTGAAAATAAATAAATGAAAAATTCTTTACCTTTCTATGAACTTTTTTGTGAAATATTAGTTATTCTCCCTAAAATTGACTTTTGCTTTTGTGATAGACATCTCTGTATCACATTCAGCTACTTAGCAAGACCAGTTGGTTCTGATAAAAAGGGAGGGTATACTGCTGTGGGTTCTACAGTGGAAATGCCCCCAAAAATCAGCAAGGATGAATAAAGGTTTTAGTATAAGATGTTTGAAAATGAAATGTCCCAGTTCTCCTGGTAAAAAAATTGCCTTTACACTAACACACACACACCCGAGGTTCAGAGTAACATACTGCAAAAATGCTTGAACAAAGATGATGGAACTTACTGATGATAAATCGCATGGAATATACATTGGTAGCCATTAAAAATGTCGCCACTTTCCTTGATAGGCCCTTGGCTGGTCATTGGCTGGTCCCGTACAATACTTTTGTTTAAACATCAATATTTGTACTAAAATATTCCTTCTGTCATGATTTGTTGACATTAAGATCTAAACAGAAGAGTTATCTCCTGGTCAGACCCTGACATTTAACGAAAGGGTGGAGTCAGAGTAAAAAATATGCAAGAGGAGGTCCCTCCAGTGGCTGGAAGTTGGAGGGGATTTCGCTGGGAGTTGGATGGAAAGGGCCATTTTGAATGGCTGCTACTGTACTTTTAGTCCCTTACTGCTACATGCCTTCTTTAATCTCAAGTAATTCGTAAAGATATGCTTTTTTTCTTAATTTAAGTCACATAAATTTAAAACATGATCAGAAGATTCATAATAGTTTGATTTAACATGCTTTATATTCATCTGGATTCACTGCATTACATCAAAAATGTGATATTTAAAGCTCTAGAGTGAGAAGATTGTGTCATTGAAATGTATTATTAGATAATATTAATTCCAAATTTTATACCATTATTAAAGCATAACACTAACTTATTTATTGTATAAGTCATAAGTTTGTTAGCACAATGGCTACAGACAGCAAAATGAGTCAGTGGTATGTACATCACCAAACCGTTGCATGCTAAATAGAGGAGCTTATGCCCTACAATAATGCTACATTCTGGCTGCGACTCTAATAAAACAATAATAAATCTCAACCCTGTTCAGAGAGGGTCGGCAAATTACAATATCTCTCAGCCTCCTGGGTAAAGTGTTATGGGCTATGTTCAATGACATTCAAGCTCACTGTCTGTCAGATGATTGAGAGGTTAATCGCTGAGTAAACAAACATCTCCAAATGCATTATAATAAGAGCTTAGCTGTACTAAGGTAAGAATGTGATGACAATGATTTAGCTGGCTTCAGTGAAAAATCTCTGATTTTTAATCTCTTTGGATTAACAGAAATGCTATTGTTTCCAGATTGCTATAAATGATTTTAAAGGAATAACAAGGCCAATATTTAATCACAGCTTAATGGAGCTGAAATGCCAAAAGACCTGTAACATGGATGATAGATGTCAATTTTACTTGTTGAACAAACAGGGAATATTTTATGTCTATGTTGCTCACACTATACTGTTGGTGATGTTTTTAGGTGTATTCAAATGTTAACATCAATTTTAACATAAGAGTTCAAATAAATCATCCCATTGTTTGAGTAATATTTAACAGACTAATATAAAACTGTATAATATAAAACTGTGTAATATAAAAGATTTTCTTTCCCCCAAAAACATGTTTGTGAAGAAATACTATATATATGTCTTATACTGAGCATTAGAATGATTTAAAATAATATACTCTACTTTGTCTAATAAATATTATAGAACAATAATTTAAGCTTTGTGCTCTTTCAGTGCTGTTAAAAGAAAATTATAAAAACAACATGTGATTATTTGGGTGGTTTGATTTCTGTTTGTGGACCAAAGTAGCAACAGAACCAGGATAGTCTCATGATGAAGATATACATAATAAATTACAGACAGTAATTGTAATGAATTACACAAAAAAACCTACAGAACCAGAAGGAATACAACATATAATCCAGCAATAAGAAGACTAAACTCAGAACAGAAGTGTATACTTTGAGGGGAAAATAACAGAGGAACAACATAAGTACAATCAACAGAACAAAAGCAAACTAGGGGATGAACAAAACAAGAAAAAATGCATTGAAAACATAAACAAAACTCTAAATATATATGATAGCTGTGATGCTGGGTATGCTTATATCACGTTTGCCTAAGAAATTCTTAAAACTGCAGCTAAAGAATCAGTTCCCAGTTGTTTTTGAAGGGACAAAGCAGTCTGTAACAGGATCACCAATCAAGTAAATATAACAATAATGTCAGATGCTGCTGACTGATAGTAACATAGTTTCAAAATCACTGCTTGGAATTGTTTTGCAGAACAAATGTTCTTTCTGTGACTTGCTGTGGCTAACTTGTTGTATCTTTCTTGCTTGTTTTTTTTTTTAGGTTAGTATTCCAACAGACCATAGTAAAGTTTCCTTTATTTCCTCCTTCCAGGCAGTTCCTTCTAACTCTCCTGTGCTACATTTTCTAGGTCCATATTTTTTGCTTGTATTTGCATTTTGATATGCTACCAAAAAAAGGCTGTTCAACTGTGCATCAACTTTTGGAATGAATCACCTACATCAAAGAGTTTTTGTTTACTCTGTTATTTTTAATTAACATGATTAATGCAATACCAATTACATAATACAAGTGAAGTAGTTCAGCTGGAATATGAAATATAGAAATGATAAATGTATGAAATAGATAATTAAATAAAAAATCTCCGTCAGCAAAAATGTCCCACATATGCTTCACCTGCACCAAGTCTATCTTTGTCTGGAAATTTAGTACAGTATGTCATATAGCACTGTATAATAAACAGATAATATTAGGAAAGCCAGTGTAAAAAAATTAATGATGTCATTGTTAGAAACATCACACATTAAATTAGCAATAACTAGAATAAAGACGTTACCATACCTGCAGAACAACATGCAGCAACATGCCAGTAGTAACAAACGACACTAAGGTCCTTCTAGCTGAGATATAGATAGCTTTAACCCATGGGGATAGCTGGGTGGGCGATAATGTCTTCCCAGAAGGCCTCACAGAGCCCAGCACCCCTTTTCCCCCTAGGAGGCAGGATAGGTTCAGTTCACAAACAGAGCAGAGTTACTCACCCAGGGAACTCCTGAGCCGTACAGGTGAGATCACACATGTATCACTTCAATTTATCATTCTCACAGGGCAGGCTTTGCAAACATGCTCTAGCTGCTAGATCAACCGATACGAAGCATGGCCAGGCACCCGTGTCCCAGCAGCTTCCTCTCCTGAAATGGCAAATGTGCAAAATAGGGATTAGGTTACTGTTGCTTGCAGCAAGTATGAACAGCTCTTGCAACTATATACTGTAATGCATTTTTTTTTTTATCTCCGTCCTGAAAGTTATAGAATGGATTCTTATTTTAACCTTTAGGATAACATATATTGTATCTTTGGCTTTCCACTAGGTGCCTTTATAATCCAATAGGTTTAGCACTAGGTATCCTGTGAGGAATTTAAGTATAATAAAATTAAATATAACTCAAAAATATCTGTATTTAAATATTCTCTAATTTTAATCATCTGCAATAGAGATAAAAACCACACAACTCTGGTTTAGACAGACATAATACATTATATTCTAAGTATGTTGGTAAAGCTTTATGTGGATGTTAATAAAAGAAAATTAATTTTAACAGGATTAAACTAGAATTGAAGAAAAAAATACTTAAAAGGACAACAACATCCAAACCAAGCCACATACTGCCGACAACCGTTTTAAATCTTTTGAGGTGTGATCTTTGCTTGTGCAAGAGAAAAAAAACCTTATAGATATGAGAAACTGAAACCATATTTTTGCAAACAAAAAATTATTTTGGTGGATCTGTTATGATTACTAAAATGATTATGTTCTGAAAAAACAAAATAAGTTATTTTTATCAAATACAAAAACACACAAAAATGTTGGGTCAAATTACAATCACAGTTTGGTAAATCGCATGTGATTATTCCAAAAAAGCAAACTAGTTTCAAAATGTGTCATTCTCAAAGACACAACTATAATATTGAGATCATTTATGGAGGAGAATGTGACCTCAGCTTGTACTGCTAAAAAGATGGAATAAGTGGTGATGGATTTATAAGGGCAGCGTTTTAAAAGTTAACCTCGTAGGTATTGCACAGTAAACTGTCGAAGTCAAGGTACTGAATTTACAACATTTGTTTGATTAAGCTGAAGACATCTGCTTTCATTGTATTTACTATTACAATTTTTTTGTTAATAGAATAACCTTATGGTGTTTAGTTTACACAACTAGTATCTATTCCTCCTTCTAATGAGGTGGGATAAATCTATGAAGAATAGAACTGTAGTACTTTAAACAAGAACCATAAGGCCATAAACCTTGATCATTTTGGACATTGTGAACCGATGTCCATGTTTTATCCTAATATGTTCACAGGAGTAGAGGGTGATGCTCTGCTCCACTGTGCAGCTGGCCTATCATAGCTTCTGCAAACCTTCCCCGAACTGACTCTACAAGACACCTCCAACAGAGGTGTGCCTTGGCCCCCAACAGAGTTTGAGAACAGTAAAACGCCACAGCACAGAAGGTTTGTTTCTCTTTCCATGAAGCTTCCCAGGGGTTCACATTCGAAGAGGACAACATCATGGCGCCAGGCCCAAGGCCCAGATCTCAAGCATGACCAAGGCTAAGTCATAATGGTTGACATTTCAGAACCAGATGGCTGCTAAACAGATGGCAACATTTTTCTCTGAGTTTTAGAAGCTGCAGAGGCAGAGTGGAGGTGAAAGCCTCATAAGGAAGCCTTTCCCTTGGTGTGTGGCACATGCTGTGAGCCTGCCATGCTAAGTTGCTAACTGTTGGAAGAAACCCAACTTTTCAAAATGGACATGGACAGAGGTATAGGGTCTGGCACACTTAGGGACAGATTTTAGAGTATTTTGATCAGTTTGTGTGTTTTCTGATTTTGAGATGTTATTTTTTAAAGCTAAAACAAGCTTTATTTCACTAAGGGTTTAAATACTGATGAAACATGTTAATGTGTTTTTTTTATCATACGCTCATTACATTTCGATTACTAAATTATGACAAAAAAAAAAATCATTTAATGGAATCCTCATGTCTGTTCGCTGCTAGCTGGTTCAAGGAGGGTAAATAATCATTTAACTAAAGGTATTATATTCCTGATTGATTTCACAAAACATTATCTGGCCAAATAATGTTTTATTTATAACACTTTCATTTGTTGTGCTAACACATAGCCAGTAGGGCCTATGTTCATAGACAATATATATGACAGTCGGAATAATATTTGATCAAATAAGATATTTACCACTCCTACTGGGATAGGAAATACATATATTAATGTTGCACAACAACTGTATAGAAATACTTTAAACAGTAAGAAACAACAATACAATGTGTCACGTACCAATCATTGAATAACACCATATTTATTTTTAGGGGTTGAATTAAAAAATGTTGAAAAGATTCCAAAGTGTCTAGTCTTCTGCAACAGCGATGACAGCCCTTACTCTAACGAAATAGCAGATCATACAAAGTGTTGAGGTATTCCAATATGGAAAGTGTGAAGTGGTTAAAACAGATGGCGGGGGATCAATGCATGTGCCTTATGTACCTCTCGCTATGCAGTTATTCTCAAATTTTCCCTTGTTTTCACTTCAGTGCTCCCAACTGACAAACCCTCTGCTCTTGCAGCTTTCTATTGTCAGACACAGCCGAAGCCATGTCTCGCCAATTAGGGGAATAGCAGCTTTGGAAAGCCTTCCTGCTATGTCTCCCTGCATTTCAGTCTTGGTTTGGATATGGCTGTGCTAAGGTGTCATATTGGGAACAGTCTGCCAAGACAAGACACATACCACAGTAAGCATAATGATCAATAATTTGCACATTCCTATCCACTAGTGATTTGACTAAAATAGCCTGTATGCAGCCACTGCTGCTTAAGTCTCAGTCAGACTCAATTCTTAAACCTGAAATACTGATTTAAATATATAAATGTTTAAAATGTTGTCTTCAGAAGAATTATTATTGTTTTTTTATTGTAATTTGAGGTAGTTTTGCTTCCAGTTTGAAAAAAAAAAGATGACCATTTCAAACAAAATTATTCTTTTCAAATCTAGAATTAACATTCTGGATGTCTAGAAATTAGTTTCAGATCTCCACATTCCTATTGTTACTGGTCATCATTTGTATCATTTTGACTGTGAAGACATGTATTTCAGGTATCACAAATACATATTTAGTCAACTTGATAAATGTCAAAACGGCCACTTAAACTATGTAAACATTTTTAGGTATATAAAACTTAATTCATACTAGTATAATTTAGTTTTTTACTTTCTGGGCGGGGAGGCACTTCCTGTTGCCATAGTGACTCATCGAATTGGGGCTCCACTGACATTGGCTTTTATTTCTTCTTATGCATTTGTTTAACTTTGAGTAGACCTACTTTGAGTTTACAGTTTCACAACAGCTGCTACGTGTATGAATTACTTCAATCAACTCTCAGTTCCTGACCCAAGGCTAGATCAATTTAGAGTTACAGATTTTAATCTTAGTTTATTAAACCTCCTTCTTGAAATGGACCGCTGGTCACTTATTATCTTATTCTATGGGTTTAGCAGAACACACAGAACACACACTACAATTACCAATACAAGCTGCATCTGATATAAACAAGACCATGCTGCAACAAGTGTTGTAATTCACACGATGTTTGAAATCTAATAGTCATGCATACCAATTTCTTACATTTTACAAATTCCTACAGGTCAGGGTTGCATATTAAACAGCTTTATGTAAACACTATGTTGCCAAGTTGAAGTTTCTTGCCTATTAGGTTATTGTGTAACACAGAGTACTGTATGTGTATGCTGTACAACAAAGCTCACGTAAGGCATAAAGCTTATGGTTATATTTAGCTTCATGCTGGCATGGTAAGCTGCCAGGGAGACAGAATGGAGGCATATGAAGACACATGACACATGAGAAAAATTTAAGTAGAGGAGACAAGAGAAGAGACGGGACCAGTTGGCAGCTGGTATTCTAGCATTTATGATATAGACACAATAAACAATCTGATTTGCATCTATGAGATCTGTCTGCTTGGTTCCTGGAATTCTTAATAGTCAATCATTTACTTTCTAGTGGCGATTTTTCACTAACTGTATGGAAAAAAGAAAGAGCAACACCTGACGAGTAAAATATAATTAGACTGAGTCTGGGTTATTCTTTTTCATAAAGATTATACAGAGGGAGCTGATACACACTTATTCTGCTGTATGGGAACCCGCACTTCCACTCTTTTTTTGACCTTGAAATCTCTATGCTAATACATTGATCATGGATACTGCGCAGAGGTGAATATCCATGATGATGGAAGCAACTACATGTTTATTTCCCAAAGTTGATTTGTATGCACTATGGGTTCTTGGACTATATATATGTTTCAGTTTGTTTCTCAATCTGCTCTATATATGTGGACGCAATTTATATACCCAATGCACCTTTTCTTCCTTTTGGCACCTTTTTTTGATTATTGAGCTGTTCTGACAAGTGAATATCTCCACTCTGAGATCCATAAAGTCTCTCTTATACCGGTACAGCACACCCAAGGTTTATGATGAATAAGCAGCTGAAGAAGAATGGATGGATATAACTGATTCTTTCATCGTTTCAGGTTTGTGAGTTATAGATATATTTTGTGTTTTATTGTCGACTAGACATAATGAGCACCTCTGAGTCTTTTTTTCCCCACATCTCCCCATTTCACAAATGTGGATATCACTTTGTAGTTGTGAACTGTATCACAGTTATTAATGTTTCATGAACTTATGTTAACAATTAATCACAGTAATAGGGTGACCTGCATTGAAACTAAAGTTATAGCTACTCTCTTTATAATGAAGGCACATAATGTTGCATAGTGAGTTAAATATTAAATCTATTTCTCTGGTTTGAGAATTTGTCTTGTTCCTTTAAAATTTTAAATTCACAAAAAAAAATTTTTTGTGTGTGTTTCTACAGCCTCCTGACATCTGTGCCCTATCAAATCTATAAAGAAGTAGCTTTGTTGTTGAGACTGTTGGACTGTTAGAGATGAAACCGTGTTGCAACAACCCAATCCTTATATTTCTCTTTATGAATATGGTATAATGACGAGTAGCATCCTGTTGTGCTTACAGGGACTTAGTTAAATAATAGCTCTTAGCTGCTGGTGATTAGGGCACTGTGTTAACCTCAACGTTTTCTTCGGGGATTTAAAACACTTCCAAGAAAACACATTATATCTCCACATTCAATTAATTAAAGGAAACTTAATTCTGAATGCTACAGGCCATCATTGTAGAAATGCAATTTGAAATTCATACATGGTAATTTTAGGGAACCTGTTTAAGTGGTGGGAGGTGGACAATTGGTCAATGGTTACTTTATTGGAGACTCTGGCACTTTATCAATAGCATCTTATTAGAATGACTTTTTTTTTAACAGTCTCCTGTCTGGCAATGTGGCAATAAGAATAATTGTCTTAATACCAAAAATAACCCAACAGATTTGAGTTTCGCAAGTGAAGCAGTACAGCTATCGTCATAGTGTTACGCTTGATTTATGCATATAAATTGCTTTATTATAATTATGCAGGGAGTTTTATTGATTATATGAACACTGCAATGTAAGTAGAACAGGAAAAAAAGGAGAAAAGATGAAAGAAATAGATAATAGGGTAATAACGATAAGACATCTTCACTCTGCTTCATTACCTGCAAAAAGATGTAAAAAGAACAGCACAACCAAAAGACATGGTACAAGACATACAATAAAGTAACACCTAGATACTATCGCTGAAGTATAAGTAGTATTATTTAATATGACATGTATACTGGGGTAGCTAAAGGTAAGAATATGGGCTTTCTGTATGGAAGCTGGAGCCAAGCACCTGTAATTGTTTGTGAGAGTGCACTTGTGCATGTTAAGTTTAACAAATGGAAAAATGCTCAATAGTGGTTGTGAAGAGACCCAAAGCCCCAAATGCCCATAGGGTTCCCAAGAGCAAAGGTGCCAAGGAGGGGCCAACCCAGGAAATGGCGGAAGACATATTTGTTTCCCCACATGGAAAAAAACAAAACATGGAAGCACAATCGCACATAACACTCACATCCAATAATCCCAGGACCGAGGACCCGGCGGCACCGGTGGTCGGTCCCAGGTGATTATTATAATTATGTAGGGAGTTTTATGGATTATATGGACACTGCAATGTAGGGGGGGGGGGGTCACCACCACACTAACCTATCTAGTTCCTGCTTCGGGCCCAGCCCCCCACCCCTCACCCGGACCAGAAAACCCCAGCAAAAGCCCCCCCTGGGGGTGGCCCCACAATATAATATTTGCTATGGTGGTGCATATTTTAAAATCAGTGATATTATTACTGCTCAAAAATGCCTGTGTATGCTGTAAACAAATGCATAATGCTTTCTGCCTTGTTTTCTGCTGCATTGTTACAGTACAATACACATGCTGACAGAAACCACAATAGCATTTTAAAATATTTCTTGTTTTTGAGTAGGAGAAGACATTTATAGGAATGATTGTAGTTTTAAAAAAACTACTTAGAAGTGACAAAGATTGTTTTAGAAAAACACTGTGTTAACGTAAAGATGATTTCTGTTCCCTAAAATTAAACACCATTTTCTAAATGACAAAGCAGGGGAATTATTTATTTGCCTTTTAAATTTATAGTGTATAGAACCACAATCATTCCCGATTTTTATAACATTTCTTTTGCATTATAATCTCTTTTCTTCACTCGACATCCTCTATCCCAAATTCTCCCCACCGGTATTTGTATGATCTACAGGCGCCACATTTGCATCCATGAATTAGCATATTGTACAGCAACAAAATCTAAGACGGATGATCTTGGACCCTAGGGACTTTCCTAACAGGTGGGAAAGGGGTTGGAAGATAACAACAACCAACTGTTCCAAGGATGAAATGAGCCCAAGTAAAATCTAAGCTGAGCATTTAATTTACCATGACTTCAAAAGGAAATTGCAATTAGAAAGCAACTTCAAAGTAAAAGAAAAATACCTGCATGAATAAACAAATATTAGCAGTTTCTTGTCCATCATCATAAGCATGTCTGTAACATTTGATCTAGGGAGGCTATTAGGAAGGTTAGCCAGTATAAACCATTTTTATTTTTATTATTTAAACTAATCTGCCTGCAAGAATGCATTTTGGGCAATGATGTTCATGTTGGCTATATGCTGGAAGGATTTTAACTGATACCCATACAATATTTAAGAAGTTATTGTTCTAATTCACTTCTCATGACTAAATTGGAGCGTTTTTTGATTCAGATTTAAATTACTGTACAGATGAATACATTCAACAAGCTATACTGAATGGATGATTGAATGAATTAAGTGAATAACGTTATTTTAGACCATCTGGTAAAATTACAAATTCAAGACAACAAAATATGTCTTTATTACTTTTCCTCCAGCACTCAAAAACCTCCCTCTCTTAAATAGTTTGAATCTTTCTCAAGAATCTCAGATTACTCTATAAATTGGTTAAAATCTAATAGGCCTCTATTATACAACTGCAGTAAGGGATAATAAAATATTTAGGTATCAACATGTCTTCGAAGCTTGTGGATTTAATAAAATTAAACCACATCTCACTATTTAAAAAAAGTGGAAGATGATCATGCTAGATGGAAATACTTATGCAAATCGGTCATTGGAAGGGTTGCTTCAATAAAAATGATGGTCTTGCCAAAAATAAATTACCTATTTTCGATGATTCCAAGCAAACCATCCTCAAGAATGGCTCTAGATTCTTCCATTTCCAAGTTTCTGTCGAAAGACAAACTTCCACGAATTAGCTTAAACACTCTACAAAAGACCAAACACAAAAGAGGATAAGATCTGCCCGACTTCTACATTACTTACTTAGCAAAAAGGCTGCAATATACTTGTAAATGGCTAAAAACCAGCTCAAAAGATGAGTCCTGGTTGGATGTAGAACAATCTCTATCATTAGTTTTGCAGATCTTCCATTTATTAGTTTAAACATAAAATTCTTAATTCTTGGAACATTTATTTTAAGGAAATAATTTTATCCCATTCTATAGCTTAATTTCACAGTATAGGATTTCAAAAAATATTTTTTTGGAATATTAACAGATTAGGTATATGGTAAAATTCAGATTTAAGATTAATGAAACATGTCTACAAATGCCACAAGATGTAAAAAAAAAATAAAATAAGCAAGTACTAAGCTTTTATCCTCCAAAATTACTGTCAAAAAAATATAGAGAAGTTTATTTTATCCATAATAGACAGATCTATATAGCTAACATTGGAAAATGGGAAACTGCCTCCCGTTCCCTCTTGCACAAAAAAGGTGGCAATCCTCCTGATGGGTTGTTGCCCTTCCACGGCTTCTTCATGTCTCCTGGTGTACTGGCCTGTCTCTTGGCAGAGCCTACAGCCTCTGGACACTAAGCTGACAGACATAGCAAACCTTCTTGCCAAAGCCTGCATTGATTTTCGATCCTGGATGAGCTGCACTACCCAAGCCACTTGTGTGAGTTATAGAGTCCATCTCATGCTAACATGAATGTGAAAGCACCACCATCCAAAGTGACCAAAACCTCAGCCGGAGAGCAGTGATCTGCGATCCCCACCTGCAGAAACACTCCCTTATTAAGTGTGTCATGCTAATTGCCAATAATTTTCAACTGTTGTCTATTCAATTTGCACAGTGCCAATTCATAACAATTATCTCAAGGCTCTTTACAGTTCACCAGATCATCCAGGGAATTGATTAAAAGTTTTCTATCTAAGGAAAACGAGTTGATTGCATCGACTCATTGACTTGAATGCAATCCCTCACACTAAGCATGATTGTAGCGACAGTGGAGAGGAAAAACTCCCTTTTAACAGGAGGAAACCTCCAGCAGAACCAGGCTCGGTGTGAGACTGGTTCTGCTGGAAATATAGAAAGCAAAGATACAAAATGCAACTGTAAAAGGAGGCCCCAGCCAGGAAACAAAAAGCCAGGCAGACAAGCTCCCACGTCAGAGGATGAAAAGAGCACATCCAGCTAGTCACAGTCAGAGAAACAGGACTACACTGAAAAAAAGGCAGATCACGAACATCTATAAACATCTATATATATCAGTGTTGCTTCATAAAGCATACACTGATTTTTTCAATTGTTGCACACAGCTCCAGCTCACACTGTACGACAAAATCACAGGGTTTAAAGATAAACAGCTCACGATGCATGTTCTCACACGGTGCTGCCTGACGCTCTGATGCGATCTACCTGCTCATACTGTACATCTAAAAACCCTGTCAGACTCAGCACCACAGTGAGATGCCGCTACTGACTTGTTTATCTTGAAGCCAAACAAGTAGAAGAGGAATATGAAACTCACTGGAGTGAAATGCACTGCCTTGGCAATTTTGTGTGCTGAAAGCCCTAAATTGCAAAGGAAATCACGTCTTCGGACAAAGACATGGCTAAGCAAACATGTCTATTACGGTCCGTCAATTTTACAGAAAGAATTCCATTTCACTTGCACCCCGCCATGCTTCTTTGTTTTCATCTGAGAGGAAGAAGAAGAACACTTGTTTGTTCATGCGCACTGAGCAACTTGCCCACAACCTTACGACGGCCGCCTGAATTTCAAACATGTTTGATTTTCTCCCAACCTTACGATTCCTGATGGTGAGGGGGTCGTGAGAGGCTGACCCCCCCCCGTGTACTCCAGACGACGCACAACCAGGCTGAAAGTCAGCCCAATCAAAAAATTCTCTCACGACTGGAAAATCTGCATGAAAATAGCAGAAAATCGTACAGTGTACGCCCGGTTTAAGTGGACAGTTTGATTTCACAGAAGTTTTATTTAATTGAAGTTACAGTATATTGTGTTGTTCAGATGTTCTCTTTATTTTTTAAGCATTGTACATATCCATCCATTGTCCATAGATATATTAAAATCTTTTAATTCATTGATGTCTGAAAATTAATATGAAGAAGTATAAAAAGTGGTTTGAAGAATGAGTTCATGAAAAATAAGAAATTACTAATTTTTGGAACCTTCATGCGTTGTAAAACAGATTGGGATAAAAATGCTGGTTTAAAAGTCCAGCACCTGATCCCTGTGCACTTTAAACCTACTGAGACAAAAATAAGACACCCAGAGACAAGGCCAGCAATGCTGTTATACGCTTAGTGTAGTGGAGAGTGCACAGACCTGTACATTGGAGAGACCAGCCAACATCTGCATGGCTCAAAACAGGAGGGCTAACTCCTCAGGACGGAACTCAGCTGTTCATCTACACCTGAAGGCTAAAGGAAATTCATTTGAGGACAAAACCTTCCATTTTGTGCCCAAGGAAGAAAGATGGTTTGATAGAGGGGTTAAAGAAGCCACCTTTGTTAAACTGGAAATACCATCTCTTAACAGAGGAGATGGTCTTAGACATAACATGTGACCTACTTACAAAGCACTTTTAGGAACAATAGGAAGAAGATTCAATTCTCACCTGCTCTCACCTGACTCACATTTAAACCACTCTGACGAGGGAGTTAACAACCCATAAAAACCCCTTAACAACCATTAAGGTGACCTGGCCAATCCAGTAGGAGGGATGAGAGCCACCTTCCCCCCCCCCCCCCCCTAATTTTCTGTTACACCAGCATTATATTATTTCAGTGGATCACAGTATCGAAGTAGGACAAGTAAAGGAGGCAGATAAAGACAGACAGGAAGATAAGAGTGATGGCAAATCATTTGTTCTCTTTGTAATTGTGTAGGCTCGCCGAAATATTACTATAACTTATTGTACATCCAGAAGGCCATTTTGGACAATTTGGAAGACAATTTCAAAGGCCATAATTCAAGAAAACCAAAAAGTTTAAACATACAGGTGCTGGTCATAAAATTAGAATATCATGAAAAAGTAGATTGATTTCAGTAATTCCATTTAAAAAGTGAAACTTGTATATTATATTCATACATTACATACAAACTCATATATTTCAGATGTTTATTTTGTTTAATTTTGATGATTACAAATGACAACAAATGAAAATCTCAAATTCATCATATCAGAAAATTAGAATATTACTGAAGACCAATAAAAACAAAGGATTTATAGAAATGTTGGCCAACTGAAAAGTATGAACATGAAAAGTATGAGCATGTACAGCACTCAGTATTTAGTTGGGCCTCCTTTGGCCTGTATTACTGCAGCAATGCGGCGTGGCATGGAGTCGATCAGTCTGTGGCACTGCTCAGGTGTTATGATAGCCCAGGTTGCTCTAATAGTGGCTTTTAGCTCTTCTGAATTGTTGGGTCTGGTGTATTGCATCTTCTTCTTCACAATACCCCATAGATTTTCTATGGGGTTAAGGTCAGGAGAGTTTGCTGGCCAATTAAGAACAGGGATACCATGGTCCTTCAACCAGGTACTGGTAGCTTTGGCACTGTGTGCAGGTGCCAAGTCCTGTTGGAAAATGAAATCTGCATCTCCAAAAAGTTGGTCAGCTGCAGGAAGCATGAAGTGCTCTAAAACTTCCTGGTATGTGGCTGCGTTGACCCTGGACCTCAGAAAACACAATGGACCAACACCAGCAGATGACATGGCACCCCAAACCATCACTGACTGTGGAAACTTTACACTGGACTTCAAGCAACGTGGATGAAGTGCCTCTCTTCTTTTCCTCCAGACTCTGGGACCTTGATTTCCAAAGGAAATGCAAAATTTACTTTCATCAGAGAACATGACTTTGGACCTCTCACCAGCAGTCCAGTCCTGTTTCTCTTTAGCCCAGGCAAGACGCTTCTGACGCTGTCTGTGGTTCAAGAGTGGCTTGACACAAGGAATGCGACAGCAGAAACCCATGTCTTTCATACGTCTGTGTGTGGTGGTTCTTGAAGCACTCACTCCAGCTGCAGTCCACTCTTTGTGAATCTCCCCCACATTTTTGAAGGGGTTTTGTTTCACAATCCTCTCCAGGGTGCGGTTATCTCTCTTGCTTGTACACTCTTTTCGACCACATCTTTTCCTTCCATTCGCCTCTCTATTAATGTGCTTGGACACTGAGCTCTGTGAACAGCCAGCCTCTTTAGCGATGACCTTTTGTGTCTTGCCCTCCTTGTGCAAGGTGTCGATGGTCGTCTTTTGGACAACTGTCAAGTCAGCAGTCTTCCCCATGATTGTGTAGCCTATAGAACTAGACTGAAAGACCATTTAAAGGCTTTTGCAGGTGGTTTGAGTTAATTAGCTGATTAGAGTGTGGCACCAGGGGCCATCAATTTTGAACCTTTTCACAATATTCTAATTTTCTGATATGATGAATTTGAGATTTTCATTTGTTGTCATTTGTAATCATCAAAATTAAACAAAATAAACATCTGAAATATATGAGTTTGTATGTAATGTATGAATATAATATACAAGTTTCACTTTTTAAATGGAATTACTGAAATCAATCTACTTTTTCATGATATTCTAATTTTATGACCAGCACCTGTATAGTGTAAATAACTTTTAAGCTGTTGACCTGTTTTTCGCCTAAACTGCACGGTTTAGAGTCTGAAGAAGGAAAATAATGAGCTGAAACCTCACCAATTATTTGTACGATTAGCATTTTGCTTTAAGACTATTTCATTTTCAAATGGATTCATTAACATTATTAAGAAGAATAAATTTTGTATTTGTAGAATTGTAGATTTTCATACTAGCCTGTCAGAAATTATTTATTATTGTAAAACAAAACAAAAAAAAATTATTGGTTTCTACGGGCAGCTTTTATTGAATGCTGTGATTAAAAAAAAGGGCTAAAACCTAACAGGATTTAATATACGCTTTTTTTTTATTTATTTTTTACCTTAGATGATATACAAAAAGTCCCAGCTTTCTTTTTCTGTTTTACTCCAGTGTAACAGCAGGTGGGAATGGGCTTTTATATTTTCATCAGTGATTAAAAATCACACTACTTTATTTCCTTTCTTCTTTTTTTCTGAGCTACAAGGACCATTGATTTGATGTAATTCAACCTTTATAAACATAAGACCTTCACCAGTTAGCAGAGAAATATTTAGTTTCAACTATACAAAGAAATTGAGGTTTTCCAAAATTTTGTTCAAAATAAATATTGTAATTATTTTCAGCAGGGATTGAGCAGATGGTGGCTTTATAGAACACATATTTAGAGAACAAACATCCAAATACCTTTAGCCAATACCCATATTGGGTTCCAACTAAATATGGCTTTCCCTTGAAATTAAACATGCTTTCATATTTCATTTTTAAATATGAGGCTGAAATGGATGTTGTATGATCAAAAAAGTTGTATTTTATACAACGATGCACCAGACTGTCTTTACATTTGTCTGACTTCAAAGTGGAAACTAGTCAGACAAAAATATTTTTGACAATATTTCTTTTATCCACTTTTTGAATCTTCATTCCTGTATCTCTGCAATAGAAAATTAAAACTCTACAAACACTAAGCTGTTTTTTTTTTTTGTTTGTTTTTTTTTTTAACATTTATCAACATTTATCATACATTTATCAAAGTGATATATAACAAAATGTGGGTAATGCATAAAATTCTTTCCATTTACAAACAAGAATGTATGCTTTGTTGATGAACGACATATTTTTTTGGGGCTGTGGTTTAAAGCTACAGTGTGTAATTTTCAGCGACATCTAGCGGTCAGACTGCAGACTGCAGCAACATGAACGTCTCCCCCCCACCGCTTCTCCCCCCCAACAGTACGGCGAGCGTTACGGGACAAAATGTCTTCCACGACGTCCGCATCACCTACCTTCTCAAGTGATGAGGTTTGTTTACATAGATAATTTTACAGATAGTATTTCATTAGTCTGTGTAGGGTATAGATTTCATGTAGACTTAAGATAATAAATATACCCGTTATTTTTTCTACGTCGTTGTGACGTTTTGGTGAGCTGCTTTGCATGGTGATATAAACAGACGAAGTAATTGTAGTCATTAGTTTAACAGCGAGATTGTGTTCGCTGGAAGAATATATATTCCCCGTTTACAGAGTCCAAGTCTTGTTTGTGGCACGGGGGTTACAAGACGAGGAAGAGGGAAAGGAAGAGGGCAGAGAGGCCGGGGTGAGCGTGCAGCTGGGGCCAGGCGAGAGAGGGGAGCCAGCGGGGTGAGAGCAGAGGAGGAAAGGCTTGAAGATCTCCAAAGGAGCCGGAGAGAAGTAACCGAGGTATATATCCAGAAAATTATTTTACAGAAAATTACTGAATCATTACCTGTGAAACGTCAGGGACGTTGCTGAATAAGTATACTGGAGAGTAACAGCATCATCACGCAGCATGTTATTGTTTTAGACAGGTCTGAGCATCCTGTACTCCAAAAACTGCAGTGATATTAGACAATTGTGTGTATAGGATTAATTACCTGTCCAAGAGAAAACTGGCAACTTGAGCGTCACTTTGAAAACCTTTTTCCTCCATCAGTGACTTCCATCGTGTAAATGCCGTGCCAATGTTGATCCGTGTTTTTTGTCGTTTCTTGTCACTCTTGCGTTTATTCTCGTCGTGTTTCCGCTTCTTAGATGACGGGGGTTCGGTGTCCGCCGCTTTTCGTTGTGATACAGAGTAGGCATGATCCTCCATTCGTCTGATGTTTGGCCACACAGTGCCAAACAGTTTGCAAAGTCACTCACGCCTGCCGCCTTGTTTACCTTTCTTGTTACCGAGGCGCAGTATACCTGCTTCTTCTTCTTCTTTGGTTTCAGGCAGACTAAACGCTTCTCAGGCATAATACTGCCATCTACTGTTCAGTACCGTCTCAGTTCATCTCTCTCAACTTGCCGTAGTTATTTTCGAGCGTCATGGGAGATCTCGCAATCGCTAGTTTGTTGCCTCTGCGCTGCCGTAGCGCAAAGATGTCAGCCTCCATGGCTGCGAGACCCGCTCCTATGTAATTATAAATAACGAATTCTAAGACAACGCAAATATTATGGTTAAAAGGCTGAGCTCATAGGTGATGATAAATAACATAGTTATGTATAATATATTAAATTTCTGAATTTATATGCCTGTAATTATTACACACTGTAGCTTTAAAGGTACACTATGCAACCGGTGTTGATTTTCCAGTGAGGCTCCCTCCAGAGGGCGAAAGTAAAAGTGCACTGTCGTAAATATGCTCAGCTGTTCTCCTGGTTTCTCCGTCAAGCCAGGCGCGGTTGTTTTGAGCTTAGCAGCGAATGACTAACGCTGCGTTCACACTGGATGTAGCTGGCGCGACAGAAGCAGCGAGTTTACATGCAAAGTCAATGGTTGACACGCGCGTTTTGAGCTGCAGGCGCAGCACGTCTGAGCGGCTGCAGCAGCGCGTCGGGTGCGTTTAACGCAGGGAGAGAGACACAGGCAGCGCGTCGGGTGCGTTTAACGCAGGGAGAGAGACACAGCGCTGATGATCACTGCTCTTAAACAGTTTATTGACGCCTAAATTAACTTAAAATGCAGAAATCTGCCGGCAGAATATGCAGTTTGGATTATTTAGATGAAAAACACCTACCAGCTGCTGCGGTGAACCGCTGCTGATGAAGGGATCAATACTGTCGGGGCATCCCTGGTATGTGGGGGTCTGAGCGGCTCCGACAGAAAAAATATTGAAGGCAGGATAATAATCTGAATGAACTGACTGCACTGATTACGTTTTCAGGTGGATTTTCTCACTTAAAAACATATTAAAACTACTTTATTCCCACTGATCACAGCAAATATAGCTGCAAGGCAGAGAAAGGATAGAGTAGCTCCGCCCAACGCGCGTCAGACACACTTTTGCAGCCAGAGCAGCAAAGCTGCTTCAGCCCCGCGTCAGAACTAACTGGTACAAGCAGCAAAAAGGAAGCAGCAGATGCGATTTTGCTGCTTTTGCTGTGTGAACGTAGCATAACTGCACAAAGATTGCCACTGTGCTAGCAACGAGCATGCTTTTAACTGGGGGTGTGTAGCAGTTCTCGCCGTAAAGCAAGACTGACTCTCACGAGACTTCTGAGCCTGTGGGTGCGGGTCGGTGCTCCTGCAATTGCAAGTGCAGTATTTCCCCCACAGACCACCAGGGCGGCCGAGAATACCTTTGTTCAACCTGAAATGACTCATTTAGTCATCCATAACGTTATGGAACACATTAATTAACTGAAAAATGTTGCATAGTGTCCCTTTAAAGGCTTATTCCATGCAATGGCTTAGTGAGAATCGGTGAGAGTAACACATTAAATACTTCAAAAAAGTGTCACGATTTGGTGTTGGATTGAGGACCCAAAAGCAGAGGCAAGTAGGCAGAGGTGAATTTAGGTGGGTTTAATGAGGTCCACAGGTACAGAGGCAGGAATCAAAAAATCCAACAAAAAAAACAAACTCTAGGAGCCAGGGAAAGACGAGGTAAGCAGACAGACGTTAGACGAGGATCCAGCAAACAGGGACCGAAGAGGGAGGGCTTTTAAAGGGGACAGAGACAAAGAGAGGGCTAACGAGAGGATTGGAAACAGGTGAGGACAGAGCAGAAAACAAAGCTAGGGATAGAGGACACAAGAGGGCAGTAGAAGACAACAAATGGAAAACCTGGAAGACAGGAACTAACAAGAAAACAACAAAATAATAATTAAACACTAAAACAAGGAGCAAAGTAAAACTGAATACTCTAAATAAACATAACAAAACCAAGACTGTGACAAAAAGTCATTTATTAAATCTAAAATGTATACTTCACAATGTTACAACAGCAATGAATAAAAAGCAGCATTAAAATCATATTGGGTGCGCCCTGTCAAAAGGGAAGAATTTAGATGAAATCCTGAAGAACCCTGAACTCAAAGGGATGAAAGGAAAATGTTGCCCTGAAGAACTCCTTTAACTAACAAGTTAAGGTATCTAACCATAAAAGAAAGCCAATTCGACTTGCTGTGATAAATTATTTGAAACATGTTCTCATAAAAGTGTTCCCAAATTTATTATTTAGTTAAAGAAAATTAGTTAGAACGGAGGTTTAGTTTTTTCATCCACTCAATATACAAATTATAATAGAAGCTGATTTTCAGGACCATAGCCACAAAGACTGTGTATGTATATATAAAACTAAATAGAACTGCGCGTTAAGGGCAAGTTTTCAGAATCAAATGTTTACATTGTGCAGGCTGCAAGCAGCACAAAAGTGAAATGGATTGTTTAACTGCCATATTGGGGCAGCCTGGTGTAAATCAGGTTTTTGATCTGCTGGTTGTATGATTTGGTCAGATCAATTTATCTCTAAAAAAGTGTGAGGTCAGTGCATGTTGGTAAAAAAAAAGCTATTTGGTTTGTCTTATTTGACCAGAAGACATTCTTCCATTGTGAACTGCTTTCTTTCCACATCCAACAATCATACAACTCTTCGGTAGACTTATATTATCCAATTCTCTACTGAGGTGTGGATTTTGACTGCTTCTTAGATTAATGTTTTCTTTCAACCTATCAATTTAAGGGGATATGTTGGTAGGTTTGCAGTGTCGTATACATCAAATGGTCATACTCCTCAGTACTCTAGCAAATGCGTAAAGCTTTGCTTATATAAGGTAATCCTGGTTCTTCTCTAGAACATCTTTGGGTTGTTCTTTAAATCTTCTCAATGCTGTTATTCTCTGAAAAATCCTCCGAGCCCTTAATTGTCATGTTGTTAGTAGGACTAAAATGCAAATAGAAACTTGATATGACCATGTAGAAGGTTTAATGATTAAACTGAAAACCTGCAGGTCTTTAATAAGGCAAACAGGATATGGAATATGTCCCCCGTACCCAGAGAAAACAGTAATTAATAATGACAACCAGAGAGCTTAGAATAAAGAGGAAAGTTTGATAACAAAGAGCACAAGAAATAAAGCCACTGCTAATTTTAAAGAATTAATTATTCTACTTTGATGAGTAAGGCTGGGTTAGCCTATGATTAAATAATATAAGATTTCTATCTGCTTAGACACCAGTATACTGTCTTTGTTAACATGTTTTCCATTCTTTAACCACATTTTCACATTCTCTAATAGAAAAGGAATGTCTTTTCTATGTCTCCTTAACAGATTTTTGCTTCAAGAAACAGACCTGTAATGCTTAACATGTTGTTTGCATGGTTGCCATGCAACAAGAATGTCCTGAAGTAGAATTCTTGCCAAGCATTTCTCTACATGGAGCATGCATGTGTGGGTTTGCATGTATGTGTTCCCTCCTGGTATTCCACATCCCTCTCACAGTCAAAGAGCCTGGGTGTAAGGTTCATTTGGCTCCTTAAATTGCCCTGAGTGATTGTGTGGTATGCACCATTGTCAGTACTCTTTTTTTCCAGTGTTGCCTGTGATAGATTGGCGACCAGTCCAGAGTATTGCCCACTTCTCTACCGAGGCTGCTGGAGATAGGCATTACTCTGCTACTATCCTAATCATCAGAAACAACAAAGGATAAGTTGATGGGCTGCTATGACCGTTGATTAATTTCAGCAGAACTTCACTTTTGAACATGTGCCACTAGCAAATCAGGGCTTTTGTGTATTGTAGTTTTGAAAATATTGTTTTCCTGGTTTTACCAGTTTCTTCTTTTCTTTCTGTGGTCGGAAAATTTGAATTTCTCTCATTTCATATATTAATTTATCCTGTTTTGCTCACTATAAATATTTTCACTCAGTCTGTTTCACCTGCAAGGCCACACAATGCTTTGCGTTAGGGTGTTTGTCAACCAGAAATAGCCTCTTCCCAAAACAAGCCAGATTCTTAGTCAAGGTTTATTCATAACATGTTACTGTTAACCAAAGTGCCTGTAATTGTTTTTGACTCTGACTACTTTCCATTGTTGTATGTAAGGGGGAACGAACCATGCCCAGGCAGAAAGGGGCTGAACACTGTGCCATACAATCCCCCTACAATTCTTACAGCATTTAATCTTTTGTTATTTGTATGCAAAGGCCTCACTTTGGTATGAAATATTCAACACAAATAGGGAAATAATAGTCTTTTTAAGGGGAAATAATTGTACAATATAAATAGTTGAGTTTTTGTGTAAATTTTGGCAGTTATTATATGATTTTACTAGCCTAGTAAACTAGCCCCACCCGAAAGTGGCCAAAATAATTTTTGCCCGCGAGTTTGATCTAGCCTCGATCAATGCCCTAGGCCCTAGAACCGGAGGGCCAATCCCAATACAGAGATGTGATTTGAATTTTTGAATGCAAAGCGGGTGGGGTTTTGAGGGCAGGACGACAAAGCTGCGTGACGCTGGAGAAATCATAAGGAAGATGGCAACAACTATTAAACAGTTCGCGTTAACTCAGCTTTGGAAATCAGTTCTGGGAGGATTAGACTTGGGGTTTTCATTGAAACGTGACCAGGACGAGGCTCTATAGTCATTCGTTTTTAAGAAGGACGTATTCGCTGTTTTACTGACAGGCTGTTTGTTTACACTCCCTCACCAGCTTTCTGTCGCGCTTACTACATTACAATCAGTTGTGCTCATTGGTCAGAGCGCTGGCCAATAGGCACAGACATGGTTTGAAAAACAAGGGCTTGTTCTCATCAACAATCTTCCGATGTCTAATTCATCGGGGCCAGACTAAATTACACATTTGATCTCACATTTAGTCTAGTTTATCAGGCTATGATTTTACCTACTCTCTTTATAAGCCATTAAGTCTGACTCTACCTAAATAAGCCGCATTTTATCTGGGGGGTGTGGTGATAGTCATATGTGTTTCCAAATATCTTTTGTCATCCGGCAGGCTTTGTCACATAACTAAGCTAATGCACTAGTTCTTACTGAATTATGTTAAGTCTCTGTCACCTTTAATCTTATGTACCAGATGCATTTCCATTAAATTGTTAAACACCACAAGAGAAGAGGGGACACTGTTACTGAAGATCAAATATCAATGACAAAGTGAGAGCAGCAAATCAAGTTTACACTTAGACTTAGAGTTTATTTTTGATTTTGTTTACACAAGTGTAAAACAAAAAGAAATTTTATTTGGAACAGATCGCTGGACAATTTCATCGTTTTCAAAAGTAAAGCGTTGAAAAATAGTAAAAATGACTGTAAATTTACAGTTCTAAATATTTTTTTTGTGTTTTTTTTTTTGGTGCTACGGTTGGATTGGCTAGCATCGTAAGCACCAGGCTACCTCATTTTGGTCATGTGTACATGGAGAGTTTTATGACCCATTGTTCTTAGCTCGAGTCCACCTGGTAGCCTGGCTTCCTGGTGCTATCTGAGCTAATTCATTTTAATCCAATGCTGCTACATATTGCATTTCTGAGTCATTGTCCATTATTCACTTTAAAACTCAAACTCAATGCAATTTTACTGTTTTGATTGGACTGAAGATCTCTCAATCAGTTGTTATTTACATTTACCTGCTGCTTTTCTAAAGAACACCCTTATATGCATTAACCCACCAAGCCTTAAAACTTGAACATTCCTTAGATTCTTTGAACAGAATCTTTTTCCCCCTTTTAATAGCTTTTCATTTACCTTTTGCTTATTTTCAGTAGTGTTTAGTGTTTGCATATTTATATGTAATTATTATATATTAGATATAATATATTATATATTAGATATAAAACTGTAATAGGGAATATTATCAAATAAAGGTACTGATATTTTAACCTGTGGTAGCCTGTGATTATTTATACACTGAATGATTTATTATTCAGAGCCAGATCCACCCCTTTTTTGGTTAACACTTGAAGAAAAAGGGAGACAACTTTCTTTGGTTTGTGGGAAAAACTCTGCTTATAATCATAGTTTAATTTACTAAATAGGTGAAAGACGACTGAATTTTAACAGCCAGTCCAAAAATTCAACCTTGGGTAAAAGACTAAAGAACCTTGGTGAGTAAGTAGAAATTAGTCATAATCATTTAATTAAAAAACAAAGATAATAAATTGGCAGCCGTTATTTGAATGGCCTATTTATGAACTAGAACTTCCAGTTCTAGTTACATCATATATAGCCTGTAGTTGGTATAAATGCACAACACTGTAGAGCAACATTCTGATAACATTCACATATTCAGCTATACACACTGCCTTTTAGATTTTTTTTAATATAGAGCTCATTTTAATCTTACAGTCAAAATCAATTTTATAAAAGCTACAGTGACACTGTGGATATGTTGCTTTAAAAATGTCAGGTTGTACTTAATTATATTCCAAGTAATTGTGCTGGTAGAAAAGAATGAGCAGTGTCATTTTCTTCAAGGTGCGGAATTAATTCTGTGGCCTGTCAGTGTGAGTAACTGCTGATGAGAGTTTCTTCTCTGTGTACTACAATAAACCCTGTTCTTATTCTACAAAAAAGAATGAAGAAAATTATGTCCTCAAAGCAATCTTTTCCTTTTGAAAAACCTTTTTCTACTGCAGTAAAACCAAAAGAACAAACAGGCAGTTTGCTCCCATTAGACTCCCTTTGGCCATCAAAAAGATTTAAATCTCCTATTCTTTAATACTTGACCCATTTCACTTTATTAAAACCAAACTTTCTTCTCATATCCATCTAAAATGTCCTCAAGAGGTCTGAGCAGTTTAAACACTCACATTCTGTAAGCACATACAGTATCAAAAAATCCAAAAACATTGCACAGAAACTCTGTGGGGGAGGTTTTCTTCTCCAAGCTGAAAGGAGGTGTATGAATCATCGTGTATGTCTTTGTCCTCCTGAAACACATTTTGAGAACTTCAGTGATGTGCTTCAATATATCCAGAACTCCTTCAAAATTTTCCATTTTGAAATTTCATACTCTTCCAGGCTCAAAGTTCTTCTTTTTGCTAGTAATGTTTGTTACATTTCAGATATTTTACTAGACAATATTTAAGTTAGAATGAAACAAAGATTTCTTGTATGGTCTTTTGTTTTCAGGCTATTTACATTTATCTGTTTTGATTAATATTTAACTTTATAAGGTTGGTTCTGAAAATAATGAGTTTGTCTTTATTGTATTAAGTTGATGGACATCTCTTATGTTGCTAAGAAAGTGCATCATATTCTGACTACTGTGAGGTTAATTACCAATACACAACATGCTCTTTACATTTTTGTTTGTACAAGAAAAACAAGAAAAAAAACAGGCACATTTTTCCTTTATTTTACTACTATCAGTGTCTTTGTTTTAGACCATTGTGTGAAATCCAAGAAAAAATACTCTAATGCAAATCCCTTTACCTTGAACCGATGAAGGAAAATAAATGACAGTAGAATGTCCATCCTTCAAATGGGGACATAGACTCTTCTAGTTTTTTGATTGATGTCCTCCTGTATAAATAACAGAAAGTATTAGGCCTTCATACAGTATAATTATTATGGTTTGTTATTTTTTTATGTTTTTTCTGAACATCTTAGACTTTACTGTTTAGACTTTAAGATAACTCATCAACACTGAAAAATGGTCATGTATTCCCTGTAGGACTTTTTCATGATTTTAACAAATTATCATTGCCATTGTTACCATATGTTAAGTTTGCCTCAGTGCTATATTGTTTTATGACATGAATCCAATAAGATTTAAAAAATTTGTTTTATGCACGTTTTGCTTTTTTAATTTCAACTAACTTCTATTTTTTTATACTATTGGAGATAGCAGGAGGTTATAAAATTAATCACAGATATGAACAGATTTGTAATACCTAAATTTACAAAAAGTGTAAAAAAAAAAAAAAACATGGGTCCTGCTGAATTTTAACCCCAGGTTCTATCAGGTGAAAATTTATGTCAAAGCAATTAACCCGTACACCTCTCTTGCCTCCTTTCTAAAATAACTTGTATGTACGGAAGTGAACCTTCATGGATAAAAGTAGGCTGGGCATTTTTCTGCTAAGTACAAGTATGGAACAGGAAACTTTATATCTCTCATTTTTATGGCCTATTGACTGGAACATTACCAGACATTAATAAAAATGAAAGCAAACATATTTTTTGTAGATGAGCTCTTATGATATTGAGCAACTCATGCCCTAAATGTTCAGCTGAATGAATACGACTTGCTTGGACTTTGATGTCCAGCTGATTGCATACATATCTGACATAATTAATATCCAATATATATTTTTCATCTTTGGGCAATGTAGAAGTCATAAAAATTTAAATAAAAACAAATAACCCTGACAAGACCTTATCTTTTAAAGCATATTTCTCAGAATGCCCTGGGCCCATATTCCTACTCCAACTCTTTGTCTTCAGCTTTATGTAGGATCAAGCCGCAGTCTCAGCAGATACCTCATACATGCTCTCTCAAACTAGTGTACAAAAAAGTACAAAAGTCTGGCTGTATGAAAGTACAAAGCATTAAGGTAATCATATGCTAAATCCTTTTCTACATTTTGATTCAAGTTTAGCATTAATCTGTTGTCCAGGGTTTCTGTTAGTGTCAGAACATCTGGTCTGGGTATTCGCTTTGGAGGACTCCCAGACAGAGGTGTGGAATCCGATTAGGTAACACCAAATCTCTAATGCCTTTTAAAAAGCAATGATAGATGCTTAAATTTTGAGTTATAAAGTAAAGCAAAAGTGTTCTTTACCTTAAATTTTGGAGGAGATGAATATTTTGTGGTCTAAACTGTCTTGTGTTTGTAAGCGTTTATGGTTCCATCATTCTGGAAAAGCGTTGTTCTATAGGATGATACTGCCGCCCATCTTTTTTCACTGTCTGCATTGTGAATAAACATATATTTTGTTATTGTATTATATTCATCAGACTGATTTATTTTATAGTGGTTATAAATTGTTTGTGGTTTACTATTTTTTGCCCTGAATGGAAGAACCCCAATTGTAGAGTATGTGCAAATTGGTTGTTGGATCATTTTTCATGATCTTGACACTGATGGGTAGAATTAGGTATTTTCTCCTACCTGCTTAGCTCAGTGCTCATTCTCATTCATTAGATTCACCTGCTCCTGTTTTGAATTTAAGCCGCCTATTTTCAGCCATTGGTGCTAGATTATTCGAGCCGAGTGTGAAAGTTTTCTAGCTATCTGAGAGTTTCTGATTACATTATCCTGACTATTTTCTGTCTGTATTTAGAATGAAACTATTTTTTTTCAAACGTAAGATAATATTACCCTGGCTAGTGCCTTGAAATTGTATTTGTTGTAAATTGGTGAAATATGAACTAACTAAACTGAAATGTAAAGAGAGAGACCATGACAGTAACTTGACCTAAAACCAACATATTCAATTCAACAAGCAATCCACCTTAAATTTGAAATTACACTTTTAAAAGCTGTCAGGTAGTTTGCTCTTCTTGCTCTCATTAAAATATTATTCTGGAAATAACAAATGGAGAAATACTGCCTAATTACTCAATGACCAGTAAAATGCATCACAGGACCAAACATTTTAGAAAATCCATGGAAACATTTATTTTTCAACAATGATCTTGGGTAATACATTTTCTCTTAGTCCCCATTTTCCAACAATAAACGTTTGGGTTGTCTTTTCTGTTTAAGCCTCGTGAGTGCAGTAGCAATTTGACACAGTAGAATAGACTCCATTCCCAAGATAATACATACATCACAAGCTGATTCTGGTACCCAGAACCAAGATATTGATTAAAAATCCTTCAGTATTGTAACAATTTTAATGGCGGAATTCAGGGGGGATTTAATCAATTAAAGAAACAGCAATTTAGAAATACTGTGTCATGAAGAAGTGCATGTGCCCTTACAAGATTTCTTTTTTCACTTCATGTACTACCTTAAAGGTTTTAAGATGATTTTTCATCCATCCATCCCTCCATCCATCTTCAGCAGTCATTGTAAAGTAAGAAACAAATATGAAAGTAATATTTTATATTATTTTGTTTATGCTAAGGAAATAATCTGTGAAAAACAAACTTGCCCCATGAAATAGGAAAAAAAAAAAAAAAAACACAAAATATGTTCCCCTAATTTGAGCAAGCGTGAATCCCTGAGGTTCTGGGTTAAATTATACCAATCATACCCCGGCCTGATTATTGCTGACATGCAGAATCAAGAAATCACTTTATAGAATCTATTTGACTATATGAGGTAGGCTAAAAAGATTTCAGTAAAACGCCCTAAGGTAAAACATATAAGGAGAATAGTTGCGAAGCATCTGAAACACTGGTTTGCCTTCCAGTAGTGGTCTGCTTACCAAGATCATTGTATCATTTCAATGCTTCCTTGTCCTACCTCTGCTATACAGTGATCCATCCCTGAAACGTAAGTTAGTGATCCAGCCTACATGGTGAAATGTCAAGTGAGCAACATCGCAAAAACTTTTCTTGAATTTACATTCGGTGTAAAGGCACCAAGAAGAAGCAATTAACTGACTGATATGTTTTTCATTCCATATCCAGACTTCTTCAAGCTGCATTATTTCAGTTAGCGACTGAAAAAAATGCTTAATCCAACTTCATCTCTCTTGATACAGGCTCTTAATAATGACGTATTAACAGACTACATTATAAAATAGAAGCAATTCTAGTCAGTGTTGTAATTCTGACTGGCTCTATGGTGCTACAGCTTGACAGAGAGCTGTCCTCTGTCATCCATTAGAGAAACCGCCCAAGTCTATTTTTGACATATGAATAAAAATGTGTCAGTTTCTTAAAAAACAGAGAATAGTAAAAAGCAGCTCTTGTGCCTTTAAAAATAAGACAGGGGTTGTTGATGTATGAATTGATCATACATGGATCTGGATTGTGCCTACAGTACACTTAGCAATGGATGGAGTGAATGCGGAAGTCAGTGGGAAGCCAGCACAAGAGAAAGGCAAAGGTAGGATAAGAATGCAGGAAAAGTACAGAGACTTCTGTTGCTTAGGTAATGAAGGCTGCTTGGCAGTTGTCAGTGCATTCTAGTCAGTTGTATGGACTACATGTAATACATTATTCATTAAAAGGTATAATCTGGAGCAGATGTAACAAGGGGCCCCCAAGGACCACAAAGGGTGCCCTCAGTGTCCTCTGAAACCAGAACAAGTCACCTGTGGGCTAAATTTTAAATTTGATTTCATTCCGTTGTTGTCTTTTAACCAAATTAAACATATACAGTATTTAGAGATTTCAAAATTACATTATCTAAAAGAAAATTAGAAATTAAAAGAAATAATAAAAATATTTATTATGTATGAAGTTTAGGTGAACACTCACTCCTCCGGGTCATAGATAAGTATTGGTAGCTCTATGACTCATTCACCCCAGAACTAGACCTCGGCCTTAAAAAGGCTGGTGACACCTAATCTAGAGCATTGGTTCTCAAGCCTGGTCTTCAACTACCCCTGTCCTGCAAGCTAACTTCTGAATCAGATTGCTGCAAAAACAAAGATTGTTGCTCACATCTTAACATGTGCAAGCTGTTTCTGTGCCAATCCATACAAATGTCTGTGGTACTGACAGATTGAACATGGTGAGTAAAGAACAAAATGGTTCTTAGCCAATAAGCTGGATCTAATAATTAACATAATAATGTGATTTTGAAAAATTATACTATGTAGTATGTTTAGTACCATTTCACATAGGTATCCTAGCTAAAAGTGTGACAAACAAAAGGTAAACATAAAATTATGAAAATATTTTATGGCAAATGTCGTATATATATGTATATATGTATATGACCACCGATTGATCTGTTTCTATTGTATGTTATTGCAACTGACTTTCAGAAATGCTAAAAGAAGTGCTTAAGTGTTACGAAAATACTGCAGCTGCAGTTGAGTGTCAGATTTGGAAAATTACTTTGCATACTGTATAGTTAATTGAAAATGCGTATTACTGTGCCTCATCTTTTAAGATATGCTCTGTTCATACATACACTTTTGCATTTGTTTTAAGACATCAGCCAACTACTACAAGTCAATTATAAAAGGAAACCTATTGACTCATTACATTGAAAATAATGGATTAAGGCATGATTTTTAAACATGGGTTGACCCGCTAACAATCAGCCTTTTACTCCCCATTGGCAAAGCCAGGGTGTAGTAAGTGTGCTTTGTTGTTTCACTCATTTATGTGTCTGAATCTCTCTCACCAAACCTGAGCCATGTTTATCAAATGTAAGGAGAGTTGTTTCGGCTTGTTAGATCAGATGCAACTGCAATGGTGTGTTGACATCCGTATGTTGCGCTCTTTTGTATCATGTAAATTAGCCAGTCCATCCGGGTTTGGTGTTCCCACAGCATCCCTGTCAGAAGCATTTTTAACACGAGTCACTTGCCGAATTGTTTGACCTGGATAGACAGGCCTCGGTGAGCTGTTCCCCACTGCCACTAAAAGTAAATTGTTCCCAGCTTAAAACAGGTTTTTCGGCCAGTGGGTAAGGGGTGTATTAGAGGTTACAAAAGGCCTTAGATTTCAGTTTTACCTCCCACTATAAGAACTACCTGGAGCATAAAGCTAGTAAGGTTTTTTAGATTAAGTTTATTAATGTTATAATGGCCTAACAGACCCAGTGTTGTGCCTGAACGCGTTCATTGAACGAAAGTTCATGAACTCGTTCATATTTTGGGCGAACGTGAACTGAACGTACTGCATTCTTGCCTGATGAACGTTATTGTGAACTCGTTCATTCTGGTGTCTGTGAACGGCACGCTCTCTCAGTTCAGCTCCGTTCAATAGGTTGCCAGATTTCTATAGAGTCCTCCAGGCGAAACCCCGGCTAAATCACACCGTAAACAGGCCTTAATATGTAGCGGGAAAAACACCCAATCTGGCAACACCAGCTACCAGTGTCGTAGCCTACAGCAGCGTGCGTCATCAAAACAAAATGCAGCGTGGAAGCCACAGCAGCGTGGAGGCGACAAAGCAGCAGTATGATCACTTAAAACAGTTTTATGACCAGGTGGTCGGTGAGGATGATGGCAACAAGTTTCCCCGCCGGCTTTCAGTAAAAAAATCCGCACTTGAGTAACCTTAAATTCCTACCTCAGCCTGGTCCCTCAGTTTGTGTTAGTAAAATCTTCTTGAGCGGAGGTCTTCAACAGGGGATCCGCGACCCCTAGGGGGTCTACGGAGGTACTGCATGAGGGTCTGCATGGTTAGTTGATATTTTTATATTCCCCCCCTGCAATTTTTCCCCCCACTAATTGAAATGTCTTTAAATACTCATTAACATGAAATCAACACACTGTAGTAAACAGATAAATGGAGACAAAAGATGTCTTTCAGTCATCAATGCACACATTCAGCGACACACAGGAGCTCTTTCAAGCTGGGCACCGTTTCCTTCACAACAACCAGGAATCAGAATCAGAAAAACTTTAATAATCCCAGGGAGAAATTAATTTCTTTACATTACTCCATCTGTAATAGAGTGACTATAGGACACAATTTCATACAATATATATAGTTAGGGGGTCCCCGCTCCATCTCGCCATCAGTTTGGGGGTCCTTGGTCTGGAAAACATAGAAGACCCCTGTTCTTGAGGGTTTTACTATCCATGTAACTTGTTTGTTAAACCTGCCTGGTATAATTTTCCAGGATTCCTTTTTAGTATGTATTGAAATGGAATTTCAAATGGAAAAAATTATTAAAATAAAAAAAAACATTTGCACCTTAAAGACTACTTTCCTATTTTTCTTTTAATAATTACTCATAAAAAAGACCATTCAAGCAGCACATTTTTCCTGATGTTTTTGAGAATATACTGTAGGGGTGAAAGCTGCAGCTGCTACTAGTGTGAAGTGAATGGACAGCAACAAAGCGTTAAAGCAACAATGGGGAAATGCTGTCCCCTCAATGCTAATGTAAACCCTGGTTGGATAAGGATTCAAAACTGGATATGAAGATGAAATCTGACGCACAGTTTCAGAGTTACAACAGATAAAATAATTGCTGTCTGTGGTTCTACAGTAGGCTATGGTGTAATTGAGCAATATATGAAAAAAAAAAAAGAACTATGAACTAGTTCATTTTTTGGTTTTGAATTATGAACTATGAACTGAACTAGTTCATTTTAAAATGTGTGAACTGAACTTTGAACTAGTTCACGTAGAAAGAGAACTTTCCCAACACTTTTCAGACCTAAATCAATCTATGGATCTTACGCAATTCTGAACACACGTCTGTGTAAATTCTCAGTCATGGGTCATGGCAACCACAAAATAGGTTCTGATTTGAGCATGTTTTTTGATGGCTGAACTCATGCACACCAAACCCTTCATATTTGTGTTTCTAAAAACAAAAAAACATGTATTTTATTCCTTCTGCATCACATTGCTTTGTTATTCCAAGACAAAGTGCCAAAGAATTACAATTAGGTCTGTGATTAATTAATAAAATGAAACACAAATGGGGAATACATACATGCAAAGGCCATTGCTATACATCTTCATTCACATACAGGTGCTGGTCATAAAATTAGAATATCATGAAAAAGTAGATTGATTTCAGTAATTCCATTTAAAAAGTGAAACTTGTATATTATATTCATACATTACATACAAACTCATATATTTCAGATGTTTATTTTGTTTAATTTTGATGATTACAAATGACAACAAATGAAAATCTCAAATTCATCATATCAGAAAATTAGAATATTGTGAAAAGGTTCAAAATTGATGGCCCCTGGTGCCACACTCTAATCAGCTAATTAACTCAAACCACCTGCAAAAGCCTTTAAATGGTCTTTCAGTCTAGTTCTATAGGCTACACAATCATGGGGAAGACTGCTGACTTGACTGTTGTCCAAAAGACGACCATCGACACCTTGCACAAGGAGGGCAAGACACAAAAGGTCATCGCTAAAGAGGCTGGCTGTTCACAGAGCTCAGTGTCCAAGCACATTAATAGAGAGGCGAAGGGAAGGAAAAGATGTGGTCGAAAAAAGTGTACAAGCAAGAGAGATAACCGCACCCTGGAGAGGATTGTGAAACAAAACCCATTCAAAAATGTGGGGGAGATTCACAAAGAGTGGACTGCAGCTGGAGTGAGTGCTTCAAGAACCACCACACACAGACGTATGAAAGACATGGGTTTCTGCTGTCGCATTCCTTGTGTCAAGCCACTCTTGAACCACAGACAGCGTCAAAAGCGTCTTGCCTGGGCTAAAGAGAAACAGGACTGGACTGCTGGTGAGTGGTCCAAAGTCATGTTCTCTGATGAAAGTAAATTTTGCATTTCCTTTGGAAATCAAGGTCCCAGAGTCTGGAGGAAAAGAAGAGAGGCACTTCATCCACGTTGCTTGAAGTCCAGTGTAAAGTTTCCACAGTCAGTGATGGTTTGGGGTGCCATGTCATCTGCTGGTGTTGGTCCATTGTGTTTTCTGAGGTCTAGGGTCAACGCAGCCACATACCAGGAAGTTTTAGAGCACTTCATGCTTCCTGCAGCTGACCAACTTTTTGGAGATGCAGATTTCATTTTCCAACAGGACTTGGCACCTGCACACAGTGCCAAAGCTACCAGTACCTGGTTGAAGGACCATGGTATCCCTGTTCTTAATTGGCCAGCAAACTCTCCTGACCTTAACCCCATAGAAAATCTATGGGGTATTGTGAAGAAGAAGATGCAATACACCAGACCCAACAATTCAGAAGAGCTAAAAGCCACTATTAGAGCAACCTGGGCTATCATAACACCTGAGCAGTGCCACAGACTGATCGACTCCATGCCACGCCGCATTGCTGCAGTAATACAGGCCAAAGGAGGCCCAACTAAATACTGAGTGCTGTACATGCTCATACTTTTCATGTTCATACTTTTCAGTTGGCCAACATTTCTATAAATCCTTTGTTTTTATTGGTCTTCAGTAATATTCTAATTTTCTGATATGATGAATTTGAGATTTTCATTTGTTGTCATTTGTAATCATCAAAATTAAACAAAATAAACATCTGAAATATATGAGTTTGTATGTAATGTATGAATATAATATACAAGTTTCACTTTTTAAATGGAATTACTGAAATCAATCTACTTTTTCATGATATTCTAATTTTATGACCAGCACCTGTATATTTGATATGTCCTTATTTTATAAGCCCAGTCCAGAATTGCTTTTATGGGTTGTAAAAGATGAGAGAAGTAATAGAAAGTAGAAATTCATCATTATTATGTTGCCTTGATTGTCTTGCTCTGCTCTTGTCAATGTCTTGTTATTGCTGCTATCTAAGAAATTAAGTTGCCAGACTGTTTAATTACCCCCCAACCCCCTCTCAACCCCACACCATATTCTCTATTACTTAGATTGTTTATGTGAAACAGTAATTTTGGGACCATCACTCTAATTAAAACAAACAATCTAATTAAAATGAACTTGGCTAATCTGAGATCTTTGTTCTGAGGTTATTTTGCCCTGGATGAGCTGCAGCTTTGCACAGCTTGAAATCAACTTTGGAGTATCTCGTTTGTTTTGTCTCATCAGATAGTCTACATCAGTGTCTGTCAGAATGCATATTGCAGTGCATGTAGGCAGGCGGGCATAAATGCTGTGATTATCTTGCATCACTATTTCCATTTGTGAAACAACATAAGTTATAATTGTCTAGTGTGAAAGCACAACTGGCTTTTTAATAGTTATTGGACTTTTTTTTAGTGAGAACATTCCATGTACTGTAGCTACAAATCTTACTTTTTCCCCCTTGGTATATAGTATCGTTATATAGAAAATACTTCTTATTAGCTATGGGAAGGTGCTAATTACTTTAGCTGTCTTTGTTAGAAACAAAGGTATTAGACTGAATTCCAGAGCTAAGTGTCTAATCTACACACTAGATGTCTTAATATTCCCAATAGGAGAACAATGAGTTCCTGATTAAGGCTTATTGCTTCTTCTTTGTAATATGACTCATCAACAAATGCCCGGCAGTAAAAAGCAATTGATTTGGTTGGCAGGAGGTCTGAGCTCAAGCTGAAATTGGACATTAAAATGACACAGTCCATTGCTCCCTGTTGCAATATACCGCCTCATGTCAAGGGAGACTGTGAGACCGTACAATTAACGCTTAAAGGCAGGGTCGAGCATCATTCAACCTTCTGACTGCTCCATTCTCCCTATAGGAGAGAAAATGCTGTTTAATTAAACACTTTAATTCAGTTTCAATTCAATTCAGTTCATTTATAATTTGGAAACTCACAACACACGTCCTCTCAAGGCACTTTACACAGACAATTCAACCAGATTACACGGTCAGATTGGTTAAAAGTTTTCTAAGGAAAACCAGCTGATTGCATCGACTCATTGACTCGAAAGAAATCCCTCACATCGGGCATGCTTTTAGTGACAGTAAAGAGGAAAACTCCATTTTAACAGGAAGAAACCTCCAGCAGAACCAGGTTCAGTGTGAGCAGCCATCTATTGAGGCTAGTGGTTCAAGGAGACAGAAGCAGACATACAGAAAGAAGCAGAAGCACAAAAGGTGTTTCCTTCCTGGTGGCCCCTTCTTGGAAACACACAGCCAGGCAGATGAGCTCCAAGCCAGCTCCCATGTCAGAGGATGAAAAAGAGCACATACAGTTAGTCACAGTAAGAGAAATGGGACTACACTGAAAACAAGCCAAGCTGCAGCTATAAACAAAGCGTCATTATCTTGGCACTGATAGCTGGCCTAATTGTTCACTCCATTCACCTGTCTTACTCTGCCTGTTTTTTCATTACTGCTCATCTAATCCAGTTGCTGCAGCTTCTATTTATACAGCTAGATCTCAGCCACTGATTTTCCTGATCTGTCTCTCACCCATTGAGTGCATCTGTTCCTGTTCAGTCTCAGTGAAGAGGGCGTTTTCTTTTTTGCGTTCCATAGTGTTCATGATATCCTGACCTCTTCAGCCTCTCAAACACTGAGACTGCCTGTTCTCATCTGAAAGTTCTGCCTGAACTGTCTGTGGACTCCTAGAACCCTGAACAAGCCTGTTCCTGTTCTTATCGGTATCCCTGACCAGGCTCTGGACTCCTTGATCTCTGAGCCCTCCAGTTTTGATCTGTTTCCCTGACCTGGGTCAGACTTCTGCCTGTTCCCTGGGGCTGCAGCATCTGGGACCCTCTGGGCAGCACTCGACACATCTCATTGGCAGCCAACCGGCTGGATCCTACCTCGTTCTATGCAGATGGACTGAACTGTTAAACCAGGTAAGTGACTCATTTGGATAATCATCCCCATGATCACTAATCTGTGTTTTTCTCCAACCAAAGTTTCCAGTGATTGGCGGTGCCCCCTCAGGGAAGAAGAGCCATAATCAAGGAGGTAACAGAGTGACCAGCCTCTCTGATTCTGAGCATTCTTCTGTGGAGAGAGGATAACGTTCTGGAGTAACAACAGCTTAGTGACAACCTACAGTAACAGTTTATAAAACTTGGAAAGTGGAATGGGATGTTTCTTAACTATTTTGGAAAATTTATGGTAGATTTGTCAAAAAAAAGCCACTCCTTCAAAAAAGGCAAAAGGCGTAAAAGGCATAAAACTTCTCCACCCTGCTGAGATAAGTGGGGAGTGGTTAGGGCATAGGGCTTGGAATCCTGAGGTTGTAAGTTCAAAGTCCACTCCCAAGGACTGCCTCTCTGAGCAAGACCCTTAACCCCTGGTTGCTCCCCTACAGTGGAACATGGGATGTTTATGTTACAGGAACTGGCAAGACAAAAACAATAGAGGAAATACAGAGATCTTGGCTGAAAACCTCCTACAGAGCACTCCTGACATTAAATTGGAGTATTGATTTGAAAAACATCGCCAGGATTTTAAAAGAGTCGCTTTAGAACATGAGAATATCCTGGAATGGCCAAGCCTCAGTTTGGCTTTAATTTGATTGGATATGTCTGGAGAGATCTGAACACGACTGTGCACAGATGTCTACCATCCAGCCTGATGGAGCCTGGGATTTACTGCAAAGAAGATTGGGCAGAAAAGCGCTAAAGAAAGGTTTGCTAAACTTAGAGCTCTTTCATAAAGACTTCATGCTGCCAAAGGTGTAGCAACAAGTATTAAGCAATGAATACTTATGTACATGTTATTTCTCAGTGTTCTATCTTTGATAAATTTGGAGAGATCTCAACATAACGTTTTTCATACTAAAATGACTGTATTTTGTGAAGAGTTTTGAGGGAACAAAATGATTTAGTATGATTAGGAATAAGTCTGTAACATAAATGAATGTGGAAAAAGTGCAGTTTTACACTGTATATCACATTTGCTTTAGGTGGTAAACATACATAAATTTGTGTTGAAATAGTGACATTAAAGTGAGTCTTCTCCAAGACATTGCTTTTCTTCAGCTGGTCTCTTGAAGTTTGCCTGTCTTTAGCATTCTGTCTACTATGCAGTTCAGCTGCCCTCAACACTTCTGCTCTAACAAGAGTTTGGCTGTCAGCTGTTTTCACTTTAGTAAGACCACTCATGCGAAGAGGTGCTTTTTTGTAGCAATCAATACTTATATACTGAACAAGTTTTAAGATAGCAGAGCTAGATGCCTTGTACTGCATGTACTGTGCCCATCACATCACATTTATTGACTCATTCATGAAGATGCTGGAAAGTTTCAGCTCTTTCAAAAAAATGTAATTGTGATTTGAAATATGAGTAGTCATTTTCTTTTTAACCTAATTCTTTACTTATTAAAAAAAGAATCAGGACGATGAAGAAGGGTCTGGATTTAATTTTATTTATTTATTTGAAAGAGACAAATACATTAATTAATCTCAATAACTGGCAACTTTTTCTGTGTTTAATGGAAGGGGATGTAAACTGTCAAGCACAATCTACTCTATATCTAAATCTATATTTAGATATTAATTACAAGATTCTTATTAGATAAGCTGTCTGATTTTTTTCCGTAGGTGAAGGTGACCAAATACAAATATTTTCCTTTTCAGACACCCCCAAAAAAACTAATTAACATAATAAAATAAACACGTGAAACCTGCTCAAAATACTTGCTTATATTTTCTTTTTAATTCCAGACAACACTTCTCAAAATCTTAAATTGTAATTCCATATTTGGTGAAAAATTGTAGATTATTAAAACCTCTGCAATGGTCTATTTTTAATAAAATAGACAATTTCTTATAAAAAACGATGCTATTCAAATTAACTATATCTTAATATGACAAATATAAATTTTTACAAATATGAATGAATAAAAATGAAAGGCTGAATTTCTCCAAAATACTTATTGTGGTACTGTACGTAACTAAATATTGGTTTATTCTATTCTGTACACGTGAACCAGAGGTGTAGAAATATAGCTGAATATTATAGCTAGTCAAGAGAAAAAATACCAATACATAGAAAGGTCAAATAAATTTTAGAGAATTCAAATTTTGTTCAGTTTAATGAGCTCTGATGCACCATTTGCAAGTCCAAAATTATGCAATATAAACATTTCTCTTTCAGCCTCACCTCCAGCTAATAGTTAAAATATCATCACTTTAGCCAATAAACAAGCAGCAGATAGTGGACTGCTGGAAACCTGTTGGAAGAATAGATAAATAGAATTTTGTAAGTCTTCGTAACCAACCACCTATCCCAGCATAGCCTCTCAAAATGAGGTCATAAAACCTATCAATGCTTATTGTATCCAGCAAATACCAGTATTTTTTGTTTATCTCACACTGCACAGAAACCTAATTTATTTTTCTTTTCTACCAACAAATTATGTTTATAAGATGTTTAGTGAGAATCTATTGTTGAGCTGTTTTCAATTCAATGCAGGAATGAGGAAAATTGACCTCTAGTCTTTACAGGCACAATAATAAGTGCAGAGTGGCTCTTATTAGGATACAAACAAACATAGGCACTCTCACAATATACAGACAATCCCATGAGGTATTATACTGCAGGATGGTTACATTAGTGTTTTCTTCTTTGAGACATTTTAAACCCATTCCCTGAAACACAGCTTTTAAATATATTTGCAGGCCAATGAAAACTCACAACTAAAAAGAAAAATGTTGACATGCAAAGACATAAACTAGCCTCACAAAGTAATAACTGCTACCCTAAGCTCAGTCACATAGGTGTCACATCCAGTGTCTTGCAAAAGTATTCACAGCCCTATGTTGTGATTAAGAGTTGGTGTGATTGACTGGCACAAAACAGTGCAAAAAGGTGAAATTAAACGCAGACTTTTAAAAGAGAAAATTTTAAATCTATATATTGTGATTTGCATTTAAACTCACCAAAGCTAGGTGCATCCGAAACTCATATTTCATGACAAATACAGTTGAAGTTCTTTCAGAGTAGTTCTTCACTAGCTTTACACAAGTGATTACGATGTTTAGTATTGTTGTTCTGCTGGAAGAAAACATTCTTCCACAGCTTCACGTCTTCTGGCTCCCTATTCATTTAGGACTTCCTTTTGCTCTTCTTCTACTCCAGCTCTGCCAAATCAGATGTGTTCTTGGCAACTTGGATAAAAAAATTTGTTCCTTCACAATATTTCATCACAAATAAAGGTTTCAGGGCATTGGCCCTCTGTGGCTGGAGTTTGATAATGCTGACACCACTATGCTTCATGGTGGGGTTTGTGTTTTCGGGGTTGTACAATTTCTTAATTTCTGTCACATGTCACACTTGTCGTCAAGTGTCTTGTGTCAAACCCCAAACAAGACTAAATTATTTCTTACCCAACCAGAGGACATAATTTTTTCTGCTTTGTTCCTTTGTACCTGGCATGTGGAATTTGAAAAAAGGTAATTTTATGACTTTCCTTCAAAAAGTTTTTCTCTCCATGCTTCCATAAAGGGTGAGGACTGTACTGTGTCAACAGATTTTGCCTTATAAGCTATAGATCTTTGTCCATAGTATCTAGAGCAGGAGTGCTCAAGTCCAATTTTGAATTTTGAATTGCCAAAATTGTTTTTGCTTAAACATTACAAGTATATATATAAATAAACAAGCTGTATAAATATTCTTTGCAAGGATCTGTAAAGGAATTAAAAAATAATGAGAGCACCTACATTGTAATGTAGTTGCTACCCTAAAATCAGTCATATGTGGACTGAAACAGTCCTCAATCCTAAGAAAAGCTATTTTGTCTCACTCTCATACAATGCTGAACTTTTAGAAAGAAAGAAAGAAAGAAAGAAAGAAAGAAAGAAAGAAAGAAAGAAAGAAAGAAAGAAAGAAAGAAAGAAAGAAAGAAAGAAAGAAAGAAAGAAAGAAAGAAAGAAAGAAAGAAAGAAAGAAAGAAAGAAAGAAAGAAAGAAAAGGCAGCATGAAAATTCAATCTGCACAGTGAAAATGATGGCAAACCTCTCGACGGCCTGTCATGGAACAGATGGTATTACAATATGGGAACAGCACTATTAACAGATCCATTCATTTTGTGCCTGTGTTGGGAGTGTAGCACATCACTGAGGAGGCTTTAAGTGGGCCAGTTTTTTCAGATGGTCAACCCAGCTATTGTGCTGACAGTTAGCCACTTTTTATGTTGTTTTTCCCTTTGACTATCACTGACAACATGATGCTGAACACTTGCTCTGTAACCACTGTGACATTGTGGAGACCACACGTTGTGCATTCTGCCTTTGAAAATGCATCTGAGTGTCTTTCAGAATGCTCCACTGCCGGTAATAGTACACCTTTGCATTCAGATGTTGTCCAGACTAAAAATCACTTTGTAGTTCCTTACTCAAGGACTTTTGAAATATATCCTGTTTGAAGGGAAAGGCAAGGCTAAGTGCCCCATGAATTTTTCAGCCGCTCATTGTCTAACTGCACCTAATTATTTTGATTAAGAATTTAAGAGTTGTGTCTGTATTGGAACTGAAGACAAAGTAGGAGTTGTCACTTTTGTTTAAGATATGGCAAAGAGATGATCAGTTGGTAAAACCTCTTAATTCAGTTGCACAATTGCAAAAAAAAAAAAATATTTAAACCAACATTATCTTTATTTACTCTGACAATAGGTATGGATAAGTTTTTCTTAATAGTTATGATATTCAAAATTGATTACACATCTATCGATCATATAGTAGTGGTGGTTTTTTTTGTTATCAGTCTTATCAGTGTCAAAAAGAACTCGCCCTCTCTATCCCATTGTACAATATATGTATTGCAGAAGAATAATTAGTCCTAAATTATTTATGAAAGAATGTGATAATAATCCAACTCAATGACATGGCTTCTCAAGAAGAAGGTTGTTTCATCTACTCTATCATTGTTATACTTTTATAACATTGTTATACTCATTGTTTCCCTATTTTGCTAACCATGGTGTTAAATGATGAAAAATTATTTGTACTATTAAATAAAACCTGTATGACATTTTTGTCTTAAAGAAAATACACATTCTAAACAATTGAGAATATTAGTTCTAAATGAGAACGACATTAAATGGTCTGTTTTCAAATATTATAATAATATGGAGCACCGGTTTTCTTTCAGATTAGCATATCCTGTCAGATCAGCATACGATTAGTTTTATGTAACCTAAATGAATTTCAAGTTGATCAGTTTCCTCTTTCCTCCCGCAGTGCTCCTAATGGTGATGTTCCGAAGTTCGCCTGCAGCTCACTTTGTGAGATATTTATATTTGTATATAGCCTAAATAAACATCTTAAACTGCTCTTTGTTCTCCGTCTGTCTGAATGTGGGCCAAACACCTTAAAACCATGACAACTTTCTAATGATCTGATCCAACACATCCACATTGAGTGTGTAATTATAGTAGTGTTAGGAATCCAGTCTGTGTGGGTTGTGTTTTTGTGTTTTTTCCCCCTGCACCACCAGGTGGTGCCCTGTTCTCGTTTGTCCTCCCACACACCTGTGGCTGGTTGGCTCATTATTGAGGACTTCTTAAGCGGTGGACTGCCACTACTTTGACGCCAGAGTGTTTGCCAGTTTGGGGTACTCTAGCCAAGATGAGTTTAGCTGAGTCTAACTGAGTTTTTGTTTCTCTGAGCCTAACGTGATTTTTTGTCTTTGCCTTTCGGCAGGAAGTCATCCTGAATTCTGGATGTTTGGCCTTCCCCCCTGGAAGGATCGTTTGTGCTTCACACTAAGCAGGGGACTCATCACCACACGACCCGTTCAAGTTCTCCAGGAAATATAAATGGCAGTCCGCCCAATTGCTCCTTAGGAACCAACCAAACCAAAGACCTGTCTGCCCTCCAATGAGCCCCTCAATCTCTGGAAAAACCCACACTAACTGGATTCAGGGAAGAAACCTTTCTCCGCAATCGTGAGTCCCGTTTATATCTGTGTTTGCAAGACGTTGTTCAAAGTCCACACGGACCTTGAACTAACCTCTGTGAACATCCCTTCTCACTTCCAGTTCCGGTTCATCAGCTCTCTGAGTTTCGCCGAATTCAACCCTTTGAACTCCTCAATAAACCTGTTAAACTTTTTTCTCTGGTTTCTCTGAGTGGTGTTCTGTATTTGGGTCAGATCTCTTAGAACATCATGACAAGTAGACCACGGGCTCGGGTTTGGCTTTTGGGCCACTGAGTGTACCTGCTGAGGTGTGCTATCCAAACCTTGAACAAAAGTTTCACTATTGTCTGATTGTTTTTTTGTGGGTGGGGGATCATCCTCTGACTCGCTTTCAGAATCTGAACCGCTTCCTACCCAGTCATCATCCCCCTCTCCACTCGAATCACTAACATCAATATTTTGAAGCATTTCTAAAGCTTATTTCGGGTTTAGATTTCTCCTGAAAGGCATTTTTCTGTATTAGCCAAAAAGTTCTAGCTAGAATGGTGGTTGCTAGGCAGTGGTACGAACATCAATCAACCATGGGAATAATTTACAACGGAACTAAAAGAGCCGTCAAAATGACGGCTGTGGGAGATCGAGGTAAAATAAACCATATTTATTTTTTACGTTTTTATTTTATTTAAAATCTACATAAAAATGAAGGAAATGTAGAAACAGGAAAAGTCAGTTAACATGAGCAACATATGAATAATGTAAATAAAGCCTTTTTAATCAAAAATGAAAGATAGAGAACAATAATGTTGGCAAAGGATGAAATAGGAATGGTCTTTAAGGTGGCTTAAAAATGCCTTCTTTCCCCAGCTCTGCTGGTGTCTACCCAGGCAAGCTTAGCAGATGCTCAGCGGTACTAACATCGAATATTAAGCATTAACAGGTTTCCACAGAAAATTTATTTAACCACTTGACGCCAAAATTTATATATGAGTATATGCAATTAAACAAATGTTTTTTTACCCTTTAAGTAGTGGCAAAACAAATGTGTCATGTCTTGTTCATGTTTTTCTTGTTTAATTATTATAATTTTCTGATTCAAACAACAGTGATCAAGGTAAGAGTTACATAGTTGAAATTTGTGCTGACAGATTAATATTTTGAATTTAAGAATTTTAACATTCCTATTTCAAATATTAGGTATATATGTATTTTTAAGGGGTATTCTCTTTAGCAGTGTTATTTTCTATTTTAATGTTATAAACAAAAGGAAACCTTTTAAAACCAGGTCAGAGCTACAGTGAATATTTCTTAAATAGCACATCTGCAGGACACATACAGCTGTGCAGAATAAATGTGTTCATTTTATGGAAAAATATGTATATAGCATATAAAAAATGTTTTGTAATATATATTTCAAGTTAAATAATACAGACTTATATTCAGACTTGCCAGATCCAAGCATTTCCATGATAGTGCTGAATTGTGGCCTCTCCTCAGCATAACATTACTCAGATAAAAAAAAGGATATAGAGAGAGCTTGTATCTTAAAGAAACAAAGAGACTCAGAGGGCAGGAGGAGGTTGTTGCTTTCCCTCTGGATATCGAAGTTAAATGTTTGCTGAGTCTAACCTTTGATTAGCATTAGCAGACCCGCCATTTGGCTGGCAGACAGGAATGAGAGCTAGAGATCAGCACCACTTACCGGCTTTGTGAAATCAAACTGGTAGCTATCCCTTTTAAGATTCTTGAAATCAAATGTGTTGTTACTCAAACACCAAAAAGTAAACTCAAGCAAAGTATCAATGCAAAAAGGATCTAAAAAATTGCAAAGTAAAAAGAAATTCTAGCTTCTACTTGATAGTATACCTCATTCTTTGTATCAAATATATTATCTAGATTTTTCACCATCCATTCTGCCGCCTAACCCATCAAGGTTTTGATGGGCAGTCTATGGGTTAAAGGTGGAATACACCTTGGACAGGTTGCAAGTCGATCGAAGGGTTATTCTATATTTGTCATTTGAAAATTCAAATAAACAGTTGTCCTCTACGTTCAACCAATCCCTGACTGTATTGCTATTATGCTGTTATTATCTTGGCACTGATGCCTGGTCTGATTACTCATTTCATATAGCTACTAAGCTCCGCCCAGTTCTCATTACCCGCTCATATGATCCACCTGCATTGGTCTACGTGTAACCAGTTTTCAGACCAGTCATCAGTGCCAGATTATTTTCGAGCCTTTGGTGAGACTTAGTGTAGTGGTCCTGTATATTAATTGAGTAATCCTGACCCGTTCTGCCTCTTGCTTGACCTGTCTTCTGACTCCTGCCAGATCTCAGCCTGTTTGTGTACCGTACCTAGAACTGTGACCAGACTCCATCCTGAATTCCCTCTTGGCACTTCACTGGATCTCTGACCTCTTGGCTATGAAAACTGGGCACAACATTGGCTTTGGCTTCGCCCTCTGGATTATCCTGATTACATTCCTCTGCTCATTTCTGCTCTCCTGCTTGTCCTCTGACCACGATACATTAAAGTTTGGGACTCTCTGGGTGGGGCCCGCCACACTGCGTTGGCAGCCAAGCGGCTGGAACAACCCTCACCTTCTGGACTCGGACTGAACAATACTACCAGGTCAGTGACTCACATGTTCATTATCATCCACTTCCAGATAGATGTGGTCACTAACCTGTGTTCTCCTCCTGCAGAAGTTCTTGACTTTGGCACCAATGCTGCTCACTTTGGTTGAGTTTTCAATGAACATTTTGTCAGCCTTAAATACTGGATCCTGCTGTTCTGGACCTAACATATGTACGGGGGATTGTGGAACCAATAGTCTTGCTCAGAAACACAGTCTGTGGGATTTTAACCAAGCAATTCACACTCTGAATATGCAAACATGCTATTCTAATGACAAGGGCAGCCACTAATGCTCCATATTGAATCTTTTTACTCAATAATGGGAAGAAGACATCATCAGCGATATCTTTAAAATAATATGTATATCAGTCTTTGATCATTTGTATCTATTTTGGTTGAAATTTGTATATAATGCATCAGATAGTAAAAGTAACTAGAGGATTCATAATGAATTAGTTAGAAAATTTACATTTATGTGATTTAGGCACTTATCTGAAAACACATGACAGTACTTTCACATAAAATATCCTTAGAATTTTTGTTTTGTTTTATCAATATCAGTATGCTTGTACCAATTAATTGATCTTTGTAATTTTTACTAAAATACATGAATATTGATAAAAGGCAATTCACAATGCTTCACTTCTCTGCAATTTCATTTAATGCATACATACAAAAAAATATGTGTTTAAAAAAAAAGTCCTTTTTTAAGCACAACTCCAATTGGTTTCTATTAATTCAATTCAAAATCAGTTTGAGTTTGTTAAATTGCAATTGTTTCTGTATAACAGGCGTTTAAATTGCATTTATATACTGCAGTTAATGATACTGGCATCTAATGGTAGAAAGTAGCATTGTTTTTACATGATTCTTGTGAAATAAAAAAAAATCATATAGTATGAACTTAATTCAAAATTGGCCAATTTTAAAAGCAAATAATATCAGCCTTATATGTATAATATATATGAAGAATAAACTGAAGATAATTGAATTCTTACATTTCTGCTTACTTTTCTGTTTGGGTGATTAGGAATTAATCAATATTAGTTTTATATTGTTTATATATGTTTTAGTGAGGAATTAAATGACTCCACATAACTTGTTGATTTTAAAATAGTTTTAGTATTACTGCTGAATCACATCATCTTCAAATTGCCTTGCTGGATTTAAGGGTATGATGTTTGCATCTACGCTGTGCACTGTGCATTTATTGAAGATAGTATGCACATAGAATGTGCAAATTATTTGGAGCAAAATATATTTGTTTTGTGAATCCCCCATTTAACAGGTATTTTATTTACTTGCTCCTTTTGTTACATATTTATGTAGTTCCATGTATTCAATACTCAGTGGGATTTCACATTTACAGGTGCTGGTCATAAAGTTAGTTGAAACTAAATATTTCTCTGCTAACTGGTGAAGGTCTTATGTTTATAAAGGTTGAATTACATCAAATCAATGGTCCTTGTAGCTCAGAAAAAAAGAAGAAAGGAAATAAAGTAGTGTGATTTTTAATCACTGATGAAAATATAAAAGCCCATTCCCACCTGCTGTTACACTGGAGTAAAACAGAAAAAGAAAGCTGGGACTTTTTGTATATCATCTAAGGTAAAAAATAAATAAAAAAAAAGCGTATATTAAATCCTGTTAGGTTTTAGCCCTTTTTTTTAATCACAGCATTCAATAAAAGCTGCCCGTAGAAACCAATAATTTTTTTTGTTTTGTTTTACAATAATAAATAATTTCTGACAGGCTAGTATGAAAATCTACAATTCTACAAATACAAAATTTATTCTTCTTAATAATGTTAATGAATCCATTTGAAAATGAAATAGTCTTAAAGCAAAATGCTAATCGTACAAATAATTGGTGAGGTTTCAGCTCATTATTTTCCTTCTTCAGACTCTAAACCGTGCAGTTTAGGCGAAAAACAGGTCAACAGCTTAAAAGTTATTTACACTATACAGGTGCTGGTCATAAAATTAGAATATCATGAAAAAGTAGATTGATTTCAGTAATTCCATTTAAAAAGTGAAACTTGTATATTATATTCATACATTACATACAAACTCATATATTTCAGATGTTTATTTTGTTTAATTTTGATGATTACAAATGACAACAAATGAAAATCTCAAATTCATCATATCAGAAAATTAGAATATTGTGAAAAGGTTCAAAATTGATGGCCCCTGGTGCCACACTCTAATCAGCTAATTAACTCAAACCACCTGCAAAAGCCTTTAAATGGTCTTTCAGTCTAGTTCTATAGGCTACACAATCATGGGGAAGACTGCTGACTTGACTGTTGTCCAAAAGACGACCATCGACACCTTGCACAAGGAGGGCAAGACACAAAAGGTCATCGCTAAAGAGGCTGGCTGTTCACAGAGCTCAGTGTCCAAGCACATTAATAGAGAGGCGAAGGGAAGGAAAAGATGTGGTCGAAAAAAGTGTACAAGCAAGAGAGATAACCGCACCCTGGAGAGGATTGTGAAACAAAACCCATTCAAAAATGTGGGGGAGATTCACAAAGAGTGGACTGCAGCTGGAGTGAGTGCTTCAAGAACCACCACACACAGACGTATGAAAGACATGGGTTTCTGCTGTCGCATTCCTTGTGTCAAGCCACTCTTGAACCACAGACAGCGTCAAAAGCGTCTTGCCTGGGCTAAAGAGAAACAGGACTGGACTGCTGGTGAGTGGTCCAAAGTCATGTTCTCTGATGAAAGTAAATTTTGCATTTCCTTTGGAAATCAAGGTCCCAGAGTCTGGAGGAAAAGAAGAGAGGCACTTCATCCACGTTGCTTGAAGTCCAGTGTAAAGTTTCCACAGTCAGTGATGGTTTGGGGTGCCATGTCATCTGCTGGTGTTGGTCCATTGTGTTTTCTGAGGTCTAGGGTCAACGCAGCCACATACCAGGAAGTTTTAGAGCACTTCATGCTTCCTGCAGCTGACCAACTTTTTGGAGATGCAGATTTCATTTTCCAACAGGACTTGGCACCTGCACACAGTGCCAAAGCTACCAGTACCTGGTTGAAGGACCATGGTATCCCTGTTCTTAATTGGCCAGCAAACTCTCCTGACCTTAACCCCATAGAAAATCTATGGGGTATTGTGAAGAAGAAGATGCAATACACCAGACCCAACAATTCAGAAGAGCTAAAAGCCACTATTAGAGCAACCTGGGCTATCATAACACCTGAGCAGTGCCACAGACTGATCGACTCCATGCCACGCCGCATTGCTGCAGTAATACAGGCCAAAGGAGGCCCAACTAAATACTGAGTGCTGTACATGCTCATACTTTTCATGTTCATACTTTTCAGTTGGCCAACATTTCTATAAATCCTTTGTTTTTATTGGTCTTCAGTAATATTCTAATTTTCTGATATGATGAATTTGAGATTTTCATTTGTTGTCATTTGTAATCATCAAAATTAAACAAAATAAACATCTGAAATATATGAGTTTGTATGTAATGTATGAATATAATATACAAGTTTCACTTTTTAAATGGAATTACTGAAATCAATCTACTTTTTCATGATATTCTAATTTTATGACCAGCACCTGTATTTGTCTTATGTTACAGTATCAGTAAAAGGATACCTGCAATCATAATGGGTCCTCTGTCAAATTCATAAATGTTTGGAGATGATAGTGATGCCTGGAGATCTGCCACTATCATTTAAGTTAAAGAATGACAATAACAGGGACTAGTTGCCTCGTTCTGGTCTCACACCTCTGAGATTAAAACACATTCAATCCCCATATAGCTACACTCTCTGGGGACAAATTCTTGTGGAAGAAGCTCATTCTCCAGTAGCTGAGCGGGATGAACCTTACTTGTTGATAAGTTATCTCACACTGTCTCTCCTCTCAATCAGAGCACATCCACCCAGCTGCAAGGCTCCTGCTCGAAGCATTCTCTGTCTCAGTAAGGGCAGGCTGCATCAATACTGTTTTCCCCTCACGCTGCTCTGAAAGAAGGCTCATTCTTCCAGAAATCAACTGAGAATTCCTAAGAAATTGGCCACCGAAGCTCTGTCTTTTAAAAGGCCGCATACCTTTCTATCCACTTAGGAATGGATTTTGTCCTTAACATCTTTGAAATTTGACAACTTTGTAATGGAAAAGTTTCCATGGGGAATGCGAAAAAAAAATCTTTGGAATGTTGATTCAGCTGATGCGGAGCATGTTCAAAAATGAACTGGAGATAAGAAAAAGCTCCTTGAGGCACCTTCTTTTGCTGCATGCTGTATATACAAAAACAACCCACGTGCACGGAAAAGATACTTATGCCTTGTGACCTTTTTCATTCTGTTGAACAACACAGAAAGGTAATTGCCTGGGTATGCCTGCAAATGCACTTTGCAACTGTGCACAAGTTTTTAACAGTGTGACGTTTACTTGTATTCCCAGCTGGCTATATTCTGCTCACTGAAGTTAGTTTTATATAAAATTTTAAAAGTTCAAATAAAACCTTTTTTTATTCCAGCTATCAAGTTACAAACTACAAATGTAAGGCTATTTGAACTCCCTTACTACTTTTAACAAACCTAATGATAATTAATTTATGAATACTTTATTTTTTATAGTTTTCCCTCTTAGCTCAGCATTAATAAGGGCATACATTTCAGGAAATCGTTGCAAATGTCATGCTTAAATGATCAAAATGTAACTTCCACTATCATCTCATTAATACATTCTGCAGTGAAACTTTTGTGCAGCTTATTGTTGTTGCTGCACAGCTACTAGGTCTTACAGTCTCTGTTTCAAATATATTTTAAAAAGATTGTTAATAGATAGTTTTCTAAACTGCAAAACTTTAATAAAATAAAATAAAATTACATACAAAGGACACTATTGGAGCTGAACAACATAGCAGGCTTTTGTTAGTAAAATCAAAGTTAACCCTTTTTCCACAATTTATGTCAGGTTGGGTAAAAGTTGGATGACCCAAAGGCAGAGATGAGTTCTGCTGATTCCATTAAGGACTAACAGGCAACTGAGGCAAAAATCCAGAAAAATGTAAAAATACTGAAGACCAAACAAAATCGAATGAACCTCAGGGAAAATGCACGTGGGGAGCAAAAGACGAGGAAGCAACAAAACAACAACAAAACCCAAGCATTTAATGAAGGCTCTGCTGCTCTTTAAAGCCCTGCACTCTGAGACTGATGATCTCCACCTGCGTAGACTACGCAGGGTTCTCCACAAAGATCCTCTCTGGAGGGTGTGCATAACTCGCACTCTCTCACACACACACACGGGAACCCTGACAATTTAAACTCAATCATACTCTCATTTGTTGTCCTAACACACACCCATTTTCGTGTCTTCTGACAGAAAAACATATGAAAGTCCAAAAGTCATTTGATTACATGACATAAGTCAAAACAGCATTTAACTGCTGAGTATGAAAAAGTCATATGGCTTACTTATTTAGGTTTTACTATACCTGCTATCTTCTTGTATTAGCTTGATTTAATTTAATAAATCTGGATTTGACAGAACTTTGCGTTGAAATAAGTGGTAATTCGTGGAAATTAAGTCGTAGGGAACGGCTGTTCAGAATTCTCCCAAGTAGTGCATGGCTTTACACAAGTGAATAGAGTGAATTTGATTGGTTGTTTTTTTTAAGAGGGCGGGATTGTTGTGGCGGAAGGCTCGCAAGAAAGTTTGATTGTTTCTCGGAAGTATCGTTGCTAACTGGTTAGCAACTGTTAAAGAAAAATGATTATTTTTAGTTTTTAATACAGTTAATCTTATGGCATGCGTAAAAGGTATGTTGAACACTCTCATTTTGAACATATTTCTTAATTTTGAACAAGTTTGTGTTAATGATTTAAAAACTAAACTATTGATGGGTAAGTATTCAAAGTACAGGAAGGAAAATGTAGATCAAAGGGGATCTCGCAATGAGGCTCCAGTTGTTTGTCAAGATGGCAGGAGAGGCCCCGCATTTCACAGCTATCTGTGAAATCCTACCTTATGTTTTCCTTAGCCAGATGACCTTAGAATTCCTGGAGGCCAGGACAAGCTCTCTGCTCTTTTTGTTAAACAAAGGAGCAAATGGCCTTTGATTTTTGCCGTAAATTAGGGGAAGTTCTAAGTTTTTTGAGTGTCCAAGGTAGCTTCCAATTGGTCAAGCGGAGGGACGCCTTAACTGAATATACTAAAAGGAAAGACACACCTACATTATAAAAGTTCGTGCACACGAGTAATAATTCAGAGAGCTGCCACTATTTTGCCTTTTTTGTACCAGCTCTCTCCAAAGACGCGTCTTTGCCTTTCTTTTCTATTTTCTTTTCTATTTTCTTTACCTCAGGTAATTGAATGTATGTTTCTGTTGTTCTGTAGTTTTGTTGTTAATTCATAAGCTGTTTCTTGTAGCGTCACTATATGGCCCATTTACCGATTTGATGCATAATTACAAAAAAAATTTTGTGAAGTTCAGAGGACCGCGGCAACCAGCGGACCTCCGAGGGTAGGTCTTATACTTGCCCGTCTGCAGTAGCCCTCTCTCAGCATAGCCGTGTCTAAAGGACCACTAGCTATGATGGCGAGATTTTTGTTTTATTTGGCAAAATGTTCATTTGATTTGTGTTTATCTGGCTGTGTTAATTATTATTCCCCCACTAAATGAAAAAAGTCAGAATTTATTATTATCTAGAGACTATTATTAACAGGAGGTGAAAAGCAGCTCCAAGAGGAGCGTGTGGTGACGTCATGGGTACACTTCTGTTCTAATAGACCCATACTTATGCTGTGTGCTCCCGTTCTCCCCAAGTCCACACTTTTCTGTGTTCTTCTCAAGAACATACTTTGCGAGGACACAAGTCCGTACTCGCGTTCTTGTGAATTGAGAAACGGCCAACAATTCGCTCTCCAACTATGCACCTCTAACAGTCACCACGATTCTTATTTCAACAGATGTATATATGCGACATATGAATTAAGATGACAAGATTGACAGATGACTGTTGATATATGATTGGTCCAATTTAGGTGTACAGGCTGACGTATAATTTACTGGCCTGCATAAGATAACAGGAAAAAAAACTGATTTCAAGACAGGATTTTTTTTTTTTATAGAAATTTCCTAAATTCTAGGACAATATCTTTCTGATAAACAGTACATTTATATACATGTTTAAGCCAGAATTATTTGACATTTAAATATGATTTCCCTACAACTTTAAAGTCTTCAAACTTGCTCTGTCACCAACACTCAACAATATTTTGTCACACATCTTTTCACTTATTAAGGTAAGTAGTTAAACTCATGCCTAAGACAAATTGTATGGCCATATTGAACTGTTTATTACCTTTGGTACTATGATGAGGTTGTGCCTTTGCATAGGCAAGCAGCCTGGGGAAAGAAAGATGATGCCTAAAGACCAATGTGAAGAAAAAGGCTTCAGAGAGTATGTGTTTGAGTCACTTTGTAATAAAAAGAATTGATCTGACATTTTAATGGACCTAGAGAAATAAAATACCACATGAGTAAGTGAAATTATGTTTTCTCAGCAAATACATTATCGGTGTTGAGCCGTTCAAGATGACTGTATAGAATTCCTCAGAAATAAACTGATAAATTGACAAAGCTTAGCAAAAGTCCTTGGGAGCACCTCTCTGTTTATATCCTAGGTGAATAATATATAGGACAGCATTCTCTTAACACTGTTCATATTGTTAATTATACAGCCGTATATCCCTGTTGGTTTCAGTGGTAAACAAAAGTCAGGCCAAGGACATTGTCAGGGAACTGCAGTTGTTATGCACGTACCATTACCTGTGATAACACTTTAAGAGAGCATTGTGTCCTATTGACATTGAGGTATGGTGGGCTGTGGCCTTGTAAATTGGAATCGAGCAGAGCAATTATCCCATTAAGAAGCTGTCAGATGTGGAATAAAGCAGATGTTACTTGTTAGCATCAGTTTGAATGATACACAACAAACTGTCTGTTACAGCAAAACTGTGTTAAAGCTTTATGAAAATAATGGTGGATGTTTTTGTGTTTCTTATTTTGTAAACATGTTAATGGTTGAGTATGACAATGACAGGTAACTCAATTACATTTATATTGTCGGTAACAACCCCACTGGAAGACCTCCAAAATAGCTTCCTGTTGGAGTGTAAATGTGAAAAGAATAAATGACTTACCCTTGTTTGTCTACAATAATTAAAAGCAATTGTTCATTGCAGTGCAGAGTACAGTTTACAAATATAGCATTGCAGCATCTAATGCTTAACTTTATCAGCTAATTATTTTTATCAGGCTCTCAAACTTACGTACAAGTATTGTTTTTTTGTGGTGGCATATGGTATCAGCTACACAGTGTGTATTAATATTAGCAAATTGAGTATGTGTAGATAGAAGTTCAAAGGATGCTTAATTCTTAAAGGAGAAAGCTAAGGTCCAGATCGGAATGAGGCAAAAGAAAAGAAATTCTGCAGAGCAGCCCAGCAAGGGCTGCAGTTATTTAGGAGGTGCTAGTGGTGGTGTCTTCTCTTCTTCTTCAGGAAAGTCCATTTTTAGGTTTTCAGGAACAGAACATCCAAAGATGCTGTGGTGCCCACTGCAAATTTTGCAAACTAGTAGGCAGAGGGTTGAAGAAATGACTTAGGGGTAGTCTATATCAATGATTTTAAGAAACCACTAATGAGAAGTTTTGTACTTGACTCTACCAGAAAGCTGTTACAAACATGACAACACATAGAAAGGACCTGATAACATATGATAAGCTGAGTTAAGCAAACAAACTTCATGATTTCTTTCTCCGGTTTGATACACAGTACTTTTGTTTAGAGTGCAATTATATTCTACAGTCAATTACAGCTCAACTCTGTTCATAGTTTATCCCCTCAAAATCCAGCCACTGTTCAGCCATTTATGCAAAAAGAAATCTGCCCTGATGGTATCTCTGCTTTTCTCCTAAAAACTTTTGCTTCTGAGCTGGCCCCAGGACGCTGCCCCATGTTTTAAAGGTCTGCAGATTCGTTCCTGCTCTCTGGAAAAAATGGACCATTAATCCCATTCCAAAGAAACCCTGTCCAATAGAAAGCGATTATAGGCCGGTGGCTTTAACTTCTATTTACATGAAATGCTTTGAAAAATACATGGTGTCTATACTAAAATCTTAAGTCAACCATGAACTTGTTGATGACATAAACTTGACTTCAGTTTGCTAACAGGAAGCGTTTTACAGACAATGCAATTAATAACATCACCCACTTGACTCTTAGACATCTGGAGGCTCCCAAGGCCTATGCAAGCCTTTTGTTAATAGATTTTGGTTTTGATTTTAATTCATTACAGCCTCATTTGCTCTCACAGAAAATTACCTAGATGAATGTTAATCATTTTATTATTAAGTAGTTTTATTTTATTTTAACAAATAAAATCCCAAAAGTCAGGATTAATGACTCGGTTTTGGAATCAGTTCAGGTGCACCTCAGGGTTGTGTACCTGGACCTAGTCCTTGGAGGTCGGTGAAAATAAGGAATCCGGAAAAGTTTTGGCTATAGATTCAAACAGGTCCAGACTTCTCCGGTTTTCACCGCCTGTATTCTCTGTTGCCTAGCAACCTTGACAGTTGACACAAAAAAATAGGTAAAGAATGGATACCGAACTTCTCACTACTGTTCTGGGTGCTAATAACATTTTCAAGGGGCTTCAGCAGCAGAGATATTGGAATATGTGCCCCAATGTCAGCCAAATCAATTTGCACAGGGACAGAAAAACCTTTCAATACACCAAACATCACCTGCCACATGTCTGACTTAATAACCATTAAAAAGAACTATTTTCATTAATTTCAGATGAAACTAATCACACACTTGTATTATAATAAATTGCACTTACAATATTCACCCCTGTTTGGCACCATTTACCTTTTTTCTCTGAACAGCTTGCTCAGACTTGTAAATTTGTGGACACCCGAGGCAATGTAGGATACACTGGATATGTCCTTCAAAATGGGCAAAAAGAAGGCTGCATGTGTTGGCCACATAACAAGGAGTTTTTCTATCTGTATAGACCTTGGCAACACGCTATGACGTTATCGGGCAACATATCTGGCTTTCAGAAGACGCAGACTCTGAATTCAAACTCAGCATTTGTCTCAGGAAAACTCCATCCTCTAGCTGAGTCTTAAGTGTTATCTAAGCTAACCATCTTGCTGCCATGCTGTTTTTTTTTTCATGCATTTGTTACCCATCACCATTACCCATCGTAAGCTGAAGGAAACACTATTTAACTGCAATTTTTGTATTCACATACTGTATACCTGCTGCTGTTTTGAACGGATATCGTTGAAAGCACCTAACTTAACTTGGACATTCCGTGAGAAATTCTTTGAAAGGACTTTTAGACCCCTTTTCCTCTTTCCAAATTATTTGTTTTATGTACCTCATGTTTATTTTCCAGTAGTGTTTAGTGTTTGCATAGATCTTAGATTTGCTATAATCCTAGATTATTAGAAATAATGACATCGGCATTTTAACCTGTATTAGTTTGTGTTTATTGTGTAATGATTTATAACTCAGGTCAGACTTACCCTCCTCTTTGTAACATTTAAAAAAACAGAGAAAGTTTTCTTTGGTAGGATGATGGCTGATGATAGCCACATTCTAATTTGCTAAAATGGTGGAGACAACTGGATTTTAAGCGGCCGATCCAGAAATCTAACCCTGGATATCAAACACCATGAACCCTGGTTTGTATGTGAGTTACAGTTATAATCTTTTAACTAATAATAATTAATTGGTTTTACACTCAATTTTGAATTACATATTAATTAACTAAAACTTATATTCATCATCTACTGGCAAAATACTACAACATAAACAAGTAAGATAGTAATAGAAATATCTTATTTTGATAATAACTGTACTAAGTTTTAGTTGCAATATTCTTGCATGCATAAATATGGTCCAAAGGAGGCCCTTTAATCAGATCTTAATTAACTTTAGACACACTGAGAGTACTACATAGATGTCTGATATTAAACGTAATGATCAAATGTTAAATCAGCCTATACAATTGTTTACATATTGTATTTATGGTAAACCTAATTAGAAATAATGCAAGATTAATGCACTAGATTAATAAGATTAGTTTTTTTTTTGTTTCTGTGCATTCACTTTTGCTTCAAACAAACAATACACTTATAGTTAACCTTTTTTTACAGGGCATGCTTTGATATTAGGATCTCTTTTTCAAGGGCAACATGTACGTGTTAAACTAGTACTTGTTACAAGCTAGTAAAAAGCTAAAGTCATAAGTTGTTACGTAAAGTTAAGCGATATAGTACTGTCAGAATAAGTAAAAAAATATCCTCATCAGATACACTGCATGAGAAAATCATTTAAACCCATTATTTACAGATTTCTTTAAATAATTTTTAAGCTCCCTTACAAAGATCAATCAAATCAATATTATACTGTGAAATCCAGGTAATCCCAAGAGAAACCAGGTTAAAAACAATATACTGTAGTAAGTGTTTGGAGTTGTTTGGAATAGATTGATTCATGTAGTCCAGTCTCATACAGAAATGTTTGGCAGTTGTAACCAGGGATAAAAAAATAACTTAATTAAACCCTAGTATTGTTTTTTTTCCCCCACTCTACTATTTAAGCTGGCCTGGCTCATCTCTTCCTCAGTTGTTTAGGAGGAGCCAAGGTACAGCTGCTGCAGGCCTGACAGTCTTTGTGAACTGGCCAGGTGGCCTGGAAAGCTACAAGTCCAGACCTGGCCTAAAGAACTTTCCTATTTCAGCATATTTACCACTATATTCTGGTAGGAGGCTATGCAGCATGTCCCTTGTTCTTCTTCTCGTTTGGTGATCTCCCTCCAGTCTGAACTCTAATGCCAAGCACCATAACCTTAACTCAATGTTTGTAAATCTTGTGCTCACTGATTGTTTTCACAAGAACCAAAAAAAAAAAAAAAAAAAATAGATGATGTGTGTTTTGTTTGACAGCAAAAAACCTCTCAACTTGGAGAATTTACCCAAGCTATTGGTTTCATCAAGGGAATACACAGTGTATATTCTTATGCACACTTGCACATTCTTATGTGTGAGCTTCTGCCCAGACAATTAAACTAAAAATACAACTATAATCCCAAGATTTATATATATTTTTTTTTTTGGGGGGGGGGGGGGGGGGGGGGGGGGGGGGGGGGTCGGGGGGGGGGGGGGGGGGGGGGGGTCGGGGGGGGTAGTGATTTAAAGTAGTGATCAGAAAAATAAATACAGTACGCAAAACATGCAAGAGAATAAAAGACAGTGGCAGAACACTTTCTGACTTTGTCTGACATTCAAAGAACTTTCTTCTCACTAAGTTGAGAATTTAGCTAACTTTTTCTTATTAGCAAAAGTTTAGTTGTCCTGGTTTTTTTCATGTTTTTAGATAGATACAGATTTAAAAAGGAATACATAGTCAAACATTTTCATTTAACATAGACTTCAAGAGAAATAGTCAACTGGACTTGAAATTCATAGTTCATACTTGAGACTTCATATGAGAGTGACCATCTTTGCCATCTCAGTCAAGATGTAAAACTGACTATATTGTGATAAACTAACTGGTGTTTAAAGATCTTCAAGTTGTTCTTCCTGGGTTTTTCATTTAACGCTATAACCTATTTGTGATCTAAGGATGACAGCTTTGGTTAGATATTTAAATCTTGAAACAGTTGGCCCAAAAAGCAAAAGTTGGTTGAAAAGGCCTTGAAAAGACAACACGATTATGGGTGAGCAGTGGTCAAGCAGCGAGAATGCTGCCAGAATTTTACAATATAAATATATAAAAAAATTAGAATATCCAAATACATGTTTTTGTTTCCAATGATGGCCTGATATGATATAAGCATGTGTCATACATAATTTTATTACCATATATTCCACATTATGAGGCGCATCGGATTGTAAGGCACACCTTCAATGAATTGCCTATTTTAACATCTTTTTCATAAATAAGGCGCATAGAATAGAAGCTACAGTAGCGGCTGGGCTTGTGTTATGCATTCACTAGATGCAGATGTGCAAAAGAGAATGTAAATAAAACAGTCAGATAAGTAAGTCAAACTTTATTAATATATTATATTCGCTATGACCAACCTTCATCAGCTGTAAATACACAAAAGAAACACAAATTTAGATAATCAGTCGTCATTTTTTGAGTCAATGTCACTGTTTTTGTCTGGCAGTTCAGTCACATTTCCTGCCTCCCTGAAAACTCGGTCAACAGTTGAGACGGATATATCAGCCCAGGCATTTGGAATCCACTGGCAGATAGTGGTTAATTTCAATTGACGCCATCTCCCTGTCTTGGTGAACATGTGTCCGCCTTCTGTTTTATCGAAGTGCGGTTCACAGGAATATCAAAAGTGACTGGAACCTCGTCCATGTTGATGATGTGCTCTGGCCAGATCTTTTTTTTCAGTAATCTTGTTTTTGCCGTATGCGGGGAAAGAGGCCAGCTTTTCTTTGTAGTCTTTTGGCAGTTGGTGCAAAACAGTAGTTCATGTGTAGATGGAGACATTATGTGTTTTCATAAACTGAAAGCACCAAGAAGAATCACCTCTAAAGTCATTGATGTTGAGTTTGCGTGCTAGATCTGTTGCCTTCATTTGAATAGTGACTAATACTTGTTATGTTCAATAACCTATTCTTCAAGTTTGTCCTCTAAATGTATCCATCTTGCTTTGTTCCCGCGGAAACTGTTTAGTCTTCTTTACTTGGCGCAGGTCATCTTCTTGCTTGCTCCACAATTGATTCATTAATGTTTAATTCTCGAGCTGCTGTTCTATTACCATGTTTTACTGTGTAACTGATAGCATTTTAAACTCTGCGTCGTATGCCTGTCTCATGAAAGGAGCCCTTATGGGATCTTAACACATACAAATGGAAATGAAAATTCCCAGTATGCACCACGCAATACTTCTTCTATGGGAGAAAATGGAATTGGTGTTTGCTCGCCGTAGTTGCGAGACCTGTTGAAGCTTAATCCTGATCTATACATAGGGCGCACCAGATTATAAGTTGCACTGTGGGTTTTTGGGGATTTAAAGGCATTTAGGTATGGTAATAGTGCAGAAAATACAGTATTCATTAATTTTTTTTTAGTGTGGTATTATATAAAAGGCTCAATCAAGTGATATTTCTCAAATAGAGAACAGTACATAACAGCATCAGATATAAGAACAACTGACCCATTTTTTATTCACCAAAAAGTTGGTTAAACTTTAAACAAAAGTGGATTGAAGCAAATTGTTTTTGTGAGCTTTCTAATATCAGAGGTTTTAGAGGCAGACCTAAATATTCCGATATTAATTTTATAGCTGATATCAGACTGGTTTCTAATATCAAATGGTAGGGTTGGGAATTGAAAAGATTTTCACGATTCCGATTCCCTTTTCGATTCTATGAAACGATTCGATTCTTTATCGATTCTTTTTTCGATTCCAATTTGGGGGAAAAAGGAGAACAAACAGTTTGATTATCAGAATCAACTTTGTTTACTTAACTATTGCACAATCTTACAAACTCAACAAGATCAAGATGTCCACAGGAAATGTGAAACTGGAGTAACATCTGTGTTTAAATGAAAAATAAATATACAAGAACAAACTTAATAACCAACAATGTCTAATAACAAATGATGGGATAATAACCTATTTTAAATAACAAAAAATACTAATTATAAAACAGTAGTAGGGAAAATTAACAGTTATTTTGCAGAAAGATGAGCATATCTGCTTTTTCTGGAAGGATACAGGATCTTTCAGGGCTTATGGTGTCTCCAGCCGTGGAGAACACCCTCTCAGATGGGGTGGAGGAAGCCTGCACACAGAGGTAGTTTTCAGCCAGTCAGATAGCAAGGGCAGCACATCTTGCTTGTTCCACCACCACAGTGTGGCGCTATCCCTGCAGGGGATGGAGGGCAAGCTTTTATAGAGCTGGATTTCCTGATCTACCCTCTGGGCTAAGGAAAGACGGGGCTTTGATTCACAAAGTGACCGCAGCTCGTTGCCTTCCTCCTCGAATAGTTCTTCCAACTTGCGTAACTTGCGTAACTTGCGTAACTTACATAACTTACGTAAAAAACGTGACGTAAGTCGTGCTCCCCAGAGCCGGCGCTCTAGGCTCTGGTGCTGCGGGAATCGAAAAAAGAATCGTTCAGTGAGCTGCCAAACGATGCCATGGAATCGGAAAATACGGAACCGGTTCTTAACAGGAACCGGTTTTCGATTCCCATCCCTATCAAATGGGGACATCTCTGAATAAAAGAGACATAACATTATATGAAAACTACTTTTTTTATTTATTGTAAGTTAAAGGTTAGCGAGTGACCAATCTGTTTAACAACTTATAGAAAAAAGACGTTACAGATGTAGACGTTACAGACGTTACAGTTGTGTATTGTAACAATATCAACAAAAGCTAATTCCGCTGTACTCTGTACCTGATATTATGCAAGGATTGGTGAAAATTCCCGCACCATATTAAAACCATGAATGACTCAGTTTGATGTTGTCCATGATACAACAACCCCTCATCGTGTCTCTGACAGAATCAATTAAATGTTGAGAGAGCAGTAATTTAAAAAAGGAAAGATGTTTCTTCATTGGTTATCCATATTGCTGCTTATTTGTTGATATTCTTAGTGGGGATAATATTTTCCTCCGTCTCTCTTTTGATCTTCAAAAGGCACGAATCATGACTCAGCATAAAAGAGTTTTTGTAAAAGTCTACAAAAATGATTTCTCACCTAATTGTTTCAAATCAAATGTTAAATAAAGATATATTTTTGTTCTGGCAAGTTGTTGTGAAACTTGTAGGAATTTCTTGTAAGAATTTCTCGTTTCAGTCAAAGCATACTTGGTAATCAGACATTTTCAAAAGGCCTTTAGGTACTTATTAAAGGATGTTTAGAATATTCTCACTTTCAAGGTGGTTTAAAGGAATATATTTATTTTTAATTTTTAAACATAACAGTGAAAAAAGCTTGTTTTGTTTGATTGGGCAATTTAATAAGGTTTAGAGCTTCTTTTTAGTTTCATTTTGACAAGAAAAGCATTCGTATTCTGTCTTTGCTTTGGTAAGTGGAAATGAAAATTTCTTGTAGCTCTTTGATTTATTTTTATTCCTGTTATTTAACGTGGGACACTATAAAATCCACTGCAGTGAAAGAATGAGAAAGTTATTTTGTGTCAATGTCAGAGAGAAAATAACATGGCACAACAACAATGGCTGTAGGAGGATTTGTTTGCAGATTCTGAGCAGGTAATTCCTTTCTTTTGTTTATTTCATGTTAAGAAACAGGCTAGTGCAAAGAGAATTACCTGCTCATTGCTTGTTTTGTACCCAGATAATACCTGACTCATTGTATCAAGGGATAGATGCAGTACTGAAACCCACTTTTCAAAGGTAAAAGAAGAAAATTGGCTTTGTAGGTCTACAAAAATAAGTTAATGTGTGAACACGTTACCATGATCCCTTGATGTCTCATCCCTTGAAATTAGCCTATTTTTATACTGTATTTGTATACTGTTTTAAACTGCATCAATTAAAAAAACAGTGGTAATAAAACGTTGAAAAAAATGTTGAATTTGTATTAAAGGCGACAAACATTAAAATAAACAGAAGTGCACAATTATATATATCACAAATCCAAAAATGTAATATTATACAGGGCTATTATAATGATGACCCTGGCTAAACAACCAGGAATTGTTGATCTTGCAATATTAATTCAAAAAAAGAAAATTATGTGAAAATACTCAGTTGCTTGCATGTGGAAAAAAACAATACAACAACTGAGCATATTGTCAGGACTCGGAATTTAGGACCCAGAATCAAGCAGACAGACAGAGCAGAAGATTTCTAAAAAATAAAATAAAAATAAAAACATTTTATTAACTGCTCAGTGATCTGCAGCTTGTCAGCTGGGACAGGATGACTGGAATCCCTGTAGAGGTACAAACTTAGGTAAGAGACCACGAAAGCGAGCATGTCAGTCACTAACCTGCTTTTTAAGTTCAGTCTGAGCCAAGAGGAGCCGGATGATTTTTCCAAAGCATGGCGAGCAGAAGCAAGCAGACGAGGAAGAGCAGTAACCAGAGGGAAAATCCAAAGTTGGTGTCAATGTGGAACCAGATATCCAGGCCAGAAGATGGACCGCAAGGAAATTGAAGCTGGGGTCAGGAGACAGATCCAAGGTCGTTAGCGGGCAGAATCCAAATAGCAGTCCCGAGACAGGTCAGGCAATAACAGATCAGAACAGGAGCAGGAACACTCGGAAATCCAGGAATGGAAACTACTCAGAATCAGTCAATCAGAAACACACTGGGAACACTTTAGAACTCTCACCTACAGTTTGAATAATCTGGCACTGATGGCTGGGAACAAGCAGTTTAAATAGGAGCTGGAACAGGTGGATCTGATGAGTGATGATGAGTGAAAAGGAAAACTGGGTGGAGCTAAGCAGGTGGAAGAAATGAACCTATAATCCAGTCATCAGTGCCAACATTCTTCTCGATGCCAGCAGTTATTGAAAATTGTGAAAATTGCAAGAGCAACATGTGTTACATGAGCAGTGGATATGAGATGGAGTTTGTCATAGTTATCAATAGGGCTTAAGTGAAGGGTACAATAAAAAAATTATATTAATTCTATATAAATATCTATTCAGTCTCTAAAAAATTGATATGGTTGGGGGTTTGAGATGATACAAATGCTACCACATATTATGATCTCTAAGAAAAAGAAAATAATACATTATATCAATTCTAGAAACTCCTTAACTCATAGCAAATTTGTAATTTAATTAATAATTTTGCCACCATAATGTTTATTTTGTATAAGAATTTTAAAAGATAATCCTCCGTATTGTTTTACATTTTTATCTTCAATGTTATCCTTCTTTATCATGGGAGGCAGTTAGCAAAAACTTTAAAAGTTTTAAAATGTATGTGTAAATGACTCTTAAAGCCTTAACAGCGGCTTCTGTAATCTTTCTATGAAAACTGATTGATTGAATAAAAGCCATTTAGTATGGAAATCAGTTGATAAGAAAAGTAGTTAGTATATTATGGAAACCATTCCTTTTTCTCCATGTATTACTAAAATGTTGTCTGTTCTTAAAAACTCTATTTGCAATTACACCCTTTTCAAATCTCAGATAGCAAAATAAAGAAATAAAAAGAGTCACAAGCATAAAATGATGATTGTTCTCAGTGCAATTGCTTCTGCTGTTTTGTTATTTATCTCCCTCTCCTTTCATATCATATCACGGATATTGTTAATAGCCCCTAATGTTTGTTCTGCTTCCATGATGCTTGCTCATACTGAATATAAATGACATCTGTTGGTGTGCATTCAGCCAGCATCATCTGACAATAATGATTAAATTTACTTTTGCATACCAATTGCATTGAAACCATGCCACAGGATCCCAAGAGTGATTTGTGCCTGGATTGCTAATAAAAAATATATATTCATTCTCAGTTTTTTTTCCCTCCTCTTCAGTTTGGCATATCTGCATTTTATCATGTGAATAAATCAGTCTCAAATGTCAGTGAGTGGAATGTATGATTGAGCTTACATTGAGAAACCGGACAGTAGTATTTGGAAGAAGAACACCAATTGATGGGTAGCAGAAATAAATCGGCACAGAAATCAAACACACCCTGCCAGTGTTACATTACAGTTTTTATCCAATATCTGAGGGCGAGATGCAATGCTGAAATATGTATACAGGTGCTGGTCATAAAATTAGAATATCATGAAAAAGTAGATTGATTTCAGTAATTCCATTTAAAAAGTGAAACTTGTATATTATATTCATACATTACATACAAACTCATATATTTCAGATGTTTATTTTGTTTAATTTTGATGATTACAAATGACAACAAATAAAAATCTCAAATTCATCATATCAGAAAATTAGAATATTACTGAAGACCAATAAAAACAAAGGATTTATAGAAATGTTGGCCAACTGAAAAGTATGAACATGAAAAGTATGAGCATGTACAGCACTCAGTATTTAGTTGGGCCTCCTTTGGCCTGTATTACTGCAGCAATGCGGCGTGGCATGGAGTCGATCAGTCTGTGGCACTGCTCAGGTGTTATGATAACCCAGGTTGCTCTAATAGTGGCTTTTAGCTCTTCTGAATTGTTGGGTCTGGTGTATTGCATCTTCTTCTTCACAATACCCCATAGATTTTCTATGGGGTTAAGGTCAGGAGAGTTTGCTGGCCAATTAAGAACAGGGATACCATGGTCCTTCAACCAGGTACTGGTAGCTTTGGCACTGTGTGCAGGTGCCAAGTCCTGTTGGAAAATGAAATCTGCATCTCCAAAAAGTTGGTCAGCTGCAGGAAGCATGAAGTGCTCTAAAACTTCCTGGTATGTGGCTGCGTTGACCCTGGACCTCAGAAAACACAATGGACCAACACCAGCAGATGACATGGCACCCCAAACCATCACTGACTGTGGAAACTTTACACTGGACTTCAAGCAACGTGGATGAAGTGCCTCTCTTCTTTTCCTCCAGACTCTGGGACCTTGATTTCCAAAGGAAATGCAAAATTTACTTTCATCAGAGAACATGACTTTGGACCACTCACCAGCAGTCCAGTCCTGTTTCTCTTTAGCCCAGGCAAGACGCTTCTGACGCTGTCTGTGGTTCAAGAGTGGCTTGACACAAGGAATGCGACAGCAGAAACCCATGTCTTTCATACGTCTGTGTGTGGTGGTTCTTGAAGCACTCACTCCAGCTGCAGTCCACTCTTTGTGAATCTCCCCCACATTTTTGAATGGGTTTTGTTTCACAATCCTCTCCAGGGTGCGGTTATCTCTCTTGCTTGTACACTTTTTTCGACCACATCTTTTCCTTCCCTTCGCCTCTCTATTAATGTGCTTGGACACTGAGCTCTGTGAACAGCCAGCCTCTTTAGCGATGACCTTTTGTGTCTTGCCCTCCTTGTGCAAGGTGTCGATGGTCGTCTTTTGGACAACTGTCAAGTCAGCAGTCTTCCCCATGATTGTGTAGCCTATAGAACTAGACTGAAAGACCATTTAAAGGCTTTTGCAGGTGGTTTGAGTTAATTAGCTGATTAGAGTGTGGCACCAGGGGCCATCAATTTTGAACCTTTTCACAATATTCTAATTTTCTGATATGATGAATTTGAGATTTTCATTTGTTGTCATTTGTAATCATCAAAATTAAACAAAATAAACATCTGAAATATATGAGTTTGTATGTAATGTATGAATATAATATACAAGTTTCACTTTTTAAATGGAATTACTGAAATCAATCAACTTTTTCATGATATTCTAATTTTATGACCAGCACCTGTATAAGATGAATTGAGAGAGAAAAGTGACACAGCACATACAAGGAATAGTTTTAGGATTAAACTTACATACAGAAGCAAAGGTAACATATTCTCTTGTATCTTATGGGTAAACAAACACTTAGACAATGTGTCAGCAAAAATCAGGAACTCAAAAATCCTATCTTTTTCCAGTCAGGCAATGCCCCAAACTGAACCATAATAAGGTACCCCAAGGCCTTGGTGTGGTGATAGGAAATGAGGGAAGAACAAATTTTTTGTTTATATTAGCCAGGTATTTAAAAATAAACTCTGAAAAAAAACACAAAAAATCTTGTGATTTAGAATCATGTCTGCTCTTAATCAACGTTTCAACAAAGACTTGCACAGACAACAGAAAGAATGTGAAAAGTAAACAAACTGCCAATATGCTTATTGAGCATGCTACATTAGAAAATGTTGGCAGCCTCTGAGGCAGGGGTAGGCAGTTCCACATCCTGACGGCCAGTATCCTGAAATTTTTAGATGTGTCCTTGGTCCAACATATTTGCATCAAGTAATTACATTGTTAAGAGGACTCTAGAGAAATTGACAACATAGCAAGGAAGTTATTCAGCCGTTTGACTCAGGTGTACTGGACCAAAGTTGAATCTAAAAGTTGCAGGATACCTACCCTCGAGGACTGGAGTTTCTCACCCCGGCTTGATTTTGCTATGATCTCAGCTATTCATGGCTGTAGTTGTATGTAAATAATATCAGTCCTGATAGTCCCAGTTGCAAGTCATTTAAAGCATTTAAAAGGTTTTGTTTCAAAGCGACGCATGTATGATGTCATTCGCGCATGCCGACTTGAGTTGTGACAGGCTGTGGTAGCAGCACTAGACATCTTCCAGGCATGTGAGTAAAACTAGCTGCAGTTCAATGGACAGGATGATGGAATAGTAGCTGGCGCGCGGATGAGGTCATACACACTCCGCTTTGTTTTTAAAACATATTAATATAAAAAATATGTTGTGAATGTTATGAATGCTGGCGTACCATAAAGAATGAATGCTGGCGTACCATAAAGAATAAATTATAAACAGTTTAGTTTGTGCCTTCAACTCGACTGTGTAAGACGTTACTTGGATATAACCTAACCAAATATCTTCTGAACGGCTCCAAATGACAAAAGACTCATATGGGTGAGTAAAACATGATGTAATAGCGTAAAATTAAGGGCCCAATGTAAAAAAAACTGCGTTCCCCTATAACCCTGCTTGTGGATTTCTTTTTTTCTTCCCAGTCTTAACAACTTAACATAAGCTCTGTCCATCATCTGTTATATTTGCCTCCTGCTTTTCTCCAATAAGTGCAGAAGGTTTTCTGTAGGTTTGTAACTATCAAACAGTAAATATGGATGCAAAACCTGCATCAGGTACTCCCAGGTTGAATAAATCACTCTAATGATGACAAGTAGTAAAAATTGTCATATCCTCCACTCAACCCATACAGTAAATGAAGACACGTTTTGTATAAAACGTACAAAATCCTGAATATTGTTTCAAATCCTCATTCTGCTTTAACAAAGACAAAGAGCAAATGCTTCACGAATACATTTAGACCCTTCAAACGCCTAAATGATAACAGCACACGAAACAGGTGCAAAGGGAAAATACTGATGTAACAAAAACAAATAGAAGTTAAGATAAATTGTTAAAGCAGAGGTGTCACAGACCACTACGAAGAGATGTATTAACTCAGCATTAGATAAAACATAAACTGTGTCCCACCAAGAGGACATTTGTGAGGAGCAACGAAAAGGTTTTCTTTTCTTGAGTCGTTGTTTTAAAAACCGAATCTCTGATTTATATCTTTCTAATATTCTGGTCCCACATTACTGACTTTTCTCAGTTACTCTTACTAGATTTAAATAAGTTTGATAAAAGTAAAACGAGAAATTTTAATTGAAATGCATAGATTTTTTTTGTTGTAAAAACAATCACAAGCTTGTATCATTTCCTTTGACATATAGTTCCACAAAATACAGAGTATGGAAAAAAAATTGTATAAGTACTTTTGCAAAAGTCTGCAGGCCTATGTTTAGTTGAAAACTTTGCTCTACTTGTTCCACATATGTATTATACAAAGACAACATTAATACAGTGGGTACTGGTTGGAAATGGACGGTTTCCTGCATGATTCCTGTGTGATTCCCACATGAATCACAATGTATTTCCTGAGGCCAGTTTTTTTATTTCAAAATGAACTGCAATGTACGCGGACAACCACCAGGTGGCGCTTGGGACCTCTGCCGTGCTGAGGGTGACGTTTGTGGGCCTGAAGTCAACTGAAAAGCAGGTTTATTGGGGATCTTGGTGTGATACTGTCAGTGATGGGACTAACGGCGTTGAAACTAACGCCGTTACTAACGCCGTTACCTTGTTTTAGTAACGAGTAATCTAACTAATTATTTTGACTGTAACTATAACGCAGTTACCATTGCAGACACCCCGTTACTGCGCGTTACTCAGGTCGCACAATGAACCTTTTTTCATGATAGGACTCGTGCGCAGCTGCGTGAAGCTGACACCCCACCCACGCCAAAAAACTCTGCAAATAGACTGAATGGTTAGTGCAACGTTAGTGCAGATTTGTGCAGAAAAAAATATAGTTTGTGCTACTTTTGTTTAAGAGATATTAAAGATTTATTTTAGGTCATCAAGAGGTGCGCGCCTTGTCATGAGAGAGGGGAGGATGAGATTCCGTCTGTCAGTTGGGTAGGTGGGTGTTTCCGCTGGCGGGTGTTAACGTACAGCACACACAGAGAGATGGAGAGCGAGGATGACTCCAGCAGCAAAACAGCGTTTTCCAGATGGAAATACCAGTGTTACGTAGAGCTGCGTTTCCCCATCACATAAAGGTTTCCTCTGCATCTCCACACAGCGCAGGCGGCAAGAGTCACCGCGCAAGCGACAGGAAACGCGCATGCTCGCTAAAGGCGCGCAACAGTCGCCCTGTGCTCGCGCCACAGGAGAACTATGGAGAGCGTGAACGATCAAATGAACCTGACAACAGCCAGAAATGATAGCCTATATGGAGAAAGGGAGAAATCTGGATGGATGGATGGATGGATGGATGGATGGATGGAGACTCTGCCTTCTCAACCTACTGTATTTTTTATTTTAAACATTATTTGATGGCCTTTGTGGCAGGGATGGAGATCCATATTTTATGTCACATACAGAGTATACATCTAGATAGATAGATGGATAGATAGATGCTGCAGTATCTATAACAACCCAAACACACAGATTTCAGAATTAGACATCCCCAGTTATTAATTTCATTCACTCACCGGATCTGAATGTCCTGTTATAAAACTTCACATGGCGTTCCCGCCTGATGTCATTTACGTTGAGTTGCAATAAATGCTAAACTGTCTGCAGGTTCTTGTCTTTGTCGTTCGCTCTATTCAGCTGGCTTTGGAAACACACGGCGAGAAGGTGGGGGCCGGGTGGTGAGGTTTACGGGGGCGAGAAACTCAAAAGTAACGCAATAGTTACTTTTACTAGTAACTAGTTACTTTTATTGTGGAGTAACTCAGTTAGTAACTCAGTTACTTTTTGGGAGAAGTAACTAGTAACTATAACTAATTACTTTTTCAAAGTAACGTGCCCAACACTGGATACTGTGCTATTTTATTTTGTTTTTGATTAAAATAAAGTTAATGAATTAATTTAACATAGTGACTGCATAATCTTATTTTATGAAAATGGTTGCGTAGTTATAGATACACCTCCGATCTTATCTGAGATCTGTTTATTTCTATTTATTTGCATCTCTATTTTTTTATGAAAAATAAAATTAATTAAGTTGGAACCGGGGATACGGACTGAGGCGCAACCAGAGAAAGGCGACAGAGACAGAGCTGCGGCTGGTGATGTTGAAATTAAAATCATATCCAAAGTTGATTCCTCATTAAGAAAAGCCAAAGTTATTCAACAGGGTATGTAAGAAAATATATTTTCTTTAGTTTTGTAAAATATAAGTGTTGGGAGCTGGAGAAATTCCACCTTTCTCCAGCAGAGTCCGCCGTGGATCCTCTGAGGGAGCCTCCTGCACAGCTGCAGCTCGTCAAGATCATCAGAGGATCCACTACTTAAGCTGTCTTCAGACCTTGCCTCAACGCCGCAGTGTTGTTCCAGTTGGTCAGCGCTTAAGCCTAGATCCTCAGAGTATTTCGATGACTTTTGAATCCAGCTTGGATTCTAATCCCTGTTTCTGTTTTCCAGGAAACCTGTGCCTCCTCTGTGAAAGCTCAGGAAGAGCTAACCTGCCGAGCCGACCCTCAGAGCCAAACCTGAAGATTCACAGAGAACCTCCAAGCAGCTCTGGACTAGAGCTGGAAAACCCAAAGCCAAGGTCTGTTCAAATTAGACGTGAGACGCTGAAGCAGCAAACGGACTCTGCTGATGAACTCATCTCCAGAACCAACAGTGACTCTCCCAAAGCTAACCTCAAGAACCCTCAAGGTACAATCAGTAAACTTCAGGAAATCAAACCTCTGTTGGCAACGCTAACTGAACTGTCTCTCACGCAGACTCCGGTGAACCAGAACCCAGGCCCCGAACCTGAACCAGTATATTCTGTGTGCTTGTCCATAAATAAACTGTTAAACTTTCATCCTTGTGTCCGTCAGTGGTGTTCTGCATTCTTGGGTCGCTTTTAGTGAACCCATCATGACAGAACACTGCGGCCAAACTCAAGGCCCAGCAGATCACCTCACCCGTCGACTGGAGGAGCAGGATGCCCAAATTCAGGGACAAACCCAAACGCTCCGTGAGTTATACCGTCTAGTTGACACTCATAACCAGATGCTACAGAGCTGTGCAAATTATCTGAACAGCGCTAATGCTGTACCACAACCATTTCCGGGTCCAGTTCCACCTCCGAGGTCACCTGCAGTGACGTCATCAGAGTTCCGTCCTAGTCTCCCAGAAAGATTTTCTGGTAACATGAAAGATTGCAAAGGATTTTTATTTCAATGTCGGTTGATTTTTCAGAACTCCCCTGGCTGTTTTTCCACGGATCACAAGAAGATAACTTTCATTCTCTCGCAGTTAACAGGAAGAGCCTTAGAATGGGCTCAGGCAAGATTTGCCGCTGACGATAGCTTAAACTGTTACTACTCTGATTTCATTTCTGAATTTGCCCAGGTATTCAACCAAGAAACTGACCAAACTATTGATTCAAGAGCTCTTTTCAACCTTAAACGGGGAAACTCTTCGGTGGCTGAATTTTCCATTAACTTCCGGGTTAAAGCGGCAGCTTCCGGTTGGAACCAAAACGCCTTAAAGGGAGCCTTTTTCATGGCATTAAACGAGCACATTAAAGATGAGCTCGCAACCCTCGACGAACCTGCTACCCTCGAAGATTTAATTCGCCTCTCCATTAGATTGGATAATAGAATCCGTGCCCGAAACAGTTCAAAGAAGCAGGGTACACTTTCTTCTGCCTCACATAACGTGACTGTTTGTTCTCCCTCTACAGAGCAGCTGCCCATTCAGAGGCCTAAGTCCCAGACTCTACCGTTGCCTGTTCAGGCCTCTCATTCGGGCGAAAGGGATGTCGAACCCATGCAGGTGGGACACACCAGGCTCACTCCAGAGGAGAGACAAAGGCGTTTTCTAAGCAAACTATGTATCTACTGTGGTGAGAGTGGACACTTCATTGCTTCCTGCCCGGCTAAATCAAAAGCCTGGGCCCTCCAGAGGATCTGAGGAGTCTGGCGGGCCAAATAAACACTAAGAAATCTCCTCGACTGTTGCTGCCTGCCACGCTTTTCTGTGCTAACCAAAGCCTCTCCTTCTCTGCATTCATCGACTCAGGCTGTGAACGTAACCTAATCGATTCTAACCTCGTCCAGCAACTCCAAATTGAAACCATTCCTCTGACTCAGCCTCTCAGTGTATCCGCTATTGACGGAAAAAGACTCCATCAAGTTACCCACCAAACTCAGCCCCTCGAGCTACTTCTGTCAGGTAACCACCGAGAGACAATAACATTTTTTGTTTTTCCCTCTGCATGTTCCCCGCTGGTGCTCGGTTTCGAGTGGTTGGAGAAGCATAATCCTCACATTAACTGGACTAAACGTCACCTGGAATCATGGTCCATCTCATGCCTTGAGACATGCCTTCGTTCTGCTGCCCCCTTGGTGGGGTCTCCTAGAGGTGGGGGGGAGATGGACTCTCCTGACCTTTCTTCAGTTCCTTCTGAGTACCATGATCTTGCCCCTGTCTTCAGTAAGGTCAGTGCGACGTCCCTACCTCCACACAGACCATACGATTGCGCCATTGAACTTTTACCTGGTGCTCCTTTACCTAGCAGCAGACTGTATAACATTTCCAAGCCCGAGAGGGAAACTAAGGAAAAATACATCAACGAATCATTAGCTGCTGGTATAATTCGCCCTTCATCATCTCCATTGGGCGCCGGATTCTTCTTCGTGGGGAAGAAGGATGGTTCCCTGAGACCTTGTATTGACTATCGAGGTTTGAATCAGATCACTATTAAAAACAAATACCCACTGCCTCTCCTTGCCTCTGCTTTTGAGCCTGTACAGGGAGCTACTGTGTTTTCTAAACTGGATTTAAGAAACGCTTATCATCTCCTCAGGATCCGTGAAGGCGACGAATGGAAAACTGCCTTCAAAACACCCTTGGGCCAATTCGAATATCTTGTTATGCCCCTTGGTCTAACCAACGCTCCAGCCTGCTTCCAGGCCCTCGTTAATGATGTTCTAAGAGACTTTCTCAACGTATTTGTTTTCGTATACATTGATGACATACTCATTTACTCCAAGAACCACGATGAACACAAGAAACATGTCCGCCTTGTTTTGCAGAGACTGCTGGAGAACAAGCTGTTCTAGAAAGCCGAGAAGTGCGAATTTCATCAACCTTCAGTCACCTTTTTGGGGTTTGTGCTCGAGGACGGCCAGGTTAAACCATCTGAGGACAAGATTAAGGCAGTTTTAGACTGGCCAGTTCCAGAGAACCGCAAACAGCTACAAAGGTTTTTGGGTTTTGCTAACTTCTATCGTCGGTTTATCAGAAACTACAGCCAGACCGCCTTTCCATTAACTTCTCTGACCTCTGTCAAACGCAGTTTTCAGTGGACTCCCGAGGCTCAAGCAGCGTTTGAAAAACTAAAGTCATTGTTTTCCAGAGCACCAGTCCTTATTCAACCTGATCCGGCTAAGCAGTTTATCCTTGAGGTGGATGCTTCAGATTCCAGTGTTGGAGCAGTCCTATCCCAGAGACTCGACTCTGATCAAAAGATACACCCTTGTGCTTTCTTCTCCCGTAGACTTTCTTCTGCAGAGCAAAATTATGATGTGGGTGACCGGGAGCTTCTGGCCATCAAACTGGCGTTGGAGGAATGGAGGCATTGGCTGGAGGGAGCTGAGCACCCGGTTCTTGTATGGACAGACCACAAGAACCTGGCTTACATCCAGTCAACCAAACAAGCTAATCCCCGCCAATCCAGGTGGTCAATCTTCTTTTCTCGGTTCAATCTCATCATCTCCTACAGACCCGGATCCAAGAACGTGAAGCCCGATTCTCTCTCTCGTCTCTACTCCGTCGATCATTCCGAGACACCTGAACCTGTTCTTCCGGCTTCCTGTACAGTGGGAGTGGTCAACTGGGAAATAACTGACCTCATCAACTCAGCCCTGGCCACTGAACCCGATCCAGGTAACGGTCCTTCTAACCGAACCTATGTTCCATCTTCCGTCAGGTCCCGTCTCATCCAGTGGATGCATGCCGCCAAATTCTCTGCTCACCCAGGAGTCAGTAGGACTGTAGCTCTCATCTCCAGACGCTTCTGGTGGCCCACTCTCCACAGGGACGTTAAGGAGTATGTGTTGGCTTGCCCCACATGTGCCCGTAACAAAGCCTCACACCAACCTCCTTCTGGCCTGCTTCAACCACTTCCTGATCCCTTGCGTCCTTGGTCCCATATCGCCATTGATTTCGTCACCGGTCTCCCTGTCTCTCGAGGTATGTCCACCATATTCACTATTGTTGACCGTTTCTCGAAGTCTTGCCATCTTATTCCCCTCAGAAAACTTCCCACGGCCTTCCAGACAGCCCAGCTTCTCATCAAACATGTTTTCCGGTTACACGGCATTCCCCAAGAGATCCTCTCGGACAGAGGTCCACAGTTCATCTCCCAGGTCTGGAAGGCTTTCTGTTCCGCTCTCGGCTGCAAGCCCTCTCTCACCTCTGGTTATCACCCCCAATCGAATGGTCAGACTGAGCGTATGAATCAGCAATTGGAATCCACCCTTCGCTGCCTCACATCAGACAACCCCGTGGACTGGAGCCAATTTCTTCCATGGATAGAATACGCTCATAACTCCCTCAAATCTGCATCTACTGGACAATCCCCATTTCAGGTCAGTCTCGGCTATCAACCACCTCTTTTTCCCGCAGACGAGAGAGAGATTTCGGTGCAGTCCGTCAACCAACACATCCGCCGTTGTCAAAAGATCTGGAGGGAAACCATCGCCACTCTCAACCGGTCATCTGAGTCAACAAAACGCTTCGCCGACGCCAGGAGACGTCCCGCCCCATCGGACCCTACAGGATCACTCGAGTCATCAACCCTTCAGTCTTCAACTACCTCAGTCCCTCCGAATCCACCCTACCTTCCACGTGTCTCAGATCAAGCCTGTCTCCTGGAGCCCTCTGTGCCCACCGTCCGACTCCCCACCACCCGCCCTGGAGGTCGATGGTCCTCCGGCCTTCACGGTTCGCCGCATCGTGGACTCCCGTCGACGAGGTCGCGGTTGGCAGTACATCGTCGACTGGGAGGGCTACGGACCGGAGGATCGCCAGTGGGTTCCAGACTCGTACATCCTCGATCCAGCCCTTATCGAGGAGTACGAGCGTTCCTGCCCATCAACCTCTTCCGGACCGCCAAGGGGCGGTCGTTGAGGGGGGGGTACTGTTGGGAGCTGGAGAAATTCCACCTTTCTCCAGCAGAGTCCGCCGTGGATCCTCTGAGGGCGCCTCCTGCACAGCTGCAGCTCGTCAAGATCATCAGAGGATCCACTACTTAAGCTGTCTTCAGACCTTGCCTCAACGCCGCAGTGTTGTTCCAGTTGGTCAGCGCTTAAGCCTAGATCCTCAGAGTATTTCGATGACTTTTGAATCCAGCTTGGATTCTAATCCCTGTTTCTGTTTTCCAGGAAACCTGTGCCTCCTCTGTGAAAGCTCAGGAAGAGCTAACCTGCCGAGCCGACCCTCAGAGCCAAACCTGAAGATTCACAGAGAACCTCCAAGCAGCTCTGGACTAGAGCTGGAAAACCCAAAGCCAAGGTCTGTTCAAATTAGTACTGGGTGAACCAGTACCCAGGCCCCGAACCTGAACCAGTATATTCTGTGTGCTTGTCCATAAATAAACTGTTAAACTTTCATCCTTGTGTCCGTCAGTGGTGTTCTGCATTCTTGGGTCGCTTTTAGTGAACCCATCATGACAATAAGTGCCGTAGCGTCACTGCATTATTTATCAAGTAACTTTCCAGTAGTGACGTTATTTTTTTTTATCAAGTAGCAACATAGCGTCCACAAACGCTACAACATCCAGGGCAAAACTAAGTAATGAAACCAGGTTTTCTATTTTTGAAACAACAATTGGAGTTATTCGTTGGACATTCCCGCATGAGCCTCCCATGTATAAAAAGAGGAGCTGAGCAGCTCCTTTAGTCAGAGACTTACAGTAGACACCCTGTCTGTAAGAAGGAGCGCTACCGCAGGTCATTCGTTCCTGCTGCCACCAGACTCTATAATAATGCACTATATCAACAATAAAAACCACTGTGCAGCTACATTATAGTTTTGTATTTATTGACTGTGAACAATATGCTGTGCAATATGTTGAATGTGCAATATTTCTCCTCCTGTATATAAGCCATCCGTATTGCACATATCGTTATTTCTTTTTTTTAATTTCCTATTTTTGTTTTGTTTTTCATTGTGTGCGATACATGTACACATGCACCTTAATCCTATTTATCTTGATATACTGTATATACCTGGATATACTGTTTATATATTGCTTATTCTTAATGCACCTTTTTCCTCCCTGTTTGCACCTTCTGTAACTTCTATGCCAATATGTGACGAGGGAATTTCTCCGCTGTGAGATCAATAAAGCTCATCTAATCACATCTACTCCAATCTAAATAAATAAATAAATATATACATGTTCAATAAATAAATAAGCATTCAATTAATTACCCCCAATAAATGGTGAAATGATATGTTCTCATAATAAATCATTTATTTAAAAAATGCTGTTATGTTCCTTTTTTGTAAAATTGCTTTTAAAATGCTTAACTATTTTTATTCTTTTATTTTCTTTCAAAAAATCACTAGATTTTAAAAACACTCATAGTTTTTGAAAGGTATTATATATATATATATATATATATATATATATATATATATATATATATATAGAAACTAAAACGCTCGGATCTTTATGTCATTTTGTGTGCGTGTGAAGCATCTGCAATGTTTTCGTGAAATATTCAAATAAATAAGATGGACTTTAAACTAGCAGACACGTTTGGATTTTTGCCATTTAAGTTTTTTATTTAATTTTAAAAACGAAAGAAATGGAAATTGGGTTTTTATGTCATGATCTTGGCGCTGATGGTTTGGTTTTTTCCTCTGCTCCTTGCTCCCTGTCTAATTGGTCCTGCGGTTCTAAGTTGTGTGTTTGCCTCCCATCAGCGCCAGGTTATTCGTGTGTTTTGGTGAGACATTTCCTAGCTTTCTTTAGTTTCTCTGCTTCCCTGATTATGACCAGTTTTCTGTCCTGTGGATCAGCTGCGTCTGCTGCTCGCCCTCTAGAAACTCTGGGGGCTTGGCCGCCGCAACTGCTGGTCAAATCTCCCTTCTGGATTCTGCTGAGTTTCCCCGCGAATGAACTGAACTTTGAATCAAGTCCATGACTTTGCTCCAAGTCGCATTCAGCTCCACATCCAGTCTCTGGCCTGTATTCTCCTATCCATGCAGAGATCAGCCCCGCAGCAGACGAGCAGCCCCGCGCACCTGTTTTGATTAATAAACGCTTTGAACTTTCCCACTGCCTGTCTCGCCTTGAATTCTGGGTCCAATATTCTTAGATCATTACAGAATAACCTGGCAGTGGCGAAATGATGTGGATCAAAGTATTTCCCGGCTAGAATCAGGCATGCAGGAGATCCTTGATTATTAATCAGGCTGCTCCAGCTGCCCCGCCCCTGACAGCTGCCGCGCCGTCGTCTGCTACTGATAGTCCAGCTTCTCTTGAACCGCGTCTGTAGAGCCTTCCTGACTCAGTGCGAAATTCATTTTGAATTACAGCCCTCTGCGTTTCCTTCTGATCGAGGCAAGGTGGCCTATGTAATCTCTCTGTTAGCGGGAAAGGCCAAATTATGGGGAACGTCAGAGTGGTTGAATAATCCTGAACTCTGCAGCTCTTATAATAAATTTTCTTTGGAAGTAATCAGAGTTTTTTGCCCAGTATTCTCCTATCCCTGCAGAGATCTGCCCCGCAGCAGATGAGCAGCCCCGCGCACCTGTTGGTGTTTAATAAACGTTTTGAACTTTCCCACTGCCTGTCTCGCCTCGAATTCTGGGTCCAATATTCTGACAACATTACATTTTTACAGGTTTGCTTAAAAAGATTTATATAGTAGCCCATAATATAATAGTGAAACATAAAGTCAGGAAAATGTCTCATAGAAAATGTTTTTTATTTGCATTTCAAATCAATATATTACTGATAGCAAATGACATGTATCTCTTGGCCCTGGGAATATTACATGCCAGTCGCTGCTCCATTCAAGGCTACGACCTCATCGTTGTCTTGGAAAAACCGATGTGTAGACATTTACCCTCTTGTTCTCTGACAATAGAGTTCAAGCACCGCTATAGTAGTAGCGGCATTCCTGCATTAAGTGGTTTGCTTAATTAATTGGTGATGTTTAGAACAGGATGACATAGAGGAACCCATTATATCCAGATTACGTTCTGGTCATACGTGGTTAAATAGTACATGATTTAAAATGGGAATAAACCGGATTAGCTCACTGATTTGCGCGTTGATCACATAACTATTTTCTTCTCTCCAAAACACACAGCTGCACCGCAGGCTTTGGAAGAAAAATCCAATCCATCACGGCGGGGCGGTGCTGATCCCCGCAATATTAACCCTTTATTTCGTATTGATGATTAAAAGTATTTATAACTATATTATTTTACAGTACAGTACAGTAGTTAACATTTATATCGTACTTTTATTTGTTAAACAAATGCTTGGGCCTGTATAAAGTTTTTATTCCCTGATTTCAATGTTGTAAGGAGTATTTCATCGTATGATAACTCAAAAAAAAAAAAAAGGTTTCTACTTCACGTATTTCACCTATCGCGGGTTCTTTTTGGAACGTAACCTCCGCGATAAACGAGGGTTCACTGTATTTAAAATGGAAATACTCCTGATTAGCTCACTGACTTTTGGGTGGGTCACAACCATCCCTGACAACAGTTTAGAAACGCCGCTATTCATCGCGGCAGCAAGCAGCATTCTTGCATAATGTGCCCAAAAAGCATGGGGGGTTGGGCCTTTCATGCTTGTTGTAAGGCATCATAGCGTCCTTTTCCAGATCAAACTGAAAATTTTACCAGCTAGATGATAATAAAAATAACAAAAATAGTATAACAATACGCCTATTATTATCAGAGTAAGATATTGAGGCTGTAGAATGATAATCCCTATGGTCTAATGAAATTCCTTGGAAAGGTGGAGCGCACATCAGCTGATCTAAATAAAAGAAAGATGCCATAAAGTCAAACAGCATAATAGGCTACTATCCGTAATATATATAAATAAGTTAAAGAAGTTATTGTACAATTTCTGATATCATAGGCCATCAAGTGATAAAAAAAAAAAGAAAAACATTTAAGGCAACATTAATAACTTGACCACAGCTGGAACCGAACCCTTAACCTTTGGAATTGCAGCCCATACACCCTACCCTCTACGCTAAACCTGGGGAACAATAATGTTCTCAGCTCGCAACAAGTCATACCCCTCCCAGTCTGCTCATTCACCTATCTAATCTGACTCATGGGACGCCGAAATGGACTCAGACTGCCACCTAGTGGCTATAGTAGTCACATGTTTTTCACACAATATATGAAACATGCGGAGCGTGAGTGAAGTGTCCATTTCCAACCAGCGCCCACTGTATGTTCAAAAGTAATTATGCTTTTCTTTGAGTTCCTACTCAAAGGGGATTTCCTTTGTATTTGTGATAACATATAACCTAGCTGTCAGAAAAAAAACTCAATATCAGAAATGATCACAAAAAAACATGTTAAACATCCACAAGTTGCTTTTATGATTTAGATTTTGTTAGTTATACTGTTTTGACAAACTTAAAGTTCTTAGTAATTAACCAAACACAAAGATTGAAAGCCAAAATCAATCAGAAGCCCTCTGGAGATCTAATCTGTCTTATCCTACTGTAAGCTTTGATCAATGAAACAAGCTCACCATTCTGTAAAAATTCAAAAAAATATCCACTGGACTTGGTTTTCAAGATTGGAAGACGTTTCGCCACCTCTCCAGGAAGCTTTCTCAATTCAAATGTCTGGATCCGCAGTGAGTTTGAGTCTTATATAGACAACTCATGTATCGCTTGGAAACATGCAATGGTAACCGATGAATGGGTCGTTAGTTCCATCGTTAGCCTGTAATATCTGAACCTGTCTATGATTCTAGGGGTCGGTCGTAAATCTTGGTCAATCTTGAAAACCAAGTCCAGTGGATATTTTTTTGAATTTTTACGGAATGACTATGACCTGGATGACTGAGAACCTTCATCAGCATAAGCTCACCATTGCATTTGGTTCAAATTAAAGCAGCACTAAAGTCACCATCCAGCAAAAGTTGATTGAAAATTCACACAAAGACATATATTTTCACAGTTTGTTCCAATTAACGTGTGATACAGTGATTAGCTGAATAGCCTGCATGTTAAAATGTTTCATGGATTGAGTGTCTGCTTTTTTCTTGCCTTTTGATTTTTTTTTCTTTTGCCCTGTGTCTGTTTGGGGTATTCTGGCTCCCTCCATCTTTTGTGAGGTTTTATTTGTTTTTCTATCTTAAAACTCTCAGAGGCAAACAGATAGTACAGCTTGAGAGGAACATTCTGTTCAATAAAAAAGGCTTTCCTTTTTTTCGTAGGTTGAGTGCTAGCTCAAAAAAGACAATGCATAAACTTGAGCTGCTCTACCTCCTCATAGGAAATGGTAAACTGGTAATTTTGTTACATTACTCAAGACCAACTTACTTACTTTAAAACCTTAATAGTTGATATCCTGGATGTTAGGGTCAGAACAGGTTGACGCAGTATTCAAGGCAGACAAAAAGGCGGTGCCGCTTAGAGAGTCCCAGATGCAGGGGTTTGGTGGTCGGAGGACAGGCAGGTGGTCAGAACCATGAAGACGAATGTGAGCAGGATTAGCCATAGACTAAAGCCAAAGATGAGGTCAGGGACCTGGTGAATGGTCAGAGTCAGGAGATCAGAGAGCAGGTGATGTGCCGACGGATGGATGGAGTCGGATCACAGTTCCATGTTTGATTCTTGGAGAAGCAGACAGAGTGGATGAGGGCAGGCAGGCTTGGTAGTCAGGAAACGAATCCGGTAGGTACGCAATGGGCAGAGATCAGGCAGAAGACGGGTCAGGCAATCAGAATCAGCTGGGAACAGGCAGGCTCAGAAATCAGGATAAGGACGTTAGAACTGAGAACACTCGATTAAGTCTCACCAATGGCTTAAACTAATCTGGCACCAATGACTGGCTTGAAGACTGGTTATACAGTGGCTAATGCAGGTGGATAAGATGAGCGAGTAATGAAAACTGGGTTACCAAGGTGAGTAAGAATCATTCTACTAACATGGCCAAGACCAAACTGTACACCTCAACAAGGCTGGAAAGGGATACTAGGAAATTGCCAAGCACTTGTTGAAAAAAGTTCCAGTGGTGGATCCAGGGGGGGAAAACTTGGGCTGTAGCCCCGGATGATTACCCAAGAGCCACAGATATCGCTTCTGAGGTAATTTGAGTAAAATGTGGAGCAATAGAATTTACCAGAGAGTGGCAGCATATGCAGGAAAGCAGCCTGTAGCATTCCCTTGAAGAAGTTTTCCCCTCTCGTCGCTGCCAGCTTTTAGGAGTCATGCGTCTCTGCAGCAAAATTTAAACTGACAGGGTCGTGGTGGATATCAATGGATATAAGAAGCTGTTTTTTTTTTTTTTAAATGGACAGATGCACCAGCAGCAGCACAAACATATGTTGCTAAGCAGACTGATGTCTCAGCTATGTGAAGCTTTGACTGATTTTGAAAATTGCCTGAAAAAAACAGTTCACCCTCCATAACATGGGAAGAAATAAATTCTCAAAAACTCTTATGTGCATCTTCACCCTCAGGGCTAAGCCCTTGGTCTTCTAGAATCCTAGGTCTGTCCCTGGTTGGAACAATCATTAGAAAATGAAACAAGCTGAACATGACTGTCAAACTCCCCCGGACTGAGGCTCCTTCCAAGATCTCACCTCGTGAGGTCTCAATGATCCTAAGACAGATCAGAAAACAACCCAAAACTACACAAGAAGAGCTGGTCAATGACTTGAAAAGAGCTGGGCACACTGTTTCCAAGGTAACTGTTGGTAATACACTAAGATGTCATGGTTTGAAAACGTGCATGGCACAGGAAGGTTCCCATGCTTAAACCAGCACATGTCATGAGAGTCATGGGAGAAAGTAATGCGGTCATTGAGACCAAAAAATTACTTTTTCATTAGGGGTGGGACGCGATTAAAATTTTTAATCGCGATTAATCGCATGGCTGTGAAATTAATTAATCGAATTAATCGCATTTTAATCGCATACTTGGAAACAGCAGGAAGTAACTTTTTCCACATGGATTTTGAATGACAACACACAAGCTTAATAAACAAAATATTGTTTGTTTATTTTTTTAAAGAAATATCAACAGGCCAGTGCAAATTTTAAAGTTCAACATATTTAGGAACGCTAAACTCAGAAATTCAGGTAGCTCTATAGGTATAGGTAGAGCTTAATACTGCTTTTTAAACGCAAAAATGCAATACTTTCAAGTACATTCAGAACAAAAAGCCTCTGAGGCTTTAACACAATTCGTGGATTTATCAACAGTTCAACTGTTTACAAAAAATAAGTCAGAAATTAAATGAAATTCAGTCCAACTCTTTATAACATTGGCCATTCAGACAGTTCAGTTCAACATAAAGTGACAGTGATCGACCTCCAATTTTTCCCATTTGAAACACAACTGGCCTCAGGATACACATTTAACTGATTACTTCCTCTCTTTCAGCCAGTTGCTGAGACATACTAGCCTGTTCACATTTTCGGGCACCAGTTCCTCAATGCTGGTCCACACATCTCCTCGCTCTCCTCTTGGTAGACACTTTAGGTCCTTAAGATCAGAATAAGAATCAGAATCAGGTTTGTGGTCACATTAATCAGAGATTTACAGAGTACAAGCTGGATGAAATTCATTAGTATACATGGTTTCCATCATCCAGAATCTCCTCTACTGGTTGTGCCTATGGTCAAGTCTAAACTGTCCAAATTAGAACTGCCCCAACAGCATCTTGTTTTAAAAAGAAATTAAAAATAGCATTATTCTCATCTGCCTTTGGTAATAGTTGGTTAATTATCTTCAATCCATAAAACAACATGGATTATTTTTTTCTGTTTTCATTTTTTTTACTCTTTAGCACATTGAATGACAATTATGTATGATAATGTGCTATACAAGTCATGTTGATGTTGTTATTCCATAAGCGAGGGGAGGGGGCCGAGGAAATAAAAGAGTCATAAGCAATAAAAGAGAAAAATAAAGAAGACCATTACACACCTTAAAGCGAGGGTCGAGTGCTGTAGCCACTTGTAGAAATCTGTGATTTAGGGCATCCTCACGCTGAGACAGCCCCTTATCTTCTACCACAGCAATGGGTCTGCAGTCGAGAGCCGCCCAGTAAGCCAGCGCGTTGGTCATTTTATCGGCCTTGGTCTTGCTTACCCTGCCCTTGAAGCCAGTCAGCTGGTGTAGTGTGGGTTGTTTCGTCTTCCTCCCAGTTGGGCTAGCTTCCACACTAGTATCTGCCAAGCTAGCTGCTACATGCTTTGCGTTCAGGTGATATTTGAGGCTTGATACGCTGCGGTGATAGGCGAATTCCTTGTTGCATAATTTACATATGACCGCGCTCTTATCGACTCTTCCCTCCTGTATTTTAAAACAAAATTTCCCCTGCAAAGGACCAACTAAAATGTTTTCATCTGCTTCGTCTAATTCTTCCATGGTTGTCTCTCCTTCTAGTTTAAAGCAACATTCTTCTCTGTTCTTCTTCTTCAGTTTCCGTCCGACGGTATTCTGGCCATAGTTCTAATGCTGCCCCCACAGGTGAAATAATTACTTGGGTGAAATCCCAAACGACTTCCAGGAGACTGTGGTGTGCGATTAAAATGCGTTAATTTTTTTAACGCGTTAATATTTGTATGATTAATTAATCGAAATTAACGCGTTAATGTCCCAGCCTTATTTTTCATATAATAAAGAATGATGAAGGGTGGTATATATACCTCATCTAATCGGTACAAGATCTTAATAAATATTGCTTCTTAACTGTATGTGCTTTCTTTTTGACATGAAAACTGGCTCAGAGTTCATCTGCCTATCTGTTTCCTCCCTAGACAGAACTACTGGTGGAGCTAGTTTTCCTATACTCCTATTATGTGTGTGCTTCTGACTTGATTCCCAGTTGGACTGGGCAGAAGGATGCTGAAACTGATCCAGCAGAAATGGTCTTGCTAAGTTTTCTTTCCACTGTCACTGTGTGCATAATCGGTGTGAGTGATTGCTGTAGAGCAGCAATCTGTTGCTACATCCTGATCCAGAAGGAGCGAATACTGGAAATTCGACACCTCATAAGAGACGACAAAGACCTGGACTACAGAGAGGAGGTGAAGCAGCTGCTGGACTGGTGCAGAGATAACAGCCTGATCCTGAACGTGGAGAAGATGAAGGAGATCCTCTTGGACTTCAGGAAGAACCGGCCTAACTGGTCATCAACAGATCAGCTGTAGAGGTGGTCAACAGCACCAAATTCCTGGAGGTGCACATCACAGACACGCTCACCTGGAATGTAAACACCACCTCACTGGTTAAAAGGGCACAGAAGCGCATGTACTTCTTGTGGAGGATGAGGAGAGCCCTCCCGCCCCCACACATCCTTACCACCTTCTACAGAAGCACCATTCAGAGCGGTCTGACCAGCTGTCTCACTGTGTGGTGTGGAGGCTGCAGCGCCTCAGACTGGAAGAAAGAGAGGAGAGTAGTGAGAAGAGCAGAGAAGATCATCGGGGCTCCTCTTCCCTCCATAAAAGACATTTCATCCCAGCGCTGTGTGTCCCGAGCCCGTAGCATCATAAATGACCCCTCACACCCCCACCATGGACTGTTCTCCTTGCTGCCCTCGGGGAAGAGGCTTCGAAGCATCCAATGCAGGTCCAGCAGATACCAAAACAGTTTTTTCCCTCACTGCTATTAGACTTTTGAATGTTTTGTAAAATGGGTTTTTGTATTGTATTTTATTATATTTATTATATTTTATCATTATAAAAAAAAAACATTGAAGTGTACATTTACAGTCATACGTTTATACTGTATTACTGTTTTTATATATTTTTTATTTTTTACTATTTTTGAAGGCTGCACTTTTAAAAAAGATGAAATTGTCCAGAGAGCTGTTCCAGATGAAATTTCTTGTTTTACACTTGTATAAACAAAATGACAAACAAATCTGTCTATATCTATATATCTAAATTTGCTAAAGAGAGAACCCTTTAAGCCTTAAAGTTTAAGGAATGCTCTTTAAAGTGCTTTGTGATGACATGTATTATGAATTGGCGTTATACAAATAAACTGAGTTTAATCAAATTCGCTTTTTCAGAACAAAAAGCATTTTTTTATATTGATGTTGATGTCAAAAGGCTGTCTTTAATTTAAAGTTATGAATTGACTTGCTAAAATCACAGATATCAAACACTACCTACGAGGCTGTTTGCAGGGGCGTGTAGTGTATTGCCTTCTCCGATTGTGGGGTGTGACTTGGAGGTTTACCCTGGCAGCTGGGGGTGCTTCAGACCAGCCAGGAGGAGCAAAGAGAAGATTGGATACCCTGAGGCAGATGACAGATGGTTTTCCCTCACAAATTTTTGACAGGCTTTTTTTTTCTTTCTTCATATTCCTTACCTTGTGTATTCTTTGCGTCCTTTATTGAGAAGTAACCCATTCTCCAGTTCTTAGCCTTTGCACTTCTTCGTCTTGTTTTTGATGTGTATCAGTTTTCTGGATCACTCTGAAGAGTCTCCTTATTGCGTATTTAGTTGCCCTTCCTAATATGCCTGAGCACATTGTACAGACCTCTTCTCCATATTCTCACTTAAAATGAGGAAGCAACCATCATCGGGGATCACATTTATTTGGGTAGAAATGTTAATTTTTGCGGAAACCTTTAATACAAAGGTTTAAAATGTGCTTGAATTTCTCATATTGTTAAAACCGATACAAAAAAACTGTATGTCCAGATTAGTTTGAGTGGACTAAGTGCTCAAATCTATTCAATGTAAGAATCTGTCATGATCTGGCCTGTTTGCTCTCCCTTAATTAGTCATTCCTTTCACCTGTCTGTTTTCCCTCCCTGCCTCAATTATTATTTATTCCCCTCACCTGTTTCCTCTGGTTTAAATTCCCTTCAGCCTCAGCATTCAGGTCCAGATCATTGCTTGTCTTTCTGTCAGTCTTTCTGTTTGGTTTTATTTGGTTCATGTCCTGGATCCTAGCTGCCAGTGGAAAGAGGGTTTAAGTGTTTGTCTCGTCTCCTGATTGTCCACTTTTCCCCCCCCGTGGAGTCCTCTGGGTTTTTGGCTCATTATGGGGGGAGGTTCAGTTTTTATCAAAGTAAGCCTGGCTCCAGGGAGGAGACCAGTTTAAAGTCCTGCTTTAATATCTGGTTCCTAGGTCCTGTCTCAGCTACCCTCTTCCACTGTGCCTGCCTGTCTGCACCTGATCCTGTCTGCTCCTGTGCGTGACCACCTGGTCATGCTTCTGGTCCCAATCTGACTCTGAACCCTCCTGGAAGCCTGTGCATGTCTGGAAGTCTGGATCCTGCCACCTGTTTCTGTTCCTGCCTGATCTGGATTCTGCCTGTTCGGTCTGTTCCTGATCCCTCACCAGGATCAGCTTCTAGCCTCACCTCTGGGACTGCAGCACTGGGGACATTCGTGGTCTGGACTGTTAAACCAGAGTGTCTGAGATTGGGCGGTGCCCCGCCCCCCCGCCTGCAGTGTCCGCGAGCCACAGCTCCGCTTTGTGTTTTGTTTTATTTAATAAACGTTTGAACTTTCCTACTGACTGTCTCTCCCTGAATACTGGGTCCATCTGTCCTCGGTTCATGACAGAATCATGTTTTTATATATATATATATATATATATTCTCAGTAATTAAGGCTTTTTTATTCTTTCTGTCTATTGTTTGTGCAGGGTTTTAACTAACCCCATCAGTTGAACACATGGTTGGTAATATAACTAGTAATTGGAAAATATGAGTATAAATTCCCTGAAAGAGCCTGAAATGTTACAAGAGAAGGACTCTAGTGCTGAAGTTGCTGCGAGTTTCTGGCAAACATCAATGATTGGCAATGAATGTATGAGCCCAGCCCCGAGGCAGTCCAGTGGTTTTGGATATCAGTCACTGCTGATAAAAAGCCCTCTCTACTGAAAACAAATGTCCCCTCTTTTACCAATGATTTAGATGAAACACCCAACGGACATCAAAATGTAATTGGTCTGCCTTACACTCTACTCATCAAAGTGCTTCTGTTGGCTGGCTTTCAGTTTTTAGTGACAAAACTAATGTTCCCTGAAACACAGGCAACATTAAAATGTATTTCCAATTCATGCAGAAAACATCCCTGTAAGGACTGTCATTCATTTCATACAAGTTAAACAATGGGTATTAATATCCCCCAGAGTTTATTATGCCCCGCGCCGTGCCACCCCCTTCTCATCTATTGCCCTACTGTCTCACTATCTTTCACTCACTGCGGCTCTTCTTCACTCGCAGTTGAAAAGGCTGTCAGGGTGAAATCTAAATAGGTAATTATCTGACTTGTTTCAGACGGGGAGGAGGGAATGCAGCCGGCGGGCCATCATGACTGGCCTAAAGTCGAGCCCAATCTCGGCACTGGAATATTAAATGCAGTTTCACCTTGTGTTTGGAGCTCTTTTTAAAATCTTCCTTTTTTTAAGGCTGTTTAACCAATCCAACATTCTTCCATTAATTAGTTACAGTTAAGCTTTTCTGAAATCCCTAATGTCAGGGTTTATCAATTTAGTTTGAAAATGAATACAGACCAACCTTCCTCCCACTCAATTTTTTTTTAAGCATCTGCATATCATTTGAAGTGAAAAAGGAACAGCATCAAAGTATTTGGTGCATCATTCTCATTTTCACTTACTGAATAGTAGACTGTTTTTGGTTGGCTACTGCCCCCAATAGGCCAAATAAATGGTCAGAGGATCATTACTGAGAACTGGAATACTCTGAACATTTTCAAGATAACTGATATACAAATATAAAGACCTAGGTGAGGCTTTAAGACCCAGGAAATGTGTAAATTGCACATGATTTTAATAAAAAAATGGCTAATCAACATATACATGATGAAACAAATTGTGTTTAGATGGCTTCAAATAAATAACCATAAAAATTATTCATTATTATAGTAAATAACTGATTATTTCATTTGTATCCAAATAAACAAAGATATGAATAGATTTTCTTTGGAAAAATAAGGAAAGAGTCATGTGAAAATATATGCATTTAGATTTATGGGGAATACTTTTGCTTATTTGTTTAGCTATGGCTTAAATAAAAATAGCTTAAAGCCCATAATGGCACGATACAACCCTAAACATCTAAAAGAATTAAATTAATAATTATGCCAAACATTATTTTATAAATTTAGACCCTGAAATAAATGCTATTAACAAGCCCAATACCCAGAATGGTACACTTTTAATATCCAGTCGCCCCAAGCATAAAAGTATAATCTTAAATATATGACAATTTAACCGATCGATTTACGTATAAATGCTTTGATTCTGAATACCATCAAGATGATTTTGTCAAATATAACTCCCATTTTAAATCTTTACTGTATCTGTCCTCTTAATATTTAAATTCCTTCACCCCTTTTTACACGTTCTGTTAGCACCATGCCTGTTAGTATATTTTATAATAAATATTTGCATAACTTAAACCATAACTGTCAAGAACAACGAAAAACCTGTTCAGCTTGGGATGCACTGGAGCATAACATGGCTAAAGATACACAGCCTTGGTAGACTCCCTTGTTTTGTATAATAGTGCATGTGTTATTGATTCTGTATAACATTTAATTTCCCCCACAGTTGGTGTCCATCAGATTTGCTTTAGGTCATGCTGCCTCACCTCATGTCTCAGTGTGGCCTGGAACCTTTTGACTGACTGACTGGTAACAAATGATCATCCTCTTGGCTGCACTCGGCAGTCTGGCTGGAATAGCCCTCAGTGGCTGGCTTGTACACACACATATAGACCTAATGGATGTGGGTGGAGGAGGGCTGAGCAGAGATGGATTCCCTCTGTCATTCTCCGCTCGAGCATGCCAGCTCCTTTTTGAAGAGATGAGCCATGTTTGAGTTCACATCTCTAATTAGCCACACAGGCCCATCCCTTGTTCTGAGACTTATTACAGTGCCTAATAAAAGCTTTTACAGAACCATAAAACGAAAAACTCTAGTTTAAATATCTTATGGACTTGTGTCTGAAATTTGAGCTCAAAGGTGTATTTTGTTGGGATCTGCAAATAGCATTATATAGATATGCAATATGAGCACGAAAGTGTTGCAGTATCACCCAACAGCAATAAGAGAAACGCCAAAGAAGTGGGTCTCAGATGATTAAGAGCAGCCTCTTTCCCCAAGCGTCGTGGTCTCCAGAGACACATCATCTTACTGATGGTTTCTAGGCTGAGCCTCGGCCTTGCGACAGATGACAGAGAGAGACGCCCAGCAACTCCTCCTTTGTCTACTTCAGGGAGGCAGGCTACTATCTAGCTTTATTTGTCTTACAAATGACTTTATCTCCAGGCTCTGGTGTTTGACTTCACATCTGGATGACTAAAGGGTGCAGATGCAATCTGATCTCCTCTTCTTTGTCAGCTGTCATTTTCCCTCTAGTTGATACTTAAAATTCAAGAACCTGGTAGCTGAAGGTGTTTATCTTAATTTATTTGCTCTCATTGAATTTTGCCTCTAATCACATTTTTATGGTCTTTAAAGTTACAAGCTTGTTCATTTTTTAAATGTATGTATTTTAATAGACAAGAACATAATAATTCATTCTGTAATTAACCAAAACACATGTATGGGAATAGGAGACATTAAAGCTAAAGCTTTGGATGTCCTATGAGAAGAAACAATTAGCATGTTGGTGACATGAAACAACAGACACACCTGTTATTCTTTTCCATTTTTTTGTGCTTTCGTCTGCCTCCTATGGAGAATGACCTATATCGAGAAGAAATGTCAAGCGAAAGGCAGTGAGCAGATGAGAGAAACAGTAGAGAGAGAAGACAAAAGCGGACTAAAGCATACACTCAAATCCACTCATGCAGGAAATGGGAAGAAAAAATAAGATCCTCCTTTTTTTTCCCTCAACGCTCCTCTAGAGAGGTCACCTTAACTCACAGTTACATGAGGAAAGCTGTAGGATGTCTGTGCCATTGCGCATTCATTTTGCAATTCCTAACAAGCCCTAAATAATGGGAGAAAGGGTATTTATAGTGTTTCAGGTTTTAAAGATAGGAGCAAATTTTGTGAGAAAATCAGACTGTCAAATTCTCTGTCAAGATGTTTTTATTGCAACTTGTCAAAAATGCAAGAAAAAAAGCTGTAGATGATCGTTGTGTGGCATTGTATTGTAGGCTCTCTTGTAATCAACAAGGGCTGTGCACAGGTTTGTTTTACTGGTTTTACAATCTCAGGTGACTGTTCTGTCAACCAGTAGTTGGTGGTTGGCACCTCTGGTGTTTTTACCAATGCGTTTCTGTGCCTCTGTCATGTGTTAGTCCATGTGCGCACTTATCTTTGCTGCTATGATGCCTGAAAGGGACTTTAATGCTGTTGAGAGATATTGGCCGATAGTTGGCTCAGACTGTGCCCTTCTGGGGGTCTTTCATTATCAGGACTGTTCTGCCCTTGGTCAGCCATTCAGGGTGGGTTCCCCTCTTCAACAGCATTGCATCATGTCTGGGCCTGGTGCTGTCCAGTTCTTCATACATGGAAATCTTTGTTGGAGGTCTGCCATTGTGATGTTCACTGGACTTTGTTTAAGGAGGTTCACAAGGTCAGCTCTTAGGTCTTTTAGCCACTGTGCTTCATTGTTGTGTAATGCATCTTTCTCCCAGATAATTTTCCAGTATTGATCAGTCTCCACTGGAGACTGACACAGGAGTGGATTTTCACTCCTGTCCCGTCCCACTCCCACAGAAAAAAAATGTGTCCCGTCCCGATCCCGGGCCAGAGTAGAAATCTAAATCCTGTCCCGTCCCACTCCTGGTGAAATTACTCCCACTCCCATCCCGCTCCCATTCAGAATGACTCCCGCTCCTGCTTCACTCCCATTCTTGTTTTGTTTTTTTTTTAGCGCGGGTGAAAAACTCAGAGCGGAAGCACTGTTGGTTTTTGGGTCATGTAGTTTTTTTGACTCGCATTATAGTGTAGGCTTCAAGGAAAAAAACTACAAAATGGCGGCGCCGCGCCAGTACTGTATTTTTTTCTTTCTATTTTATTATATTTTTTTGGCATCGATCCTAGTTTTTTTTTAGTTACTATTGGTTTGCTCCCGTTTGCTCCATTAATGTTTAATCCTGTACTGTCTCAATCACGTGATCGTTACTAACTCCCATCCCACCGGAATCCCACGGGAATCCCGTGACCTGTGGGATTCCCGAAAAAATGTCAGTCTCTAGTTTCCAGCCTTGGTGGGCTGGCCGATGTGTTGTTAGCCTGCTGCTACTGGTAGTATTGGCACAAGATCTTTCAGTGGTGAGCAGCACATTGACCAGGTATGATACTGGTATATACCTACTATGCTGCAATGGCTCTGAGGCAATGCTATCTAAAGGACGGCACCCACATGGTGCAAGGCGGCGTTCAATTAAAAGAGAGTTTCTTTCTTTCAGGATTGAAAAAATAGCACCAGGAAACAACTACCATTTCATATGAAATGAATAATCCATAGTGCCCACGTTTATATTTCATAATATATGTATGTCTGACTTTGAAAGGCTTAAAAGGCATGATATAGAACCTTTGAAGAAGAAAAAACAAAACTCTAGTGCTATTTGATTGCGTATATGTAAATTCCGGTACTGGTGTTTCTGCAGATTTTGCCTCATGTCTCCTCACTGTTGTGGTGAAAGACTGACAATATCAAGACATGTGACAGTTTACTCTCAAAGCATTCACTGTTACTTTCATAATTATTTTTTGTTTGTTTGTTTGCTTTTTGTGTCAATCAAATAGCAAAATCAGTTGCTCTGGAGATATATTTGATGTAACAATTTATGAAGAATTACAACCTTGTTGAAAGCTGAGCAAATAATGACAGTCCTCTAAGGGAAAAAAAGTGCCACTTCAACTAAAAATACAAATAAATGGCACTGGAGATATAACATGGAAATATTTGACACTTATGTCATATATTAATAAATTATATCTCTGTTGGTTGGTTTTTGAAATTATAATCACTCTTTGATAAGGCTGAAATCTCTGAAGTATTACTACATTTATCACACTAATGGTGCTGGATCTTTATTTGGGAGCATTGAGATGGCACTAAAATGACGTCCGTATTTGCATTTGGGTTGGTGTTGACTAAAAAAACTGAAACAGGGCCTCTGGGATATTGTTTCCTGTCATTATTTTTTGGATGCTTGGTTTGGAAATGAGTCATAAACAGTAGATTACACATATGTATAAATCGAAGGTAAGCCTTTTCAAAAACAACATGTGGGAATAGCTTCCACTAAATATATTATCAAAGATGTTCTTCTCTGAAGCATTTAATCATCACATAGATTAAAAAAAAAATATGAAAATAAGCATATTTTTTATGTAAGTTGTGTCACCCTTAATAAACCTAAGCCTCTAAGTTGAAAGAGTTAGGTTTAAGTTAGAATAGAACAGAAAAATCCCTTTATTTTTCCACAATTTGGAAATTGTGTAGTTAAGTTGAAGAATAAAAGAGACATTTTCATTGCGGGGTGGAGGTGGGGTGACAATCCCACTGGACACTTTCCCTCTACTCCATGATTATGAGAACCTGTCCATGAACGCCATCAAAATGATCTGCCCAGGGAAAACTAGTGAATAGAAGTGTGAACTAAAACCAGGTGGTAGTCTTCTTTTACATAATACCCAATATAACTTGGTAAATAACCAAAATTAGCAATGTTGATTATACAAATTAACTAGCAACAATGACTTAGCCTATAGTTTCAAACATCTAAGTAAAATAAAAAGGCAGACTGCACAATTGGCGATCAGGGGCTAGATTAGGCAAGGGAAATGTATTTGTATTTCACAATACAAGATCAATTCAAAGTTCTTTACATGAATTAAACAAAACAGAAGACATATAAAAGCAGAATAAAACCTAATGAAGATAAAAGCTTTATAAAAGTAGGTAGTTAAACAAACAAAAACAGTTTGACCACAACTTTAAACTACCGGTAACAATACCTCAGTTGACAGTTTATCTTCAACACTGAAAGGCAGTTCTAAACAAATGGGTGTTTAATATTAAGGATAGTACAGAAAAAAATGTCTCTCTGTCTCATCCCTCTCTCTCTCTTCTGTAAGCTAATGAGTAAAATATTACTCTGACAAAACTAACATACAGTACTTCAAACTAAAAATGTAGGATTTCTATATTTAAATGATTGCAGTTGCAGAACCATTTTCTAACACATATTACAAATAACTGTATTCCTTTCACCCTCCTTTATAAGCATTAATAACTGTTATTTCCAACATTCAATACACTTTTAGCTCTGCCCCTACACTTTTTGTGGGTTTTTCTTTTAAATATTCAAACTAATATGACAACAATGTTTAGTAATTGACAGTTAATATAATAGGAACGTATCAATATTTTTCATTGTTTTGTTGTTCTCAGTCTGTAGTCTTAATGGGCTGAATTGCAAATAACCACAAATCTGAAATGTCAGTTTGGCCATTTTCTTAAACCAATTCCAATCCTAATTTTTCAGTTATTATGTTGGCTATGCCACCTTTTTCCCTTACACAACAAACAAAAAATGCAAAGATATTTGCACAATAATGGAAAGAAAATAACTTTTGTTACGTGTTTAAATTCACTTGAGCTGAATTTGACCTCTGAGCCCCATTAGCTTGCAAGTGCTTGCTTGTATGTTAGCTTTGACACTTGAACTTTTGAATTGTCCATTAAGGGAAAATGTTAAGGTCACAAACAGCCAGTGTCACCTGCTTCCCCTGAACAATGTGTGGAAGACCAAGACCTCTCTGAAGGCAATTTGCCACATTCATAAGTAAAATTAACTCCTCTGAGGAGCTGTGTTTCAGCACTGTCTGTTGTAGAATTTTCTAAAGCTGCCAGACGGTAACAACTCTTCAAGCATCAAGGTGTAGGACTGAGGTCAAACAGGACTCAATAGGGTGCTCTGGTAATTATCCTTTTACCAATATACTCACACTGCTTGCACTTCCTATTTAAACTCTGTGCAGTGTACAGTTGAGCATTTCAAGCTTGCTTGTTACAGGATGCCTGCTTAAACAAAAACCCTACTGAATGGCAAAGATGGCAACATCAATGTCACTCTTGTGTTAAGCAGACTGATCCCAAGAGTTCACATGCTCAAGAGACTTAGCTACACAGTTATACTAGGAATTTATTGTGTTTCTGTACCAGTGTCTGTTTAAAAAAGCATATGCTGTAATTTTATTTCGAAAAGGAATTACTCTGTAGAATAAAGTGGGCGACTAAAATTTTCATAATAAATGTCACAAGCAATCGTAGTTAGAAGCGGATTAAATTATTTCCATACAGTTGTGTTAACAGGTTTGCATTAGTAACATTAGCATGCACCTTGAATTTAGTTTGACCTTAAGCTTTTACATACTTATTTCAGGGTAGTGCAACACATAAAAGTAATTCAGTTATTTTTTTAAACAACAATGAGGTGCACAAGTTTGAACTAATGGTGAGCTTTCTTTTATGTGTATTTCTTTAGCAATATGCATTGAAAGAAAATGTCTTTGTTTTTTTGTAGGCATGAGCAGGGTCCTGGCAGTATTCTTGGTGGAAATTTGAACCTTGCTGTTACACGGATCTTCAAAATCAGTTGGACTACTTTCAGGCAATTTTGAGAGTAACAGCTTATATTATAACAGTGTAAGTAATTGGGTTAATTTTTCATTTAAAAAGTAATATATATTGTTAACCCCAATAAGTCACTTTCAATCAATCATTGCTTTAACTTGATCATCAAAGCAAATTATTTTTTATGCACAATATGATGTGGGGAGATTTTTTTTTTACGAGCAGGAGGCTAAAATATGCATTAGCTCAGGGTGCTGAAAATATGGGTGGGGGTTTAGCACGCCCTGAAAACAGCCCAAGGGCAGAGTGGATAGCCCCTGATTCAGTGACACATCCCTAAACAAAAGCGCTCGCTGAAGTCAAAGTCTAAGAGTCCTGTGATTTGCTTACTTTGTGAGTAAAGAAAGATTTAATATGGGTCAGCTTAATCTATAATCTAGAGAAGCTCCTCATATTCTCTCAACATTAAGTTTCAGTTGGTTGCCCACATGTTGCTCATAACTTTCTGTTATTCAGTTTTTTTCTGAAAGAGTGTAAGCCCTGTTTAATTCTATTGTATAATATATTTTGCAATATTTTTACATTTCATACGTATTTTATGTTGGGATCCTCAGGCTTGCCCACCAGAGGGCGCCGAGGATCCTCTTTTGCTCTCTTTGTCTTTTCTTTAGGGCTGGAGTCATTGTTATGGTTCTGGAGATTACCCTCTGCCTCCAGCAGAGTGCGCCGTGGGTCCTCCTGAGCTGAGCCTCCCACACACCTGTGGCTGATCTACTAATCAGGAGGACCACAGTATTTAAGCTGCCCCCAAACCTTGATTCCACGCCGCAGTGTTGATCTTAGTTGGAATCCTGTCTCTTCGTGAAAGCTCTGGATGAGCCTAACCTCCTGTCTCTTCGTGAAAGCTCTGGATGAGCTTAACCTCCTGTCTCCTCGTGAAGCTCTGGAAGAGCTGTCTCTCTGGCAACCTGTCTCTGGTCTGCAGCTCTGGGAGAGCTGCATCACAGGAAACCAGTCTCAAGCCTGAAGCTCTTGGAAAACCAACCTGCTAAGCTGCCCTGGTGAGCCAACCCAAAGATTCCTACGTGGTTGAAACCTGACGACCCCTATGTGGAGTTTCCCTAGAGGTTCCCATGTGGATTTTCCGTGTCTTCCCAGTAGTTCTCTGAGTTAAGCTGGAAGCTCAGATCCAAGTTAGCTTTGCTAAGCTTACAGCTAGAGGCTTAGCCCCTCATGAACTCTGTTAACCTTCCATCTCCCTTTCCCTGCTCAGACCCCAGTGAACCAGCCCCCCGGACTGAATAAGTTCCAGTATTCATGTGTTTGTATTCAAAATAAACTCTTTGAACTATTACCCAGTTCTCCCGTGTGTGTTCTGCATCTTGGGCTTTAGTCAGAGAAAACCCATCATGACATTTTATAGCAAATTTAATGCTAAAAATATAGAATTCTATAAAAAGCAATTTGAATTATTGTTTTATTAAAACCAAACATATATAATCACATCTACATGATTATATTGAAACTCACTTATCCCCCCACACACAAATTCAGCATACAGATAAGATTCCACTGTTTTCAGATTATAGTCCTTTTAATTAACATTTTTATTCATTTACTAATTTTAGGCTTCTTACATTTCATAATTACACTTCTAGTTATATCTAAAGTTCAATAACAGAAAAGTTATTTAAATAATTTCTTTAACATCTTAGATCACAAATATAACTGCAAAGTTACTTTGGCTAATAACTTGTTATTTTTATTGTGCAGTAATTGAGATATTAGCTGAAACTGAAATCTCGATTACAATGTAAATTGTAGTTGACAATAAAGAGATTGATTGATTGATTGATTGAGACAGACAAGCTAACAAAATTTACAATAAAGGAATGGTTTTAGACATACAAGGTTTCCATCTAAAAGCAAAAAACCTCCTGATCTACTCGATCAATAAAATCTTCATTACTTCAAAAAAGCAACGAACCACAAACATTGTTCTTTCTACTTTAGCAATTTTGGCTTAATTTCTAAGAATTTGCCTCCTGGTTACTGCTGCTCAGGGGTTTAAGGTAGATTTCAATTAATAGGGGTTTGGTATAAAAAAAAAAAATTACACAGAGAACCTGCCTGACTGCCCTATAATACCATGGCAATCTGAACCTAAATTTTAATAAGTTAACTAAAATGTTAGAATATTCAAATAGATAGAAACAACAACTTTGAGAGAAAAATATTCAAAGATCAATGTACCTTTTCACCTGGCTCTTTATCCAAAAAATAAACAGAGTGCCATTAAATATATGCTTTGGATATAATTTAGGTATTATTGCAGTAATTTAAGAATTAAAGAAGGGTTTGCATCACTGCTGAGCCAGCTGGAAGAAACAAAATCTTAATGGTTAGACAAAAGGATTTTTACAATGGATGATGACGAAGATGATCAGCCACATATAGTTTATTAAGTAGCGAGGGCAGAAAGAGCCATAGTATCAAGAGCGAAACATCAGTGTGGAGCGTAATGCGCAGACTCTGAGCTACATGCGCGCAAAGACGCATTTCTTGCACAGTTGCAATTGCAGAGTTTGTCAGAGCTCAGTACGCAATACTGGACAATTCCAGTTTTCACTCCTGCCTCTGCTGCCATGATCTATCTTTCCTGATGCAGAATGTGCAGCGCTGCACACCAGGTGGGTGGCGTGATCAAATAGGATGCAGCAGAACGGCTGATACTGCTTAGGTTGTCTAACAGGTTACAGCACAAGGATGCATTTTAAACATCTGCCCGACCACCTGCTAACACTTTTATTTAGTCTCATCTAGTTTCGTCAATGAAAACTCAGACCCATGAGTGGTGATGTTTTTGGCATCAAAGAACCACGTTTAGCTCATCACTTCTCGTTATATCATGAAAAAAAGGAGCGTCAACAAAAATCATTTTCTCATCGTCATCGTTGACGAAAACAGCGCTGTTTTAAAGCAATGTATGAGGCATACTATAGTAAACTTAATCATACATTTAAAATATATGGTTTCACAAATACCTTATATGAGGTAATGGAGTGAAAGCTATCTGATATGTTACATACAACCCTCATTTTTGTGGCTGAGACGAATGAATATAACCAAAAAAGGAACTCCCTTTTTAATATTCTGATAAGGATTTGCAGGCAATTACTGGGTGAAAGAAAAGAAACTGTTGAAATTTCTAGAAAGATAAAGGGGTTTCTACTCCTTTGGCAGAACAGCGCTCCAGCTGCCACTTTTATGTGGTGCTTCTCACTGACTAATTTTGTCTTCAACAAGCAAACTGTTTGGGTGGAGATGAGATAGTTGGCTCAGACAACGCAGGATATTTCACTTCTTTGCATTCCAAAAATGATTTAATAAAACGGAATACAAATATCCATTTATTGTCTCATACTTGGAAAATTCAGCTGCTTCAGCAGCAAAGTGAAATGAAAATGGAAGTATGCCGAAATGAACAAAGGTAAACCCAGGAAGAAGTTGTCCTATCTTGCTCAGTGAATAGCAACCAATCAAATATCAGGGTTTCCATGGAAGCGGCTCTATATTTACTTTTTAAAATAAAATCAATATAATTAATTTAGGCACATACAATTAATTATATATCTGTTAGATATTTTTTTATTTATTTCCACTTTTAATAAACTAATGACACATTTAAATAATTATTTCATGAGTTATCATTCTCCATATCTATCAGCTGGATAAACAGAACTTTTAAAAGGCTAAACTAAGGGAGTAAATCTACTGGGAAATAATTTCTGCTTGAAAGGGATGTGTAGAGTTCAACCAATTTCTTTTCAATGGATGAGTCCCTTCTGGGAAGGTCAAGTTAAATGAGTTCAAATATAAAAAACATACTGCCTTCAAAATAAAAGCTCATCCAGATACCAATTGGCAAGGTTTAGGGAAAACTGTTAAGTTTACAAATATAATCATTTAATGAGAAGTTTGTTAAGGTGTGTACAGAAGTATTAAAATGTATTAGTCCAAACATGCTTTAAATCACGGATTATCAGTTTGCTTGTTTTTTTTTAAGACATTTTTTTAGTTTGCAACCTTTATATCTTTTTCAGTCAGCTGTCATTCAAATCTCATATTCACCCTCAGTGTGGAGAACTGTGGAACTAATATATGTGCCTTATATCCCTAACGTTTCAAAGGCATGGGATAAATCTAATCCTTCTTTTTTTTTTTTTTTTTCTCTGACATTTGACTCTGTACAAAGTGACCTCTCAATAAGTACATCCTGTGAATCCTGAAGATGAAGGACTGGAACTCCGTCACAGTTAAAGTCAAAGGGGAAGGAGCATGTTTTGGTAATGGGAACAAAAGGGCACAGAGGAAATGAGACTGTAACTGATTTTTAAAAGTTAATACATACATTTAGTCTTACTATCATCCTATTACAGGGTTGTTCAGAAGCATTAAATATACCGAATATACCAAATATTAAAAAGCTTTAAATCACATCATATGTTTACTTTATTGTGACTGGCTGTCACTCTGGAGTCAATGAAATTATATTTAAAAAGTTTTAAAAATCAGGTTTATAAACAACATCAGAAATTACAGCCTCATGCTCACTTTTAATCAGTTTTAATTTAGCCATAGACATAATTTCTATGCAACCCTTGGCTACTTCCAGAGAATAATGATCTACTCCAATGGATTTGGATTCTGGTCTACCAATGATTCTGTTCTCTCTCTGCTCTCAACTCCACCATAATGAAAACCTATGTATTGCAAGAAAGGGTCTTAACCGTTTTGCCGGATGTATTTACAAAGATTATCACATTAAAACCAATTTCACTGTTTATGTATGTCTTCCATTTTAAATTCATAACTAATAATACCATAATACCTAAATCTATTCCAATGTATGCTACTTCTTAATCCTGTTATTAATCCTTAATTCTGGAAAATGAAAAGTGGTCCTTTGAACTAACTTTCACAAAAGTTCCTTGAAGAATCATCTGTTCTGGTAGGAACCATCGGCATTAGAATTACATCAATGGCTTATGAATCACTACCATAGACACTCTATACAAAGCCAAAAAACATACAGTTCTAAAATCCTTTCCAACCATTAAATAATTGATCTGATCACAAAAAACTGTTGTTTTTAATAATCTACACTACATAAGAATTTAGCATGAGGACGTGACTCCACTCTGGCTTTTTATGAAACTTCCTACATGTAAATAATTGAAGATTCACTAAATGAGTCTTTCAGCATCCAAAAACAGTTTCATTAATTCTGCTTACATGGAGAGTAAAAAAAAAAAAAACTGGAAGAAAAATATCTGCCACAGAAATTCTCAGGAAACAGTCTTGATGTGCTGCTTGCAAAACACACAATGCTTCTGTTTTCTTTTTTCCTCCATAACTGCAGTTACTCCCGTACCACCACTGTGCTTTTTTACATGACTGACAGTTACTTACTGTTCTCTAGGGACAATTACAGGAATCAACACAAATTAACCAGCAATGTTAAAATAGTGAGGGTCACAGCTGTTTTTTTTTTTTTTTTTTTCAGTTTACTTTAAATTATCCTCATAAAACCATAGATAGAGTCTGAACAACTTCTGAAATAGCTGTGCTCTGGTGCTCAAAGCAAAAAAGATCAAAGTTGCTTTTGAATCTTGGTCTCATTTAAATTTGCTTACCCTCTCATCTTAGATTAATGTTAGATATAACTTGGGCCATAAATTATGTTTTTTGAGGTTCCAGGAGACTGACAAGTGTTTGACAAATTCCAGATTTTGTTGAGTTTAAATAACATTTTGCATGTTAATTCATATGTTATATGAAAATAATCATATTTAGTATAGTTTGTAGATTATGTTGCATTGTTTATCTTAGTTTTTGGTTTATCATCATTTTAGGTTGTTTATTTGAAAGAGATATAAGGGTATTTCCTAATAGATATCATTCATTGTTCGGCTCTGTGCTATGAGAAATAATCTATAAAACCACCAATTTCAGCAACTTGAGGGAGATAATGATTACCGTAACAGTAGAGAGGCCAACCACCTTTAAACATATAAAGCTCAACTAAAACAAAAATCACACCACCCACAGAGGGAATGCAAAATCTGTGTCAACAGTTATACAGAATGTGAGTTACTGTTATACCAGTGAACATTTTCCTTTTAATTATTAAAACCTTTCAAACATTTTACATTGTTTTGTTTTATTAATAAAAATAGTGGTCATCAAACCTATTGGTTAAATGAAAATTATATTTTGGGGTTTATTTGTGTACACAGTGTACCATGTTTTGCTCAGTCAAACAATCTTGTTGTTTTTATGCAAAGTTACGTGTTTAGCTTGCGTTAGTGGCTGCTGACTCACACTCTGCCAAAATTGCTGTAGGTGCTTTAATTCTATAATCTTGCATTTTTTTAAAAATAATTTAGACAAACTGAAAACCAGTATGTCAAAAGCTCACTTCATGACATTTTTCACTGCTTAGGTAAAATAGTAACATTTTAAACATGTTCCTTACACAGGTAACAAGCTATTATGACTAATGACTGAGTTCAAAAAAGCTAAACAAATCCTTAGATATCAGTATGCATTATAATCAGTTCAATCAATTGTGCACAACCAAACAAATACCATGTTTTGGTTGAACCTTTAACATTTTCTATTATTTGACTTGATTTTCACATTAACTGTAAAAGTCCAATGTGCTTATTTTCAACGTTCTTATCAGAATCAAATTTCTTGGCAACATTTGTTTGCAAAAACAAGAAATCTGAATTAATTAGCTTACACAGCAATGAACTGTTCATGCAAAACAGATTTGATTTGTGTTTCTAGTCAATTTTACATATTTTTGAGCACAAAAGCTTCTTCTTTAAAAATTATCTAAATGTGTTCTGACTTTTTGTAAGACAGGCTGACCCAGGTTAATTAAATGGGTCTAGTTTTGCAGTTGTAGCTGCCTCGCTTTACCTAAAAAATTACCATGTTTTGTGTTTCCTTTCCTTTTTAAGTCCTGTCATGTCCTTTGGCAGGCACCTACAGTTTCATTAAAAGTACACTGCATGAAGTCTGCAACCCAACCTGCAACCCAAATCTGTTCATAGCACTACCTATTTTATTTACAACAAACCAAAAGATGAAAACAAGCCTGATGTGCATTCAGTGAAGCTATGACTTAGATGAAAATAGATGAAATTGCTTTAAAACCTAAGAAAGAAACATAGCTTCTATCTCTGATATGAGAGTCCAAAGAAAAATCCTCCTCGTTTACTTGCCTTTGATTTTGTTCTCCTACAGGTTAAAAGCCTTTGCCTCAATTTTCTAAGATTACCGGTCTCTCACTGTCTTGCTTAAGAGCATTTGCATAAATATGAAAATTAAACTTGCACTGCTGGAGACTTGTTTTCAAAGGCTGAATTCCCTGAAAACAATATTTCCTTTTCCTTCTTATTTCTGTTTAGTTTAAACTTAAAATCATACTTATCAATTTCAGTTATTATTAGTTTAGCACTTGCAGACACTGGTAAAGCATAAAACGACGATTCAAAGGCAATCAGTTAATCCCTCCATTATTTATTATTTATTCCATAAATTTGTTGTTATTAAAAAAAACATATATCGTTTTGCAGTTGAAATTACAAATCCCTTTTTACACATCCAAAAAACTAAAACATCATTCAAAGAGCAACTCAATGCAGATGTGGATGGGCTTTATCTTGGACACTAACCTAGGTGTGTTGTTGTTTTTGTAATGGTTTTTTTTTTTTTTTTTTTTGGGGGGGGGGGGGGGGGGGGGGTTTAAGGGGGCTTAAACCAGCATACAGGTGCTGGTCATAAAATTAGAATATCATGAAAAATTAGATTGATTTCAGTAATTCCATTTAAAAAGTGAAACTTGTATATTATATTCATACATTACATACAAACTCATATATTTCAGATGTTTATTTTGTTTAATTTTGATGATTACAAATGACAACAAATGAAAATCTCAAATTCATCATATCAGAAAATTAGAATATTGTGAAAAGGTTCAAAATTGATGGCCCCTGGTGCCACACTCTAATCAGCTAATTAACTCAAACCACCTGCAAAAGCCTTTAAATGGTATTTCAGTCTAGTTCTATAGGCTACACAATCATGGGGAAGACTGCTGACTTGACAGTTGTCCAAAAGACGACCATCGACACCTTGCACAAGGAGGGCAAGACACAAAAGGTCATCGCTAAAGAGGCTGGCTGTTCACAGAGCTCAGTGTCCAAGCACATTAATAGAGAGGCGAAGGGAAGGAAAAGATGTGGTCGAAAAAAGTGTACAAGCAAGAGAGATAACCGCACCCTGGAGAGGATTGTGAAACAAAACCCATTCAAAAATGTGGGGGAGATTCACAAAGAGTGGACTGCAGCTGGAGTGAGTGCTTCAAGAACCACCACACACAGACGTATGAAAGACATGGGTTTCTGCTGTCGCATTCCTTGTGTCAAGCCACTCTTGAACCACAGACAGCGTCAGAAGCGTCTAAAGAGAAACAGGACTGGACTGCTGGTGAGTGGTCCAAAGTCATGTTCTCTGATGAAAGTAAATTTTGCATTTCCTTTGGAAATCAAGGTCCCAGAGTCTGGAGGAAAAGAAGAGAGGCACTTCATCCACGTTGCTTGAAGTCCAGTGTAAAGTTTCCACAGTCAGTGATGGTTTGGGGTGCCATGTCATCTGCTGGTGTTGGTCCATTGTGTTTTCTGAGGTCCAGGGTCAACGCAGCCACATACCAGGAAGTGGTATGTGGCTTCCTGCAGCTGACCAACTTTTTGGAGATGCAGATTTCATTTTCCAACAGGACTTGGCACCTGCACACAGTGCCAAAGCTACCAGTACCTGGTTGAAGGACCATGGTATCCCTGTTCTTAATTGGCCAGCAAACTCTCCTGACCTTAACCCCATAGAAAATCTATGGGGTATTGTGAAGAAGAAGATGCAATACACCAGACCCAACAATTCAGAAGAGCTAAAAGCCACTATTAGAGCAACCTGGGCTATCATAACACCTGAGCAGTGCCACAGACTGATCGACTCCATGCCACGCCGCATTGCTGCAGTAATACAGGCCAAAGGAGGCCCAACTAAATACTGAGTGCTGTACATGCTCATACTTTTCATGTTCATACTTTTCAGTTGGCCAACATTTCTATAAATCCTTTGTTTTTATTGGTCTTCAGTAATATTCTAATTTTCTGATATGATGAATTTGAGATTTTCATTTGTTGTCATTTGTAATCATCAAAATTAAACAAAATAAACATCTGAAATATATGAGTTTGTATGTAATGTATGAATATAATATACAAGTTTCACTTTTTAAATGGAATTACTGAAATCAATCTACTTTTTCATGATATTCTAATTTTATGACCAGCACCTGTACATGGAAAAAATAGAAACAATGCTATGACATCTGTAGTACTTGTTACAGAAGTCTGAGAACCCCTGGGCTTGTGCCTTAAAAGCAGACTTATATAAAGCAAGATAAAAGTAAATACAGGCCTCAGGCAGCAAGTAATAATGTCTATATTTTCTCTATCACTAATGTCCTTTAAACCTTTAAAGGTGAATTGAAAAAAAGAGTGATTTTAAGTCACAGTTAACTTGCATTTCTTATCTTTTATACACAGCGATAGTTTACAGACAATGACGCTTGTGCTTGCTTCTCATTTGTTGTCTGATGTTCTACTTTTGGACCCAACGCTTCCATTATGTTATTCTGCCCGCTGCACCCCAACCCCAGCAAACTTGAAAGTATGACTTCTAAGGTTGGAAGCATAATCTATTTCACCCCTAATAGCTAACTACTACATTGTGCTCATTTATCCAAAGGGATGAATGGCTGGAGGCATTAAGCCTGACATTCTAACATTTTAAAACTGAATATTTTATCGCGATAATGTTGGTGTCTACATTCCAACTGACATTAAAGACCCTGCAACACAAGACACATTTACTGACTGGCAGAAAGAACGACAGGTGGGAGGGGGACGGTTGTGAGCAACATTTTGCCCAATGAGCCTGGCGATTATCCAGCTGTAAAGGGCCATCAGCAGCGCCAGCCCTGACAAGCAACTGGATTAGTGAGAGATGCAATTAAGACCTCAATAGGGAATCTTCCTCTGACACACACTGATAGGCTTGTGGCTTCCTTTCCTCACATACATGCATTATGCTTTGACTGTGAACAGAACTGATGTGACTTGAGTCATATCAGTTGACTTCCCATCAATTTATTTATTTCCGTTTTGTTTGGAGCTGGTGGGGCGCTTGAATGCTTCGTTACTCGTAATTACCTACTGCTTTCACTGTTGCAAACCAATTAACTCATGCAGATGAATAAATATTGTATAGGAATTATCTCTAGAATGATGCATTAAGAAATAACAAACATTAAGATGAAGTGACACTCTATATGCTCAAGAGTGATCTTCAATTCAAGGCATATTTTATATAAGATATTCAATATGCAAACAACAAAGAATAAAGCCAAAGTACTCATACAGGTGATGGACTTTGCGATATCTTATAGTATTTCTTTTTTTCTTTCTTAATAATTCATCAGTTTTGTTAAGAAAAAGTTTTGTTAGCCTTTTTGGCTAATTTGAATCTAATCGACTGTTTCAGAGGAGTGGCCTGTTTTAATCGCTTTTTTAGGTTTAGGGAATAAATTAAATTTTTTGGTGTATGATTTAATCTTCACTCTAATTTTGCTTAAACTAACTGGTCAGACTGGCTGTAAATGATTCAGACTCACACATGTCAAAGTCTGTCTTTCTACTTTTTTGTTGTTGTAGATAATATTTGGACTGGATATAATAAACCCTTAGAACAAATTAACTTTTGATTTTGTGCATGAGACATTACAGTACGAATTAGTCTACAGAGCTAAGAGTTTCCATATAAAGCTAATCCACTCAAAGTATTTTGAATTACTTCTTTGTGTAAGTCTTTGATGTTTTGTTCTGTTGTCTTGTAATTCCGTGCAAGCCTCCTAGCCCAGATGTTGACTGTCTAAGAAGACACAGTTTTTTTTTTTTTTGTTGTTGCTTTTTTTAAATTTTTATTATAAAAAAACTTTGTATTGTGTTGAACTCCTGCATCCTTTAAGCAATATGATTCTAATCGGTTTGTTTTATTTCAGAATTTGTATATAGTTGTTTGAAAGGAAATGCATCTCTGCCAGTTTAGGTGGGAGCTGTCATGTAGGGTCACAGCATGCATATATGAGAAGTTGCATTGGTATGAAAAGACAGCCAGTCTATGACAGGGGAAATAAAAATTAACCCAGTAGTTGTGTCCCAATTTTATCTATTAAAAAAACTTTTCAAAGCATTGTAAACACATAAACTTAAAAGAGAAATAGTGTGAGTTTCTCCTATTTTACCTTCATCTACTGGACCACTGAAAACTGGTAGTAATATCATAACAAAGACCTTTTTGTCTCATACTTCTCATGGTTTAGATTATGCTGCCATCAACTACTTTGTTAGTAGATGTTGGAGCTTGGTCTGTTTTCCAGTTTAGTCCTGTTTCTCTGACTGTTACTAACTGTATGTGCTCTCTTTCTTCCTCTGACATTGGAGATGGCTCGGTGCTCGTCTGCCTGGCTTTGAGTTTCCTGGATTATGCCGCCTGTGGAGCTGGTAGACAGTTGACTTTTGTATCTCTGCTTCTGTATGTCTGCCACTGCCTCCTTAAACCCCAGCCGGCCTCGGCAGATGGCCGCTCATACTGAGCCTGGTTCTGCTGGAGGTTTCTTTCTGTTAAAAGGGAGTTTTTCCTCTCCACTGTCACTACAAGCATGCTTGATGCGAGGGATTACCTTCAAGTTAATGACTTGATAAAAAACAGCTGGTTTTCCGTAGAAAGAAAACTTTGAATCATTTTGACTGTATGATCTGGTTAAAGTGTCTCTGTAAAATGCATTGGGATGACATGTGTTGTGAATTGGTGCTATATAAATAAACTGAATTGAATTAAACTGTTGTTGTTTGGTGACTGTCTGAAAGTCCAACAGTTTATCAGGCTTTGCAGAGGAACCACTTTGCATCTGGATTCAACTTTGCTGCTTTTAAATGTATGTTAAAAACTTCCTTTAGTTATGCAGCTCTAGGAACAGCCTGCTGAGAGACATCCCACACTGAGCACCTCTCCTCTTTTTCATGCTCCCTGAAGTTATACAACCCTTAATTGTCATTAACTGTCTTTCTTCTCTTTGCTGTAAATTGTCCTATTTCCTATCTTTTTTAACTCCTTGTATTTCTTTCCTTTTGTTCTCCTTGATGCAGTGGAGGATGCTTTCTTATGTATTGTTTCTGGCCCCAAACCTTGGCCAGTCTTTGTTGTTATTGCTTTTCTTCTCCCTCTTCTTCTTTTCTCTCCCCTAGTGTCCTCTCACCCCAGCCACTCCAGGCAGATGGCTGACCTTACTGAGCCTGGTTCTGTCAGAGATTCCTTCCTGTTAAAAATGCTTTTTTTCCTCTCTCTCACAGGTGCCAAGTGCTAAATGGGAATTGCAAGCTGTCCCTTGATACTATTCAAGGATCGTGTCCTATACAATGTTAAGTGTTTGATATGAATTAAGCTGTCATTTGGAGCTGTATAAATAAAACTGAATGGAATTGAAATAAATAGTTTGGTGGCTTGAATACTGGAACAAGGCCTAGATTTAATCCCAGGGGAGTTTAGCTCCAATGCAACTTTTTTCCAGCATCAAGTAATTGGTAGCTTTCAAAGAAGCTTCCCCAACGCTGGATACATATATTTTTGTCTCCAGTGCTCCAACATCAGATATATGTGTCTTCAATTATGACTTTCTCTTTGTTTGCAGCTGAACAATTCACATTCCACTTCTCTGCCACACAATCTCGGCTAAAATGTCATAAGTTGCAGAATATGTTCAGAGGAGATGCTGCTCTTCCCTTTTGTAATGACCTCCACCGAGACCCGTTGGTACAGGCTGTAAATCCCATGTTGTTTGTTGGACGACTTTGCTACATTAATAAAGGCTTGGGGCTCACAGTAGTGTGCAGATCAGCTTTTCAGTTTTACCATTAGAAGGATCCCACCAACCCAGTTGAGGGGTCATTAGCAGGAGCTTCAAAGACTGTGGGGCTCTATGTCCCAAAGAGTCAAAGACCTATTGAAAGATCTTTTTCAAACCCTGGTGAAGGCTGTAATTAAAACCCATGCTGAGACTTATACCAGCTTACTTTACATAGGATCAAGAGTTTATACAAGCTGAGGGTGGCTCTTTGTGGCAACTAAAAGAATAACTTTTGAAGGCTCTGTATTTCCTTACTGCTTTATCATACTTTAAGAATGTCAATATAGGCTATAAAATCACAAATGTTTCAAGATAACTATAAAAACGGTCAAAAGTACTAAGGGCCGGATCTATCAAAGGTTTGCGTGTATAAAAACGTGAGCTATTTCACTGCGCACGCTAAAAAATGTACAAACTGATCTATCAACAGCGTGCTAAAAGGATTTGGTCTTTAAAACGTGCTAAATAGCGCCTCTTATCCATTTAGTACTTTTTCTGCAATGAATATGCAATATGGGGCGTTTACACGCAAAAGTGCGTCTTGTGGGAGGAGAACATGTAAATATATTAATTTAGCACTCGCAAAGTGATTTATCAAACCTAAAAACAATTTTGCTAACGGTATCTGATCTATATTTAACACGTTTCAAAAGAAGGTGCAAATGGTCTGTATGCGTAATTGCGCACACATGGCAGCGGTTATTGTCGCAAAAAGGAGACATGGAAATGAAGCAAGGAGACGCAGAGAACGCATTTTTTCACTCCGTGAGAATATTTTTGGAATGAACGAGGAAACGATCATCAAAACATATCGTTTATCCAGCATTGCCATTTTGGAGCTGTTGGGGGAACTCAGAATGGATTTGGAGCCAGCCACAAGGAGGACCCACGCAATACCAGATATCACAAAACTCCTTGCAACATTGCACTTTTTTGCATCTGGGTCATTCCAGCGTACGGTTGCAGTGAGAGCTGGGATCTCCCAATCTCGTTTTTCAGAAGTGCTGTCCGACGGGGTCGGGGTTCTCCCCCTGCGCCTGTGGAGCAACATGCCAATGCTGCGGGGATGCGTAATCTCATCCACAGTCACTTCTTGTGAGCCATTTGGTATGTGCATTTTTCTACAGGCCATTACAAAACACCTGTTTTTTCTTTTTTTTTTTTTTTTTACTGCAGTGAAGTAGAAATTCAGCCACATACCACCTTACGGAATAAAGGTTGCCAAAGTTTTTTCTTTATATATCACTGTAAGATTTAAATTTCTTAATGCACTAGTTTGTAGAAACTACAAACTACATTGCCGCAAACCACAAAACGCGCAAAACCATCAATTAAATAGGGCGTCTCCAACAGTTTTGCACCTGCCACCAGTTACGCAATCGCTCTTGTTAAATCACCCGCAAACCATGGTCCAGCCCCTCGCGCAAAATTCCAGTTTGCGAGCGCAAATTACTGCACGCAAAATTGGATCTTGATAAATCCGGCCCTAAGTAAGGTTAATTAATGCTTTCAGTTTCTGGTTAAGTCAATGAAAATGGATAACATGGTAGATCTAGTGGAGCTTAGCTAACAATGTTTTGTTGTTTTTGGTGTTTTTTTCCAAGATACCCTTACTTCCTCTCTGACTTTTTCTTTGCCTTCGCTTTTGATTGCCATTAGGTAGTGTGATCTGTCCTAAGTGGTCTCATTTACTGTTTGCAAATATAAGTTTGAACACCTTAGTAGCTGTGACTAGCATTTCACATGAACATAAATTGAAAACAATGGGCTGGGAGAACATAAATATATGGAAAATAAATGCTTTCATATGTGTAAGAAAATATACCTGCTCAGAGAGAAGAGGGTATGTATACAGCACTAACTTTTTAGATAAAGTCCATTTTGTTTAGTTTTTTTAAGCAGTCTCTGCTTCGAGTTTTGATGACAGTTAGAACTTCTTGTCCCAAAATCAATTCAGTTTTTAAACCTATAAACCAAGAGTCTGTGGGTTCCCAGTTTATATCGAGGTAGAATTGGAAATTTCGTAGTTGGTCTATAAACCACTAAAAAGTATAAGCCTGGAAATATTTTACTCCTTGTCAACTATGAACTGTCTAGATCTCACAGATCATAAAATTCACAGTTACTCAGTGTACCCTGCGTGGGATCATATTAAGGGGAAGCAGCATTTAGTTCCAAACTCCTGAAAGCATTTTTTCTGCAGCATCAGTTTTTTAGTTTGCTCCATTAAACAGTTTATGAATTTAAAAATTAGAATTTTACAGCTCCTTTTTGACATTTTATACAAACACTTGAATATCATTCTGTTTAAGCATTTCTTCTCATTTTATTTCATTTTTAATGTTTCCTTTAGTTCTCTTTTTTCAAAGAAGTTATTTTCCTTTACCGCTCTCTGAACAGCTTTATCACTCAATGACAAAATATAAAAGAACTCACCTGGCCTTCTCTTTTGGTCTTCAACAAACTCGGGTAATATTCTTCGGCTAGAAGGCCGTGCAGCAAACTTTAATAAAATAAAAGAACAATATTCTGAGTGTTGTGTGACAAATGTCAAACATTGATCAATCTGAGGTTTTCTATTAATTCACTGTGAAAAGGAAGAATGACTGAATTTCTGATGTTAGATTCTTCAAGTGTCTGGCTTTGATTCTGTTTTTCAATGCTTGGTTCAAGTGGCCTTAAAGCTGCTACTCAAATGTCAGGTTTCTTTCAACAGTGGGGCTGATCAGTGTCTAATTTAGTTCTGTATAACTTACTTTAATTTTTAAAGCCTGTTGACTGATTACCATGATTGAAAATGAATGACTAATTATCAGTATGAATATCATGTTAATTTGGGGGTTTAAATTAATTGTAAAAAGGATTCTTCTCAAAGACAAGATGATTACAAAACAAAACTTCTGAGTCTTTTAAAAGCAAGAACTGATTGGAATAGTTTCAATTCATTAAAGATTTTCTCTAATCAACTCGGGGTAAAACATAAATATACATATTTCCATACAATTCCACTAGTTTTTAACGGCAGTTTGCATGTTGGATGAAGTACATGTCATGTGCTAAATGCAGCCTTTGACTGGTCTATTTGTTATGATCTTGGCACTGATGACTGGCTTAATTATTAATTTCATTTACCTGTCTAACTCAGCCCAGTTTCTCGTCGATGCTCATCTGAACCAACTGCTCCAACCTCTATTTAAGGTACTTACATTTTATCAATAATTATTGTTTTCTCCTGTCTGTTCCCATCTGATGATAGTGGTTAGAATGTTTTAAGCATACCTGAGTGTTTCTGATTATCTGATCCTTACCTGCCTCTCAACCACTGAGCTTACCTATTCCTGTTCTGATCTGTTTGCCTGACCTGGCTTCCCCTCCTGATACCTCTCTGAAGTCCGACAATAAAAGCAGAAGACAGAGATGTCCTAACAGAGTTGACATTCAAGGAGTGTTATTCTCTGTCTGGTTCCACTCTCCTCTTCTCCAGAAAAGTAACTTGTGTCCTGTATTGGTTTCTTTCTAGGACAATAAGGAGTTATCATCATTACCCTTATCAGCTTTGGACTCCTGGACCTCTGAACCCGCCTGTCCCTGCTCTGATCTGATGCCTGACCTGGCTATGGATTCCAGGGCTTTTGAACCCGCCTGTCCCTGCTCTGATCTGGTGCCTGACCTGGCTTCAGACTTCTGCTTGTTCTCCTGGGCTGCAGAATCTGGGACTCTCTGGGTGGTGCCCGGAACATCTTGTTTGGAGCCACCAGCTCTATCCTTCCTCGTTCTCTGGGCATGGACTGAACTTATAAACCAGGTTAGTGACTCACATTCATAATCTTCCTGCATTAGATTTACATGGTTACTAACCTGTGTTTCCTCCCTCCACAGTTTCCTGCCTCAAATGCCCTAATCAGATGCTACTCTGATCCTCTGGTTTTAAATGAATGCTTATTGACCAAGCTTGATCTGCATTTATGAATACAGTGTTAACCGTTTGTTAATCTGAGTTTAAGAGCTGAACTGTCTTGAAAGTTTACTGGAAGGAATTAATTTAAACCAAAAGTTTAACTCTATTGAAACCCATGGGTAGAATTTTTTTGCAGTTGATTAAAACATACATTCATGCAAATGTGTTAACCCCAAAAAATTGATTAATGCTTAAGAAACCTAACTGAAATAAAATTGTGTTCGAAGGCCTCCAGGCTCCAATGATCAAATCAAAGCAGGGTACAGAATAGGAAAGCAAGATTTAAAACTATAACAAATATACAACAAACACAATTTTCATAATACCAATGGGTAATGAGTATAGAACAAAAAAAATCTATACATTAAAAATATTTTTGCTCAAATCAATCCATTGAGAGCGGTATTATTGTTTTAGCTAGCTTAGTTCAGTAACAACAGTTAGATAATTGTATTCCACATCAATAAAAGCCAAAAATAATAAGGGAGTCGTGTCCATCATGACTTTATGCAAACCTTTGACAAAATCTTTGGTTTTCTAGTTATCTTAAAACCATTTGAAATAAGTGCATGATGTTGAGCAGCTTCTTTGTGCTATGCCCTTTCATACAGACTAGCACCTGCTCATATACGGTACAGGAAGTGTTTAAACATGTAAATGCTGTATTTTGTGTCAAAATGTTCTGAAGTTGAAACTTTTACAAAAAGGGAAAATTGACTTTATAATGAAATATTGTCAAAAAGTGAATGACTGTGGCCAAATGCTTCAACTACAAATGAAATTGGCACTTTTGAAGCAGCTTTCCTGCCAGGCCCGATGACTTGCTACCTCCCATTTAATCTGTCACAGAGAGCCATTATGTCCAACACTAACAGTTATGAAAAAAAAATCTACATCTTTCAAAGGGAGCCTGTTTACAGTGTTGTTGGTTTTAAAACAAGCTCAAGAGATTTATTAAAATCGATTAGAATCATTTGGGGCTGTCATGGTGACATGTCAAAAGGATTTTTCCCAATAGATTCTCACACATCTTTTTGTTTAAAATCAATCATTACATATGCGATAGTTCACATGCACTTTTACACAGGATAGACTAAAGGATAAAAGAACCCTTCAAATTAAAGTTTCTTATTTTTTAAGGTAGTAAAAGAAACACAAGGCTTGTGTACTGATGTGACAATAAAGGTTGCAACAAAAGAAAATAACACCTAATCTTCTACAGCTGTGAAAAAGTGTTCCTTTTTTCCATTTTTCTTCCATCTGGCCAATAATCAAGCCTGAACAAGAGTAGAGATGATAAAATTGTAAAGGTCATTTAAAGAATTAGCTTAATAGATAAGAGGCTCCACTTTGAGTGGATGAAAAAATATTCTGCCAATCCCATCAGTAACCTTGTGTTTTAGAATCATATATTTCAGTTTGTAGCCATTAGTGTGGACTGATAAGTTTGAGAAATGATAAGTAAGAGAAAATGCATATAGTTCTATTCATTTCACAAGTTTTTAAAAGTTCTTGTACTAATTACCAGCAAAAAAAATACTTTAGTAAGATTTTGTCTGGAGCCCTTATTACTGTAAAAGGGTATTTTCTTTTTTCTTTTTTTATTAGTGTTCCTGCTTGTTATTTAAACATGTATATTAAATTAGTAAATTAATGTGTTATAGTCCCTGCACAAATGTTCCTAAACAAACCAAAATTACCTTACAATTAAGTGTTTGACGAAACAGGTTTTTTATTAGAGGTAAACATGATATCCATAATTATTTGCATTTTTAAGTGTCTTGTAAATGCAGTTCCTTCCTTTCCTCCCTAAAACCAGACCCTTTAAGGAATAAGGGTTTTTTTATGACTTAATGAAGTTTCAGAGCCTATGTCACAGAAGTTGTCATAGAATCTGCAAATGCACTAATTTTGAAAGAAAATTTACCTAGGAGATTGCTCTTAAGAATTACATAATATTAGATAAGGCAAGGCAAATTTATATGTATAGCACAATTCAGTAGAAAAACAATTCATAGGGCTTTACATGAAAATAGAAATAAAACAAATGACAAGTAGATAAAGCAACATTATAAAAGCAGTCAGTAAAACAAATAAACAGTTGGATTACGAACCTAAACCAATGATACCTCAGCGAACAGTTTAACTATAACAGTCAAAGGCAGCTCTAAAGAAAGGATTTTTTTTACTTTGACTTGAAATAACTCATGTTTTCAGCACTTTTACAGTCTTCTGGGAGTTTGTTACAGATAAGTGGAGCAAAGGAGCTAAATGCTGCTTCTCTATGTTTTTTTCTTTTTCTGGGTGGACAGAGTAGGCTTGAACTAGAAGACCTGAGTGGTCTGAGAGGTTGATATACTGACAACGAATCTGTTACGTGTTGAGGTGCTGATCCATTCAGTGATTTATAGACCAACGGAAGGATTTTAAAGTCTATTCTCTGAGCTACAGGGAGCAAGTGGAAGGACTTCAGAACCGGGCTGTTGTGCTCTACTTTCTTAGTTCTAGTGAGAACATGGGGAGCAGCACTTTTGATCAGCTAAAGCGGTCTCACTGGCTTTTTAGGCAAACCTATGAAGACACTGTTGCAATACTCAATCCCACTAAATATAAATGCATGAATGGGTTTTTCTATAAGCTGCCTGGACATAATAAATTTATGTGACTTACCAAGGTATATTTCATAACTTTAGTTGTCTCTATCATAGTTACTAGTGAACAAATTTAATGTTTGCTCTAGGAGGGTGGTTGCTAGCCTCGTGAGACCATCCTGATCTCGCGAGCTTTCAAGGTTTCAGATCAGTCTGGCTACTTTCCGTTAAAGAAAATTTGGAGCAGTTCACCAAACAAACGTCCAATCAGCGTTGGCTTTGAGGCGGGTTGAGGTGTTACGCAACGAGAAGTGCGACAGTTCAGTTTAAAGAACATGGCAGCTTCAGCCAATGAAACTAGCGTTAGCGTGGCTATCAAACAAGTTTTATCATAATTACAGAGTATTTCTTCACTGAAAGAAGAGCAAAACACTGCTCTGGAGGCTTTTCTCAGAGGAAAAGATGTTTTTGCTCTTCTCTCGACTGGTTTCGGCAAGAGTTTGATCTACAGTATCAATTGGCTTGAGCCTGGCTTGTGGTTGTGTTTTCGTCGTCGCTCTGTTAGTACGTCATATGCTTCGTTGATCTGATTGGTTTATTTGGCCCGTCTATCACCAACATAGGCCAATCAGCTAACCAGTATTTTCGCCCCTTCCCAAAATTACTTCAACGGAAGGTTTCCAGATGGATATGTGGAGCAAATCCATCTGGCAGAGTCAGGTTAGTTGGTTGCTGCAAAACCGATGAATTGATTAACTTATTTGGCTTACATTTAATAGCTTTTTCACCAACTTGGGTGTTTTACTAAATGTTATACCAATGTATTGTAACTAGGACCAGAACAAAATGTATGTAACCAAATCTTTTTGTTTCTGTACGATTTGATTAGACTCTAAATGTAAAAAACTCTCTTTGTAAATCACCCAATATATCATTTGTATGAATAAGCTTAAACAAATGAAAGAAAATTACATAAAAGAATTGCTAATAAAAGCTAAATATTACAACACTATAGAAATGGATGGGTGATTGATGTTATGTCAAATGAAAGTAAAACAGAAACTTGCACCTTAGTGTCTTGTTTGGCCTCAAATGTCATACACTGATATTAACCACATGCCTCTGGAACAACCTGGTAATTAAGTTAAAGAAATTGCTGGCGAGGCTGTTCTTATTAGAGAGATTTATTGTCAAAGCTGGGCACTTTGAGTGACACAAAATATTGCCTGCCAGCCATTAACAGTGACCTTTCCTTTGGTGCTGGCTTTTATGATTGCCATTATTGAGATGTGCAATGATTGTTGCCTTCACCACAGTCTGAAGTCATCAAAAGACATTAAACACCAATCAGCCTGCAAATACTTATGTTTGCCCTTGTGGAAGAGAGAGGATATAAATTACGAGCGGAATGGCCATAATTGCAGTAAGTACTCAATTAGTTTCTTGGTTTGTAATTTCTTTTCATATTGGACTTAACCAAGTCTAATGTGTTTCAGTAATTTAACACTCTTGTTGTTAGTTTACCAAATATACCTTCTTTTGGTTCCTTTCTATAAAATATAAATGTGAAGTAAACTGGGGAAAGAGTAGTCAAAGTTATTGTAGAGAGGAAAAAAGGCCCTGCTTTGCCTCATGAAAGTAACTATGAGTTAATTTTCAACCCATAAGTCCATCTCTGATGGGTTCGACAGACTTATTCAGGTCCTGGGAGGTTGATGCTGATATACACTAACCTTACCTCTGGAATAAAGCATATTTCTCCAGCCATAAAATGAGATTTGTAATATATATAAATCATATTCTTTCTGCAAACATGCACTATTCAAAACATAGTTCACTTCAGTAGAATAATCCTAAAATAAAATGCATTAACAATGCAGACAGCAAACATGCTAAGTGTCTCAGCAGACTTTGTGCCAGATAAACATTCCTGATGAATAAAACAAAACCCCAAATGATGGTAAGTACTTTAAACTAAGTGTTTACTGTATCTTGGTTGTAACTTGAGAACATGATAAAGGAGATTCAACTTAAGTATTTCGTAATGTGTTTCTAAGTGCACCATAATTTCAAAAAGCTTTTTAACCTTAATAAAAAAGCAATATAAATATTTTTCTACCTATGTCAATGTCAATGTCATAATCTTGTTTATGTTGATGCAGTTACAGTAAATACATACAAAAAAAAAGGAATAGGCAAAATTCTGATTTCTTTGGTGCACTTCAGTTACTACTTCTGCTATATGCTATCTGATATTCATATTATGGACATGCATCCAAACTGATTAAATATCCCCCATTAAGTTTAACCATAGCTACTTATTTTTTAAACAACAACAAGCTTTTGGTGGAGTTCTGGCTTGATAATGGATCAATTTTAATTGCAGAATTTGCAGATATGATTTAAATAGGTTGCATTCCTGAAGCACACATTTTAAGCTTGGTTCACAATTTATTGTACATCTGTTTCGTACATCACTGACACTTGTGTTGTAGAAGTTTTGAGTTTCTGACAGGCTGAGCTTGCTTAACTGTTTGTGGTGTTTTAGCTTCAACCACTGTTGCTTTATCTGGGGTGGCTAGCTTACATCAGATGAAACTCAACATTGATATGAAACATACAAAATGTATAATAAGCTTTTACCTAAACACTAATAAAAGCTGTGTTCTTTGTTAAAAATGTGTCAGGGAGGAAACAATTTAAGCAACCATTAAAATGAATTGTCAAGTAGGAAGGCAAGAACTGCACCAGAAGCTTGTTGACGATGACAAAACACAAGTGATTTGGATTCTGCAAGGGTCAGTGGTAGAGCAAGTGCACCATTAAGAGAGGCTGTTGTCCCTGACGCAGTGGTGCAGGATGCAATTCTTCACTCTGGGCTGTTTATTGCATGTTTTGGCCTTTTCTCTGTCTAACCTGTGGGGTCACCTTGTTTAAAGCCAATGTTTTACAACTGAAACTGGCCTTAAACTAGACTTGGTAAAGGCTTATGCATACTTTTGAACTTAAACATTATATGTATATCTCCAACTGGTACTGTTGATGTGTTTTTTTGAAAAAGCTATCCTGATTTTATGTGGTAATGATAAACTCTTGTTCCCTTCCACAGCTTCTGGCCTGAAACTTCCATGCAGCACGGGGTATTTATATGGCGGAAATTTCACAACATCATCTTTAGCTACTTTTTAAAGACAGTTAAAAGTTTTCTATTTAAGGAAACATTACTGATTCCATTAAGTCAATGACTTTTTGGAAATTTCCTGCTTGTGATGGCTGCATTTACAGCCACACAGACGTGGTAACAAACAATTTATGTCATTCTGTTTTTTCATACAGGGTTTCATTTACGGAGTAATCTCATCATTTGGCATTTATTTATCACCATTACACTGTATTCCAAAAATTAGTGCACACTCTTTAGTTGACCCTGTTTTTATATGATTGTGTTTCATTTATATTCTGTTTGAGTTTTGCAGTTCCTCCTGTACCTTGTCTGATGAACCAGCTGGTGCTCAATGGGCTGAGTTGATTTGGACCATACCACATCAATGCAATTGGGGGGGAATTGGATTTTACTTTATTTGGTTTACTTAAGTTTTGTATGTTTTGGCCCACGTGTTTCTTTTGTAGATGGTTCCTTTTACCTCTTTTATGGGTCCATTTGTCAGGTCTTGGTTGAGGTATGGAGGACCCAAATGCAGAGGCAGAGCGGCTGAGTTGAATACTTGTAGTTTTAAAGAAAATGGTAAACAAAGGCAGTCCAAAAATCCAACTAAAAGTGTAACAGTCCAGAACCATGGAGACATCAAGGGAAAACACGTACAAGGAGCCAGGGAGAGACGAGGGGCAGACGACTACAGCAAAGACAGGACCAGCAACAACAAGGAACCAACAAAGAGTGAGTGCAGAGGGAGAGCATATATAACTCACAGAGACAAAGGGAGGGCTAACGAGCTGACAAGGAGCAGGTGTGAGAGGAGACAACGAGGGAGCCAAGGGGAAAGGAACAGACACAAGAGGGCAACAGAGGACAACAGAAAAACATGAGAGCTTAACAAATCTAGAAATTACAACAAAAAAGGAATTAAACCAATGAAACTAGGGAACATAGAGCAAAGTAAAGCACAATATAACCAAAACCATTACACCATTACTTTTTGGGGGGGTTTTTTGTCAAAAAAGAATGTGGGAGGATACCTACATTCATAACATCACATTCGAAAGCTGAGCCCAGCTTTAGGTCTAGAAGAGAAATAAGACTAAATACTGAAAAACTGGTCAAACCCTATCATCTGTATTAATTATAGCTACAGCTCATGATGGTTTCACAGCTCAACAAAGCACCAGGTCAGATGTGAATGGCCTGTACTTATATAGCGCTTTTTCAAGTCAGAGGACTTAACCAAAGTGCTTTACACTTTATTCAGTCATTCACCCATTCATGCACACATTCCCACACTGAAGTGTCTTGCCCAAGAACACAACAACACTAAAAACTAGTGCCAATACCGAACCGACAACCCTCAGGTTGCAGGACAAACTCCTTCGTCCTAAGCCACTGTCTCCCCTGTAGCTAATATGGTGAGGAAAAAAAAGAGAGCAGATAAAGTTGGAAGCCGAACTAACAAATAATTAAAAATTGGTAAATAGGGACCATTGATATATGACAACATCCAAAGCATGAAACATAGAACAGAAAATCCTCAAAGTAGAAAGTAAAAGAGGATTTTAATTATTTAACTAACTATTTAGTTTGTTCATTTTAATAAATACATTTACTATTAAGAGGTTTGCATCTTATGGATTATTCTTCAGAAACATAAGGTTGAGAGCTGTGTAAGGCTTAGAGTATAAAGTCAAAAGGCAGTTATAATTGGGGCAGAAGGAATGTGCAGAATTGAAACTAAGACAAAAAGCAGGATGTGGTGAAAAAAGCCTGGTGTCGCAGAAAGGGAGAATTAAGGTTATGTTACAGTTAAGAGCAAAGGTTTTTACTATTGTGTGACTGTCTGGTGTGAATTAATATCAAGGGTTATGTAAAGTATGGTGTAGATAGATCTTTTACAGATTTGCACAGAACAAAATTACATCTAAATGAATGAATGCTTTAAGCATAAAACATGATAATCTGATGAAGATCAGAAGAAAACCAATAAGAGACTAGACTGGGTCCAACAATGGTGTACCGACTCTTAAAGATGTGCATCAAGCCCAAACTAGATAATAGTACATCCACATACTCTAGAAGCTTATATAGTGTTAAAATGAGTATTATCCCTCTGTGCACAGGGAGCTGGAGAAAGATGCTGCTAAATAAATCGTCCATATTCCTTGAGCCATAGAAGGTCAATGTTGATATATACATGAATGTATTAATCTACTCTTTTAAATATAGAGAAAAAAACTCTCTGCTTTTGAACTTTTGATTTGAGCCAAAGGAACTTGCAGTTAAAACTAAAACATTCCTAACAAATGAAAAGATACAAACTCCATTTGTTCAAGTAATCTGCTTGCATCATGTTAAAGAGATTTCTACTCATACATGTAGAACCTTGTGGGCATAAAACTAAGGAACATAAACTACTCTGTGTTGAAATTCAAGGATTTTAGCAGGTGGGAATCTGCTTGACTTTTAGCAAAAGAAATCATGATTCAAGTTGCTTCTTGTGTATTGATCTTATCTAAAGTATTGGTTGCATAAATCTTTCTTGCATTCTGATCAACTGATTGAAATTTGACCTTTCCATCATCATCATGATCATAATTATTAAGAATCTGTCTCTGTGAGGTTTGCATTTTATTAATTTTCACGACTCTGTGAGAATTCATAGTTGCACCGCAATGAAAACGTACCCCCATGTGTTGTCTAGATTTTGCCAGAGCTTTTACTTGGATTTTGTAAAAAAGCAAACCAACGAAAAGTAGCTCATTATTAGAAAGTGGAAGGCAAAGGCTATAATACCAGCTTCTTTTGAATCTAGCTTGGTTTTTCTCTCCATCGTCACCAATCCTTTACTGCCCCATTCACTATGTTGCTGCAACATACCTGTGTTTCTCTATGAGGATGGTATGTTCAGGGTGAAGTGAACTATTCTCTTTCTGCTGCTCATTGCAACTTCCACACAGACCACCTCATTCCAACTCATCTGACTAGAACAATTTCCTCAAGCCGATTTGTCACACCTTGGCCAACTGCAAACAGACAAATACAACCCTTGATTTAATTAGGCGATATCCGAGTAAAAGGAGCTCTACAGAGCTCACTCTCTAATTTCCAGTTTTTTAATTGAAAAAGCTATTTAAAAAGTCTCCATATATTTATTAAATACTTTAGTTTTGTCTATCTCATTAATTTCCAACACTGAATGCTGAAGGTTGTTATAGCGAGACAAAGATTTTGCACAAAAACTTTTTTATGGCACTTATCACAGATGCCTCTAAGTTCTTTCTTTAGAGAAAGTATTTTACTTCAAGGATCTGCATTGTAAATGGTGCAATAGCTTCCTCTCTGTGAAAAAAAAATAAATATTTTTCCCAATCAATTTCACTATCTCTATATTTTGGTCTCGACATTGTATCTGATTTCTGTGGCTATCAGTTAATAAAGCCCAGTGAGGAGCAGAGGGCAGGGATGAACCCATTTGCAGGACAGCCATGAGGAGCAGAGGGGATTTGTAGACAGTGAGACACTAACAGGGAGCTCGGGGGCAGCGAGCTTCAGTTTAGAATCTAATACAGGATGTGTTTGACTCTACATACCTAATGGAAAAAAATATGGTAATAGAATGCATTGCCCCAAGATTCACTGGAAGTCACAAGCGTGGGCACGGAGGAGGCATGTAGCTGAAGTGTAAAAGCCGTCTGAAATTGAGTTGGCAGCAGGACCTCTGAAAAGGAACAGCTAAGAAAATGTTAAAGATAGCTGAGGAAGGAATATGCCCCTGAGGAGCCTGGATTGTACCAATAAGGAAGGAGCAGAGCCTGTGGGTGTGGGGGTGCAGTCAGGTTCACTGAATTCAACACAAGCCTATCAGTCTGAATATGACTTCTCCAGAGGGAGTGGATCCCCCACGCTACAGCTGTCTGAGCTGTTTTTCTCTCTGGGGGTAATTTGTGGCACTGCTTGCTGAGACATCCATTCAGTCTGACGTGGAGAGAAATAGGAACATTTAAAGGCCTTTATTTGTCATCCTTTTTTTCCCTCAGACAAATTTATTACTTTTGAGGTTGTTGGCCTTGAGACTCCTCACTCATCGGTTAAGGCATATCTCTTTCATGCTCATGCGAGTGGTTCTTTGGTTTAGTAAATACAGACATATTAGTGCTCTCAGCTGAACAAAAGCAAGCCTAAGCATACTCTCCCATGTTTCAAATATCAAACTTTCCTGAAGTACTTTTTCTGTAGTAATTCACTGATTTCATACATAATAATTACAGCACTCAATTTTTCCAACTATCATGTTAAGATGCTTAAGTGCACAAAACAAACTGGAGTCCCCCCTCTAGATTAACTGTTAATATGCTAAGTGGACCGTGTGTCAGATTTATAGTCCAAATTTCATCCAGTGGATATATGCAACACTGTAGACCAGGTATGGAGCAGTTAACAGCACTGACATGACTAGCTGTTTAGGATGTTACTAACACAAACTATATACAATAAGTATGATATATGTAGGAAATTGTTTAAGGAAATCAACAGGCAAGTTTTTTTGTTTAACATCATCTAATGCTGAAATGCTCTTTGAACTGTTTTCTAATATGTGCTTTCAATTAAATTAAAACTTTAAAACGTTCGCATCATTTGGCCTTTTTGTGTCACGTTTTGGTTGTGGTTTAGAACAGTGTTTTTCAATCCTGGTCCTCAAGGCACCCTGCCCTGCATGTTTTAGATGTTTCCCAGCTTTCACACACCGTTTATCAATTGATGGCAGATTATCAGGCTTTGCTGAACTGCAATCATCTGAATCAGGTGCGCTGAACCTCAGAAACATAGAGACCAGAACCATGGAGACATCAGGGGAAAACACGCACAAGGAGCCAGGGAGAGACGAGGTGAGCAGAGAACAGCGACGACAGGACCAGCAACAACAAGGAACCAACAAGGAGTGACTGCAGAGGGAGATTATATGTAGCTGACTGAGACAATGGCAGGGGTAACTAACATAAATCTAGACTCTACTACAAAATAGGAATTAAACAAATACAACTAGGAAACATGGAGCAAAGGAAAGCAAAACATAACCAAAACCATGACATTTTGTCCGTCAGTTTTTACTACAGTTAGTTAAAACTTGATGGGTACATTTGTAAGAAAAGGGAGCTTGTATCCTTGGGCTGTTCAGAATAAGTCTGTTGACATATTTGTCTAACTGTTTGAAGTAAAACAGCAAGATATAGCCTTCCTAAAGGACATAATGATATAATATGTCCTCCAGGTTACCATAACATGGGGATATATTGGCCCCTGCCTGCAGTTCTGTAATTGAAACACATATCCCAATTTATCCTTATTGTTAATTTTATTGCGGCTTGTAAATATTTGGCAGTAAAATTTGTACTGAAAAAACATTCCAGCAAGTTTCCATGTCAAACTGATTTGGTTTCCCCAAACTTCTCACTTGAGTAAATGCCCCATCTGCTGTCGCTGATCTCATCTCCAACACCGCATCTAATCCCTCTCCTTAGACAGGATCAGACCATATTCACTTACGATTCTCCTTCCAAATCAGATGACATTCAGGATCTCACTTGGGCAATCAGGCCTCAGGAAGTCTTGAGTGCCTTCCAAGGTGACATTTTCATTTGATCCTTCTGCCCACAGTGGACTTCTCTTCCTCTCGCTATCAGGATTTGTGTAATGTTTCCACTAATCTAGATTCAGATAATATAATCTAACATTTCATGGCATATGCACATATGTATGTACAGACACGCACACAAAGCTGTGTACATCCATGCTTTGCACTTGAATTGAGCATAACAGACTGAATGACTAACTGAGAAAACACACACCAGCACACATGGTTGGGGAAGTGGGTATGAAAACAAAGACAGACACAGATAACAAAAGTTCGGCAGACCAAAAAAAAACACACACTTTCCCACTCTTTCCAATAACTGGAAGGGGTGGGGGAAGCCCACAAAGGGAGTAATATCGCACCAGGGAAAATGCCAAGTGTCTTATTAGTGCTTTAGTAGAGATGGCTTGGAATCGATGAGCGACCCTACTGGTCACAACACAAGCGATCCCAGAGATGTGCACATCATGGCACTCAGTCTGCACAATCCATCATAACAAAACATCAGCAAAAAAATAGAGAAGAAAAAGAGAGAACTCCTCAACGGCTGAAGACGTTCTCCCTCTTATCCCCCCTTCTGTTCTGTGCTTTGGGAGAGACGTGAGAGTGCTGCTAAGCGAAGGCGCAGACAGCATAAGAAGCCTCTTTTTTTTCCTTCTACGATGCTTTTAGGTGGCTCATCTGTTCTACCTCCATCCTCTTCAGAAAACATTTTCTTTTACCCTGACAATATTTAAAAGCTTTATGTAACAGTTGGTCAAAACTGTCTTTTCTCCTTGTTTTCCTACAATTTTACATCAGAAAAAAATAAAACTGATTTTAGTGTTGTTTACATAGCATTATGTTCAGACGTTTAGACCTACTTCTAGTAATGATTTGATCTTAGAAGTTTATAGGAAACCTATAAAAAGAAGCTTCTGTTCAAATCAACAAATTAGCAGCTGCCCACATAAAAAGGCCAATTGCCTTTAATGGTTGGATAAAAAAAAAGATTCAAATGTTTGACCAGAATGACAAGCAGCACCTTAGGGGGAGCCAAAGCAAGAGTTTGAGACCTATGAATATTGTTAGCAACTGCCAACCATGGTGAAAGCAGTATTATGCTGTGGGTTGTTTCAATTCCAGTTGTTCGGGCAGTAAAATCACTTTACAGACTTGGGGTGCTTGGGGAACTACTTTGGAAGGTAATCTCCATGTTATTTGTTTCATCTTGAATCAGCATCCTGATTCCCAGACGATTATGTATTTGTGGTCGGAGGACAGGCAGGTGATCAGAACCGAGCAGACGAATATAGGCAGGATGATCCAGAGGGCAAAGCCAAAGCTGATGTTGGTGACATGGTCGGTTGTCAGAGCCGGGAGGTCAGAGATACAGTAGCTACGTTTACATGCGCAAAATTTCCCCGATCCGATCCAAACCTTGGTTGATCGGAAATTCAAAATCTCCGTTTACATGGACACTAAATGAAATGATCCGATCATGACGTGTGTATACATGTATCAAGCGTTGGATCAGATTAAATCTTTTAAGCATGCGCAGAACTTCCTGACAAACTTGGCAGTTCTGTCTGCGTCTGGTTTTTGGGAGCCCTGACAAACGAAGCGCTCGGAGCGAGCGGAAAGAAAAAAGGAGAGAGGAGGAAAAAAGCGCTTGGCAGCGAAATGTCCGAGAGAAAATGTAGAGAATCAGCGATTGAACCGGCGTGGGAGAGCGAGTGGGCTGTGGAGAGGAAGAAGAGGAAGAGGAGGAGGATAAATTCCTGCTTCCTGCAGCTTTAAATTAACTTATAAGTCGGCGTTCCTAGACTCCCCCCGCCATGTTGTTCACAGCGAGAGCAAGAGAGACCGGTGATTTCCTGTTGTTGACAAGGCGGAAAACGTCACTCTGACGTCGCACACATGCGCAGTGAAGATTATTTTACTCTTTAGATCCGAATGGGTGTTTACATGGACGCCAATCGGAATGGCGATCGGCAAAAACCACCTCTCTCATTCGGAATTAAATTTAGATCCGATCGGACCGAATCGGATTAGAATCTTCAGTCTGACATGTTTACATGAAACATTTTTGATCTGATCAGGCCTTCAATCCGATTAGTTGTGTCCATGTAAACGTAGCCAGTGAGGTGCCGAGGGAGAATTCAGGACGGAGTCGGATCAGAGTTCCAGGTTCGGTACACAGGCCGAGATCAGGAATTAGTCAGAGGGCAGATCAGGCAAACAGATCAGACAGGAACAGGCAGGCCAGAGGTTGAGAGGCAGCACAGCTCAGGATCAGGTAGATAGAACACAGGAATGCTATAAGTCTCACCACACGCTAGATATAATCTGGCACTGATGACTGGTCTGAAGGTTGGTTATACAGAGACTAATGTAGGTGGATCAGATGAGTGGGTTAATAAGAACTGGGCAGCACTAAGCAGGTGTGTAAAATGAGTGCTCAGACCAGACATCAGTGTGGAGATAATGACATAAATTTAAACTCAAACAGAGGCAGGTTAAAACCTGATCTGATCTATAAAACCAACCAGGTTAATTATTCTCTCTAATTTATAATAGGAGAGGAGGTCAGATAGCTAGTCATAATTATGTTAAAAGCTTTTCTATTTGCAAAATTAATATCTGTATTAACGAGTAGATGTAAATTTGAGAACAGAACTGTATGTCTTAAGTCATTAAAAACGATTATAAACCGAACCCACTTTTCTCATTAAACTGAGCAATCTAAGAGCTCTATATTAGTTAGATTCACCTAAACACTGTCCTTCATAGATCATCAGTCCACTTTGGTGTGAGGTGGGTTCCCCCCAGGGGCACATTAAATCAGGTTGGGTAACTAAACTCAAACTCACAATCCTCCAACTTTATAACAGCTTTTCTCCTCGCTGATCTATAACCCTGATATCCTGGGTAAAATGCCTTGTTATTTCATAGTTTTATTCATGTTCTGAGTCATAAGGCAGTTGGCATCTAAAAGAAAATGGTCAGAAATGTGGTCTGAAAATTGCCTCAGAGAATTTCTTCTAGATTTGATAGAGAGACAAATGAACCCTGCTGTTTGACTTGAAGTGACCTTTACAAAGACCCAGTAGTGATGGTGCATTTATAATGTGAAGCCATAGCTTAACAAATATGCTCTTCATGGAAAACCTTTTAAAATATTCCTTTTGAGCACCATCATAGTCAAATTTAATATTATACTTTTCAAAATGAAAATTTAGACAGACTGAATGCATTACAGGAGATTTTGTTTTTTACTTTAAGCAGGAAAGGGGACTTTAGGTTTTGTGTTTAGGATTGTTAGATGAGAACATATTCATTTGATTTGTAAGCACATTCAGTGTGTGTTGCTAGTATAAAATGTCACTCAAATAAGGATAGATGAGACCCATCAGAGGGGGTTTACAAAGTTACTGCACCATATACAAAACCTGTTACAATAAATCATATTTTTGTTTTGACAGCTAATACTGAATTTTTGGAGCTGCAAAATATCTTAACATACCACACCCACCGCAATTACTGATGCCAAATAACAAAAAAATGTCATCCAAGACACTTAACTGAACAAACAGACCCCAAATATTTACAGAAATGAGAAGTCAATTCAAACCAATTATACGACAAAATCAAATTCTGTTAAATGCATTTCAAAATGTTCCTAGTTAGAATGCAATTCAGTCAAGCAGTTTGGTAAGAAAGGTTTCTGATATGAGTCACTGGCTTTAAAGTGAACACTTATCCTAACCAGGCATTTACATCCACCTCCCCACAAAAGTAAACAGATAAAAATAACGTCTATTTTTCTGCTAAAGAACATGTTTTTTGAAGGTAGAGTAATTACTATAATTACTGTCTTTCTTGATTCACCCAAAACAATAGATTACCACCCACCACTGTCTTACTGTTTGATAGCTTGATTTTAGGCAAAAAATCACTAATAATGTTGACCATCTTCTGTGTGCTTTTTAATGACAAATTGAACTACAGGTTACACCACTGTTAAGGCGAAATGCATTCTACTCTGAGATTATGTCTTATCTCTAATAATAACATCATGCTAACTATATTTTCTAAGATAGCATGGAATACAGTTTTTTAACAGCCTAGAAACAGTATGGATGTGATCACAATGAAAACTGTATGCTCATGGGTTAATTTTGTGTGCAGCAGGTTTATACAGAAATCAGGATTTCACCTTTTGGCATATTTTTTTTTCTGTGATATATGTAATATATATTGTTAATACTATTTTTTTTGTCTTTTTTACCTTTAACTTATTTTTTAAGACTTTTGCCTTGTACAGTGGCAAAAAAACTCAAACCAAGAATGATGTCAGATATAAGTGAGGGTGCAGTCACAAACCACTCTAGACGACATATTTTGACGTCTCTACTCCAACTCTTCTGCCTTATTTAATCACTGACAATGTTGTCATAAAGTTACTGGAAGAGGAATGATAAACAAGGTTATTCTGCCTGGAAAGGGTGCAGATTGCAAAGCAGTAGCCTGACAGACAGGGAAACAGCTGGTGGCTAATGGTGTTTCTGAGAAACAGGCTTTATGACTATCTTCAATGCTTCACTATGTTATTCCTTTTTTTTCCTTTGACTGGGTTGCTCATCTCGCCTTCCTGATTTACCTTTGTCCAAAACCACGCTCATCCACAAAATGAGCTCTAAAATGAGTTCGAAAATGACATTCCATCAGGGATGAAGTCTTAAGTGTTTTTCAGTAAACAATATAGCCACTAAAATAGCTATTCATCAAAATGAGTTGCTTCGACACTCACCGGCTGCTCGAAATTTTTAATGTTTGAAATATGACTTGGCAGCATGTTTTTATTCAGTGTTGGATTGATGATTTCCCCCCCTAGTGTGAATGTATCACTGTTTCTTAAGCAAAATACATTACGAATTCATCCAGTTTGTCAAAGATAAGACACATTTATCAAAATATTTATTTAAAGTTCCAGCCTTGTACAATTATGGATAAAATGTAACTATTTGGATGGAATATTTTTTACAAACTATGTTTTATAATACTGTCAAACATGCCAGCACATCTGGAATAAAATGTTTCTCATGAAAGGATGCTGTTTGTGGATTCTGCTCAGCTTTTAACACCATCTCTCCTGGCAGGAATGGTATCCAGGCTTCACAGGCTGGGTGTCTCCTATCACTCCTGTAGACGGATAAAAGACATTCTAACTGCCCAATTGCAATTAGTCCACTTGGGATTCTAGTACTCCTCAACAATGGGGTCCACCTGGGTTGCATACTGATTCCTGTGTTGCACACCTTTAATGCCTTTGACTGTACAACTGACTTGAACAGTAAAAGTCTTTATAGAGCTTCTTTATAACATGACTGTGATTGGTTTGTAAAAACATCAAAACAACCTTCTTTCTGTTGAGTTGAAAAACTTTCCACTGGGTGCTCTGTCAACAAATTGACACTGAACTCCTGCTCATATGGGCATATAACAACACCACTCTACTTGTTAAAAAAAACAACAACAAAAAAACTCACCAGCGTATGTACTGTGTGATGTCATTAAAAAAAGTGTCTGTACTAGAATTGTCACTTGTCCTTATAGATAAATTCTGCTAAAAGGAGAATATTAATGATATCTTAGTGTGGTTGCACTTTATATCGGATAACTGCATACAAAATAATTATTTGCTTTGTTTTGTTCTGGGGTTTTTTTCTGCTCTTTTTCTTTTCTACAAGAGTAAAAAAAACTCTAAATGTCTTGTTTCTCTTCCTCTGTCTAAACATGTTTAGGAGAAGTAGACAGGAATGTGGACAGAATAGAACAGTCTCCCAACCTTTTAAGAAATGGTGGAAACAGCTGAAGCAGAAACAAAATAATGTCCAAACTTCAGTGCAGATGAGGTTGAAAGTGTATGGAAAGAGGATGCATTAATTTGAATTAATGCATTAACTTTGACAGCCATAATTGCAAAGGTTTCTCATTGTTCCTGTATCCAAGCTGTTTTGGATTCATCCACTCATGACTTTGTTAAGGCAACACCTGCAGCACAGCTTTTTTCACTATTTAATTACATACTGGGCTCATGGAGCTGGAAAGATGTCCATCTTTTCTTAAGCAAATATTTTTGCATTGCTTATTTCAAGCAATATGCTTTGCATAGTTTTATTTTGAATATGTTATTCATATGATTAGCTGCTATAATTATGATTTTTTAGAAGCCCAATTTCTTTTATGTGTCACCCGGTACTTGGTGCCCCAGGCACAGTCAATGATGCATTTGGGCAGAGTGCCAGCAGTAGGTGAAATAATATAAATAAAGGCCAGGCCTAATGCGAAGGAAAAACATATTTTACTGAAGCAAACAATCAGTTTATTGAAATCTTAGTACTGAGTTATCGCTTTTTTTTATGTTTTTCAGGTATTTTATTCTAAAACTTTATATGTTTCACATAATTTATTATTTTCATATTAACATATTGAGGATTGAAGTTAATAAATGTGGCTTCATCCCAGTTTGAATTTGTGTTAAATAGATTATTATTTTTATTTGTCTTTGATCCTTTGTTCTTTTTAAGTTCTGTATTAGAAAAAGCTAACAATCTATAGAGTGATAGGCAGAGCTGTATAATGTATGTGGAAAACCAAGTTTATTTAAATATCTCATGAGAGAAAAATAAGACATGGTTGCATAAAGGCAACATCAACTGGTTAAAGGTAAGAAAATGACACAATTAGACATTTCGGGACCCACCCCTCTTCGTACTCCCATCTGGGTGGGTGGCTTCTTCATCTTAAGCTCGGGTCCTCTACCAGAGACATGGGAGCTCCACGGTTCTTTGCAGTATCTTAGCTGTCTATAGAACTGCACATTCTTGACTAAGATCTCTGACGTTTCACCAGGAATCTGTTGCAGTCCCTTTTCCAATGTGGGGATTACTGCCCAGATTCCTCCAATGACCACGGACAGTACTGCGCCTTCACCTTCATGGCTCTTCCTAGTTCTTCTCTTGGTATTTCACCATTTACTCATTAATTTTTCCTGACATTATGATAATTTGGGATGGCCACATTACTCACTAAAGCCATCCTCTGCTGCTGATCAATGATCACAATGTCCAGTTGGTCGGCCAGAACCATTTTGTCTGTTTGTATCTGGAAGTCCCACAAGATCTTAGCCACCTTGAGAGGTGGTTCCCATTTTGACCTGGGGGTCTCCAGTTTTTATTCTGAATAGTTTTTTCTGTACAATACCAGCCACTTTGTTTTGATGTTCCATGTATACCTTTCCTGCCAGTATCTTACACCATGCTTTGAGATTGTGGATTCTTTCTAGGGCCTCTTTGCATAGCCTGCACCTTGGATCTTGTCTGGTGCTCGAGGCCTGATCCTGTGCTAACATGATCAGTGCTTCTGTGCAGTCCTTCAGCCAGGCCATCTCTAGCCATAGATAGGATTTTGACATATCAGCCACTTCAGCTACCTGTTGGTGGTACTGTACATCCTACGTAGGGGTTTTTCCTCTCATGATGGTTCCTTTAGTTACTTCATTTCCAGCATCCACTGTCTGAGACATTTACTGACTGCTTCATCCATTGGGACTATCTTCCTGATATATTCTTGAAGCTTGGATGTTTCATTTTCAGTGGTGGCTCCAATGCTCACTAGGCCTCTGCCTTCTTTTTGTGATTAGTGTATAGTCTGTGGAGCTGGATTTCTATTGTTCATGATTTAAAGTCAGTGGCCTGAATTATCTACTTAGGCCAACTTTATTATCCCAGCAGGGTATCTGATTACTGGCAAGGTATAACTGTTGATGCCTTGACCTTACCATATGTTCTTACCATTGAGCTGACTTCTCAGAACTTGCCTTACACGATTCAGGTATTTTGTTGTTGCAGCTTTCCTTCTGGCCCTTAGTTGCCATTTCTCTCTGGTTTTCCAAAGTATTCTCCCTTCTGAGGGTGGGATTCTCCTCTAAGTGGACTACCTTCCCTCTCCTTGTCACTATTCTGCCACACTTCTTCAGCCTAAATGAAATTCTGATGTCCCAGCTGTAGCTCCTGGTGGTGTTGATCAGCAAATTGATGTCTTGTTCACTCTAACCATACAGCTTGATGTTGGTATTCATAGCCAGTCTTGTTGATTATTTGGCTGAGGGGTTTTAGGCCTATGCAGAACAGAAACCGAGTGTCTCCTGTGAATATTGCACATTTGATGGAGATTATGGAATTTGCCTCAAGTGTGGTTTTCCACAGCCGAATGGAGTTTTGCAATGAAGGGTCTTAGAGTGCTGTTGATCTTCTACAGCTTCAGGAATTCCTGGATTCCGGTGAGTGTCTTCTCTAGAGGATCCACGGATAAATAGCGTTCTATGCAACCAGGCACTGGGTATAACATATTCCACTCTTTGCCAAAGGTTGGCAAAGATCTGCAGTGGTAAACCTAAAGGCTATGGGACTTCAGTCAGTGATCCAGAACTTTAAGATGACTCAGTAGCTAAATAGTTTTTTGGTTTAGAGTTCTCAAATCCTACTCCACTCTGCCTCCAGGTCCCACAGCCTTCTCACATGGATTTGGGGCACCTTCACCTGCTGCTCACTGTGCACATAAGCCATCTTCAAGCCTTTCTTTAAGTTCTCCATTAACCTTTGCCACTGGCCTCTTCGGTTCCTGCTTAGTTGCCTCTAACCTTGTAAACTCTGTGCCCTTTTAAGGTGACCTCCTGGTTTCCCACCGGTACTTTGTGCCCTTTCAGGGCAACCTCCTGTCTGTCCACTTGAACTTTGGGTTTGTTTTTCTTCTGACTTCAAAATATGTCATTTATAGACAATCTCCATCACATCTGATTCTCTTTGTAGCTATTTTGCAAAAAGGGATTTTTATTCTAGATGTGTTAAATTGGTAGAAATATGCCTCAGAATTAAAGCTGCAATCCCCAGTGCATCAATCAAGTGTTGAACAGGGGTCTTGTGGTTCTTTGTTACTCTTGACAATTCAAACAGTTTAGCAGATTTCCTGGAAGTCTTTCTATGACCATTTCTTTGAATAAGCTATGATTTTAAAGTAATTCATACCATAAAAACCCAAGATTCTTTCTTTTCATCATGAGCAAAAATATATTGCAGTAAAAAAATTATCTTTTTTAACCTTGTAAAGGCTGAACAATGAAAGAGACCTACCGTATTTTCACAACCATAAGGCGCACCGTACTAAAAGGCGCACTCTCAGTTATGTGTCCCATTTCTGTATTTAACACACACATACGGCGCACCGGACTATAGGGCGCGTTTTTTATATACCGGTACATGTCCTCTACTACCTTTAAATAGCTCTACTGCGTATTTAAAAATACAGCGGGGGCAAAACTGAGTATGACTGTGCTTTATTCATGTATTTATTACAAAGTATTAATCAAACCTGGTTGCTGGCCGTGAGACAGACACATCGCAGATGACACAGCTCTGTGGTCACTCCTAAATTAACTTAAAATCCTGAAACCTGCCGACGGAATATGTTCGCTTTTATTACCGGTATCCTGCTGCCTGCAGTTTAAATTATTTAGATGAAAAACACCTGCCAGCCACTGCATGAACCCGGAGGCTGCCCAGCCTAGAGGCTGCTGATGAAGGGATTTCTACTGTCGGTGCACCGCTGGTATGTGGGGGTCTGAGCGCCTCCGACAGAAATAGATAATCTGGATGAACTGACTGCTTTATTCATGTATTTATTACAAAGTATTAATCAAACCCATCAAAGTCATCATCCTCTGTTTCTGAATTAAACAGCTGCGCTAAATCAGACATGCCAGTTTCCCCTTCTTCGCTGTCAGAGTCACTTTCCGTGCAGAGCGGCTCCTCAGAAATAATGCCGGCTTTTGCAAAAGCTTGAACAACAGAGCCAGCAGACACATTAGTCCAAGCATCTACAATCCATCCGCAAACGGTGGCGTAACTTGCACGGCGCTGCCTTCCACTTATCGTGAAACTGTGGTCTCCGTCTGTCATCCATCGCTCCCACGCCGCTCGCAGCCTTACTTTGAACGGCCGCTTCACACCGATGTCGAGCGGTTAAAGTTCCTTTGTCAGACCCCCCGGGATAACGGCGAGCACAGCGTTCATTTGATTCATCTTTTTTTCACATCGGCTGTGAGATGGGCACGCAGCGATGGTGATGCGTGGAAAAAACCACCTAGTCTCCTCATAACACCTCCCTCAGCCACGCTTTCATCATCTCCTCATCCATCCAGTTTTTCATTTAATATCATATGTCATCAGAGCGCTGTGTCTGTCTCGCTGTCAGCTCCCAGATCAGCTTCTCTGATTGGTTGATGCGGCGCGTCCAGCAGCAAAACTTCAATTTTTCTATCTCGAGCAGCAGCAGCGCGTTGGCGGCGCGCTCCCGACGTGCTGCACCTGCGGCTCAAAACACGCTGCGGGACCTTTTGCTGCACCTATATGCGCGTCAACCATTGACTTTGCATGTAAACTCGCTGCTTCTGCTGCACCTGCTGGGTCCGGTTCACACCGATGTCGAGCGGTTGAACAGCGAGCACAGCGTTAATTTGTTTCACCATGTTTTTCACATCAGCTGTGAGATGGGCACGCATGGAGTCAGATTAACAGCGATGGTGATGAGTGGAAAAAAACCACCTGGTCTCCTTACATTCAGCCACTCTTTCATCATCTCCTCAATGAGGTGGTCTCAAAAGTCGCAGTTACAACACACATAGTGGCGCACCGCACCATAGGGCGCACCGCACATTTTGAGGGGAAAAAAAGACGTTTAAGTGCGCCTTATAGTCGTGAAAATACGGTAGGTTCTTCACTTAACATTCTGATAAATAAAGAAGATGATCAAATGTATATATTTCTACAAACTGGATTTCATTTGGATCATTTGCTATACATTAGGTATTTCCATGCAATGTATTATGCACATCCTGCTAAATACATCTGTCTGATTGTATACATCTGTATTTTGTGTTTTATTAACAAGGATAAAAAATTACTCTGATAACATAGACTCCTCAAAAAAGTCATGCATTAAATATCATGCACTTGATGTGACACGAGGGCAAAGTCCCTTAATGACTACAGATTCCTATGCCAGTAGCTCACTGTGGTTGCATGCAAAGACTTTCCAATTAAATTATGGCACCCTGTTGACTTTCTATATATTATGTATGTGTTTTACTCTTTATTTTTGCTCCCTTTAGTAAACCTAAGCACTTTCGGTATTTACCATAACGAGACCAAATGACTGGAGGTATATTGCACATGTGCCTAATGAGTAAACAAAGAGATTTCTACAGCTGGTGTGGAAAAAAGAGAAATTACCTAATATCAAGACTAAAAAAAGGGCAAAAATATTGGATGCAATAGAATATGTGAGTAGTTGCAATGGTGTACAACAAGGTTTACATTTACTAAGAAAATGGGGGAAAAAATGAAATAAGAAAGGACTATGAGAGCACTATTAGGACGAACACATGTTGCAGGCATTGTATGTTATTGGGCCCTTTAAGCATAAGATTTTCACTCAAAAAATCAAGATGAATATAAGAATCATATGTAATGTAGAAAATCATCTTAAGTCCAAATACAGCTGCTTGTAGCTTTTAATCAGTTTAAAACCCTGCACAGCATATGAAATGTGACAGAATACAGGTATTGTCATGACCAGTCCCTCTGATCAAAGTAGATCTACGCTTTTATGTTGTATTCAGATACACGACGTCAAAGTGATTTTTTTTTTGTATGCTGTTAAATGCTGTTGTTATTCTACAATATCTGAAGTCTACTACAAGTTAAAAAAAGCATTTATAATAATTATTTTTTATTGTTGTTTTACCCATCCATCAATCCATCTAGTCAGTGGCTACAGATGGTTATTTTTTAATTAATAAATGGTGTTAATATATGTTGACATACCTTCACTTTTAAACAGAGAAAGGGAAAGAGAGAAGGAGAGAAGACAAAGATATTCCAACAGCTTTATACATATTGCTGCTGCCCCTTTCACTGCTTCTGAACCCGAACGTGCAGAATTTGATAATGATAAATGATCAGTTTTATTCTTGGACAAGTTGTTGCATTGCTAAATTGTCGATCAATCGTGCTGGCTCATATCCCAACCTTTGAAGTCTTTCTCGCCTGTGTAGCAGAAAAAAAAGCTTTACACGTAGATGCATCATGACAGAGACAAAGCCCCATCCCAAAGCCTGACAACACGCAGGACAGAGGTATTACAAAGAATAAATGAAGAGCTCATCTCTGCCATAAATCCCACTTAAATCCACTGTCTTATCAGTATTCTGCTAAGGCTCTCTTTGGCACATATTTCCTGTTAGACTAAACTTTGCTGCATATTAAGTGTCAAAAAGGGGTATTAAAAAACAAAGAGACAATTTAAAGTTACCTAAGACCTCGGAGAAGAGACCTGATAAAAAGAATGTGACAAATTCGTCTGTCTGAAGTACATTAACTAATGCTGCGCTCACACCAAGCACATTTGAGCAGAATAAGCCATTGGTTTACATGCAAAATCTATGGTTGATGCGCATCAAGGCACAACAACTGGTGCTACAGCGCATCTTGAAGTCTCTCGAGTTGTGCCTCCTGAGCATTTATGCATCTGAGGAGCCCCACATTCCTCCCAAGCAGCTGATGCTGGAGTTGGAAAGTCTGAACTTTTGCTGCTTGATGGTCACTACTACCAATCAAAGAAGCTGATCTGGGAGCTGGCAGGGGGACAGACACAGCACTGCTGATGGAGAGCTGGCAGCATAAAGCCTATGAAAAATTGACAAGAAAATGTATGTATATATATTAACGGGCTAAAACTACTAGATTTACATAAAAAGCAATTTTTCCTTTTTTTTATGCCTAAATAAACTCCAAATGTTCAAACCTGTTGGCAAAATGTGTTTGTTTTATTACTCTGGTGCTTGCAGTTTGTACCACATAACTGAAACACGGTATCGATTTCCAGCCCCTCAAAACAGTGGCAGAAAATCCCCAAGAGGATTCACAAAAATTGTAGACTGTATATTACAACCGTAAATCTGAAATAGGTCTCTGCACATTGAAAAGGATGAAGAAAAAATGTTTTTCCAATAAAATTTTGAAAATCTAAAACATACTGTTTATTTGTTTTATTAAAAGATTAATTAAAAAATGTTAATGATTAATAAAACTCTTAAACCAACATTTATTTATTTAGGTGGCTGATTATATTGGCTAGATAATTTAATAATACAAAGATATTTTCAGAAGAATATTTTAAACTGCCTTAAATTTATTATTTCAGTGTGTAAGATTTGCCAAAAAGCATTCTATATGGAATTATTTTATTTTCCTCAGGGATGAACTGTAACAAATTTTCTTAAACCTTTAAAGTCTTTTTTCATCACACTTTTTACAGTGGACTTGCATTTACAGAGCGAGATACTATGATAATGTGTCCTTTTTTCCCTCATAGAGGACACTGCAGCTTTTAGAACCCTTTGACTGGCAGAGTCTAAGATCCAGGTGATATTGAGAATAAAGGCTGGCACAACATGCTACAATCATTGCTGCATCTTAGACTCACTCTCAATCCTTGAATCCTTTATGCCCAGCTGAACAGTTCAGTCGATGCACCTAACAGTGGAGATAAATCACTTTGGGCATAACAATACAAACTGGAGCAAAGGGCTGCTTTTTATTTGATCAGAAACATATGAGACCTGAATGGAAAGCATTTTACCTGCAAGGGAGCTCTGTTGTATCTGTTGCTATGCGATATCTAACATTAGTCTGGGACAATTGTTACATAATTGCTGTCTAATTTAAGCCTCACAGCTCCAGGTATGTAAATATTTTGTTTCTTTGAGCCCATTGCAATACCTTAGGGAGATTATAGTACCAAAGGTCAACCAGCAGCTGAGTAATTGGGAAAAAGCAAGTGTGCTGATTAGTATGGAGATCAGAGCTTTGGTTAATCCCCTAGTGGCTGGTAGGGTCAGCACCTTTAAAACAAACATTCCTACACACATTTTTTTTTATAGCACTTGAAATTTGATGTAAAAACTCATTATAGTACCTTATCAAAGTGTTTATGCTGCTGAAAGTTTTTTTCACATTTACCTTATTATGACCATAGACTATTTAATCTTGTTCAGATTTGATGTAATTGTATAACATGAATGTGAACTAAGAAAACATTATCTACTTGATTTAAAAAAAAAAAAATAAAAGTTTGTTTTCTGATGATGGATACATAACAGCATCATGCTATAGCCAAGCTTTACTTCAGCAGAAATAGCAAAGCTGGTTGCATCTGTTGGAAAGATGAATATAGCAAAATACATTGGGATTCTTGAACAAAAAAATATATAAATATATGTATAAGAATGCCCTCATCCAAGTCCATAACTTACTACAACGCAGAATATTTCACCTGACTGGGATATATAGAGTCTAGGCAGAAGTTCAACTGAAGAAACTCATTGCTTTCCTACATCCACCTGCGACACAGCCAATCAGCTTTGAACCAAACCTCCAGGAAAGCCAATCGGCATCCAAAGTTCATCTTAAAAGGCCTCCGATACGCACTTGTCTGCTCATGTGCAGGTGGCAGATGCGCTGTGACTTCATTCAGATAACACCGTTTCAACCCACCTCCAGCCCCTCCTCCACCTTGGTAGCTAAAGCTTCATCAGAGCGTCATTCCTCCCGGACTCTTACTGCGTTCCCTGTCTCTTCTTAACCGGTCCGGCAGAAAACCGCCATGTTGAGCCTGGTTCTGCCAGAGGTTTCTTCCCAATGGGGAGTTTTTCCTCTCCACTGTCACTCCATGCTTGCTCATCATGGAGAGGTTCTCTCAACCTGTGTTATCCAACTGGACTTCCATCTTCCAAGTCCCTGAGTGAAGCTTTAGTATCAGCTTGTGCAGTCCACTGGATCTCCCATAATGCTCAGCAGACCGTCTCACTAACCAGCAGTCTACAGACTGACCAACTTCATCTATCTCCACTCCACCACCAGTTTAAGGCCTGGGGGGGGGAACAGTCCTAATCTTTGCTCCTGTTAATGCATATCTATCAACACTAGACGCTATGTTTCCTGCCGAAGTCTGAGCGCCAAAGAAAAAGTAATTGTATCAACAAATTTCTCCTAATTGTCTTTTCTCTTCGTGTGAGTTTTTCAGATTGAATTATTCTCATAGACACCTTCCATCTAATCTAACAGAGCTGAAGCAATAGGGAAATAGTCCATGTCTGCATATCTGAATGTATTGGAACGTAGGTCTCTAAAGTAACAACATTCTAGCTACACCCTTTGTCTTCTGGTGTGTCACCAGAAAAGTTCAATTGCATTTGTAAGTCTCTGTATCCCCTGTATTATAGTAAAATTACTCCACATATTTCATATCACAGTACTCTTACCACAGTGGTTCAGAACAAGGGTTATTTGTCAAGATCTCTCTACCGATTTTGGGCAAGGGAAGATCAGGAGAGCTGTTGGTGGATGTGAACGCAACAGGAAGGTGTTTAGACAGGCTTTACTGAGATCCAAATCACTATGACTGAATGCACTACTGTGTTCAAGATACCTTGAAATAGGGTATATCTATTTGTGAGTACTCACCGGCAGTGAACTGTACAGAGATAAACTAATGAAAGGATTGTTCATGATGCTGTCAGCATGTTGGATCCTCAGCGGCTCCACCTGCAGACTTACATGACTTAAAGGATCTGTCACTACGCAGCTGGTGCTTGGATACTGAAGGTCACCTTCAGAAATCTTCTGGACTCAATCTCTCAGCTCACTTGAAAAGTGTTGGCAACATATAAAGCGCATACAGCATATTAAGCAGGAGGTGTCATAATATTTTGGCTCGTCAGCTTGAGCCTTAAGGCAGAAAGCCAAAGGAGATGTAATGACTTGAGAAATCACCATTTCAAATCTGTCAATTAGATTTTACAGACAGGCATCTGTGTAAGAAATAGACATGAGTTTATTTTACCTTGAAATGTTCTTCTTTTAAAAACAGCACTTTACATATTTTATATACACAAAAATCCTATGTCTTCAGGCCAGTCACCTGGCAAATGCAACAGAATTACTGCATGCACCAAAAGCTAAGATGCTTAAAGGAACAATATTTCTATCTGGATCACCGCCTTCTTGACTTAATTTTTTTTAACCCCACAACACAAACACTTAAAAAGTCTAAGTTCCTGATGCAATTATTGCCCATATACCTCATGCAGATTAATGTGAGCAGTACAGTGGTCTCCTGCTGCTCTATGATAAAAATAGTCTCTAATGAATCGGGCATACACATCCACCACTGACAGGAGTTATGTGCTGTGAGAGTTCACAGATAGAGTAATTATTCCTTTTTTCACTTTAATCTGCCTTAACCACATCCTTACATGTTACAGAAAGATTGCAGGAGGATGTGTGAGAGTTTGATGATGTTTTTATATTTTCCTTCTTCTTTTACTCTTTGTTGGATTCCCCATGGAACCACCATGGAGAGGTTCCATCTAAGCACAGATTTCATTTCTCTCTCTTGGCAGCAGTGATGACATAAACTGTGTATATCTCTTCAATATCCGTTTTATCCACTCAGATGTATATGTGCTATTTATATTAATCATTTGCTCTTAACACTTGGCCGATACCAGAAGTTTGCTAGTTGTGAGAAATAATCATGCCTCATTATAGCAGAAACTTAATTTTCTCTGATGTATGACTGATAATAAACCTGCTCTGATGTATTTTAGTGTCTTAATTCAGCAGACCTAATAACATCTCTACAGTAAACATTAAAAATACCAGTGGTGCCACAAAGAGAGGCAGACAAAATGGGTAATACCCACAACTATAAACCTACACAGTCTTAATAAAAGTTTTAAACATTTGCAGCATATTTATTAAACATTTAATGTCTGGGCTTTTTATAGAGAGTTCAAATTAAACTTCTTATTAAGTTAATAATTTTTCATCAAAAATCACATCAAGCCTCTTCTCATTTAAATGCTGCTGAAACAGCTATTAAAACCCACCCATGTTTATTTGAAACATAATCCACACACAGCGAGCGCCTATTAGAAGGATCCTGCTTAAGCCTCCTAATTATCATTGTAGCGAAATATTAGAATTCACACATTTATATTATGCGATATGTTTAAATGAATATTTATGAGAATACACTTTCATTTGCTGCTCAGTAAATACACAAGTTAATATTTTTTGCCATAAAAATGTTAATAAACATATAGCTATCACTTCCTGCCGTAGCTACATGAAAAAAAAAAATGTTTCTTCTTTTTTGTTAAACGTAGACTATCAGCTTCAAAACATGGGGTAGAATGATGGGTGTGCCAATATAAAAAAGGATAAATGTAGTACATTAACACTCACTTTGCAGCAACCTATAGGTTAAATGTTAGCAAAAAAAATGCAGTGAGCCTTATGTTGGCACAAATAAATGCAATTAGCTGATAAAAAAAAAAAAACAATTAGATACAGAGGGGATAATTCGCTGAATTAAATGAAATTAATTCTAAATAATTCTAATTGTAAAAAAAAAAAAAAAGAAGAGGGATGGTGGATTTTTTTTGTTTTGTTTGTTTTTTTGGAGGTATACATAGGCCTATTAATATAGTCTATTAATCTAAAGCACTATGCATGGTATCGTTCTTACATGTCAGGTCAGGGTCATTGACCTTGACCAAGGCACCTTACATTAGTACTGCAGTCTGCCCCTACATAGTTAGGGATAAATTCCCCACTGGGATCAGCTTCATAGTCATGGTAGGACACTTGATTTAATTTATTTTGCCCAGGCTAGTCTTAAGCCCACAGCTCGCTGAATGTTGAAAGGATAATATTATAGCCATTACTGTCAATATGCAGTAGAAATTTTACAAATTCAATAATAAAATGTTACAAGGGATGGTCATTTAAGAAGGGGGATGATTTTTAAGATTTTTTTAAGAAGGGGGATGCCATCCCCTCTCATCTCCCCCCTAAACTCGAGTGCTGGTGTGGGATAAAATGTAGAAAAAACCTACAGATTAAGACGAACAACAAAAACATATAAACAAAAGTATATATATAATATATGGATAAACATCTGTCTAAAGCATCAAACATAAGTAATTAAAAAAACGAATTTGCCATAAGGTTTCATGTGCCGATGGAAGACAGTGGACTGTGTTGATCAGCAAAGCACAGAACATTAAATTAAAATCACTCTTTTTTACACAGGAGATGATAGCATAGAAAAGGAAATAGGAATAATACTAAACTGATAAAGATCCATAAGCTAAACTTCCCTATGAATGTACGTTTTTTTACTACACTTAATATTTTCACTGCAAACAGAACTACATGCACGGTAGGTGTTCAAGGTTTCTCTCCTCTGTGTACCACTTGTAGATACTGATAGTGATAAGAATGATAAACAGCTTCCCGTCTGAAGTGCTGACGGATTGTACTGTCAGCTTGACAACATCAGTGGAAAAAGATTTATTGCAAACCTCAGATACCTTGAGGCTTAATGCAGCCACACAGTTGTAAATGAGAGTAAAACAGGGTTCATGACTCTTACAGGTGCCAATGATGCATGTCAGCAAATTGAAGCAGACCTTTAATCCCCTACTTTGAAAAACAGCACATCCACTGTATTATGGAGTTTTTATTCACATTTGAAGAGTGCATGACACTCTCTGCTCATCTCTGATGCTGAATAGATTTGAAGGTTGTTTCAAAGCTTATATCTGGAGATAACTCCATACTACATTTAACCTGTTTGCAGGCTGATGCGTCCCAAGCAGAAAATAGCATCGGTTGTCAAGCATCTTTAATGTGTCTGATGCCTATAATGTGCATCCAGCACATTATAAGCATCTCTAATTCTCCTGATATTAGCTGCAGAAACTGTATGAGCAGAATACTAAATCCAAGACACCCAGGTAAGCATTCTGTGAGGCTCTTTTTGTTATTGGTCTAGCAGGCTGTGACTGGCTGTAAAATATTAAATTAGGCTAACAACAGTGGATATGGCATCCATAATTACATTTTCACACTCTCACAGTAAACTGTGGGTATCCTCAGAAGGTGTTAATAATCAGCTAAGAGGTGAGGTTGTTATGTGTGCAAGCTACTGCTGATAACATATGGTATTATGGATCTGATGATAATCTCAATCCAAGCATGTCTCTATTAATTTCTCTAACCAATTTCACCAGTATATAATATGTAAAATAATACTTTTAGAACAACACATTAATACTTTAAGAGCAATACTTTACACTAATATGTTAGTATATAAGCTTCCTTAATACCATGTATACTGTAAACTCTCCATTCCTTCCAACTGCATACAAACATTCTACTCAAAGGAGTGCAAAACAACTGAATAAAGGAAAATTGTATATTTCATAGATGATTATCTGATATGAGCTGCATGCATTTTGATTTAATGAGGCCCATTTACTTAACTGCTGCTAAATATAAACCAGTGATCAGTTGCCACATGAAGTCACCAGGTTGGTGAATAGAGCCGAACTGTTTACATTTTTATCACATTTTCTATAGTAAAATAAAATATATACGTACGTATTACTACGTAATATATAGGTACTGGATAAAGCATCAAACATTTAAAAATGGCAACATTGTTTAATACAAAATCCAAAATGGGGACATTATACTGTAGCTTAACTTTCTTCAAATCTGCCAAAACATGGCCCTTCCACTGAATCCAGAGATATGGCAAGGAAACCATTAATGACAATAGCAGCCATGAGATCCACAGTGACTATGAGAATGTGATCTACAAATCGAGTTGGATTATATATTCACAAAACAACTATTAATAGAGCACTCTACATCTCTAGACTTAATGGAAGACTGGTAAGAAAACAACCAAAGCTGAAAGAAAGCCATAAGTATTATTTACAGCTTACCACAAGCCATAATGGGGAGGGGAAAATATTTATTTTTATGCAAAGTACTCTGAATATTAGGTCTGTAGCATCCTAAAGACCTCATCAACACAATGATACATGGTGGTGCCAGAATCATGCCGATGCTATGCTTTTCTTCAGTGGTGCCAGAGATTATAAGTACAACGCAGTCTTTGAAAAAAAAAAAACTCAAGCAGAGGTTTTGCTTAAGCAGGTTCACTATAAGAAACATATTGGCAGAGCCAAAGTTGAATCGGTGAGACCAAAGCATCTACAGTAAGCGCTGCAACGGCCTAGTCAAGGAGGTGTACTTAATTGCCCATTAAGCACTGACCATGCAGCAATTAGCTCCACATTTGAGTGGTAAATAATGTTTTTTTTTTTATTATTAACCATTATGAGGCTTTATGACTTGGGTGTATCAGTGCTCCAACAATCCCTCATCAGCATGTCATGAAGCTCTGCAGAGGCCTTATAACACGTATGCCAAATTCAAGGCCCAGAAGCAATTGTTTATCCATGGCCCCCTGGATTAGAACCAGCCCACAGGCCACAGCCGCTTGTGCGCACTGCTGTGACCTCGCGGGCTACCATTGCATTGTGGGGAATCTAGCACAACACTACATTGCCAGGGGAAAACATGATTGTGTTTTTTATTTTATTTTAATTTTTTGTTGTGCTTTGCATGTTTGGATAGTTTTTGCTTTTCACTCTTTAACAATCCAAGCTGGACTGAAGTCGGTTATCTAAGGAGGTGGAGTGCACTAACTGCGCTCCGCAACTGCTGCGTTCAGGTGTCAGCAGAGGCTGATTAAGCCAAAATTAAAGGAGCCTGGATGGAGGGATATGCTGATCCTGCAGCAAACGGACACCCTGCTGAGCGAGGGGCAGGTGGGATCCACACGATACTCTGATCGAGACGGAGCTCTACTTACAGGTACGGGCCACTGTCCTGACTGTACCGTCTGTTGACATGCCAGTATTCTGTGCCTGGTGTGCGGATCCCACATTCCCACCTCCCCTTCGCTCGCCTGCTCTTACCTGCAGGATCAGCTCTGCTCCTCCCTCCATCCAGGCTCCTTTTATTTTGGCTTCAATCAGCCTCTGCTGACACCTGTAGTCTTTTTGATTCTTCAGTCCTTTTTGGCATTCCTCTGCTTTTTTATTAATAAATTCCTTTTTTAAAGAACCTCTGGCTGAATTCTGAGTCAGCTGCCGTGATTCATCACAAAATGTTTACAATATTTACATATAAGAAGTGATTTTTCTTTGAAGGAAGTATTGTTTTGTCTGTGTGCCATAGATTTTTGTATTGTATTTTATTTATTCATATTTTTTAGTTGAATGGACTAAGGGAAAAATGCAAATAATAGACATGAGAGAGAATACAAGTGTTTTTTTTTTATTATTATTTTACTATTTGAAAGCAGTGATCAGTAGGATCATAGAGCAGCACAGTAATGCATTTTTGGTTTATAATGCATGCACTTTCATTTATTTATTTATCTTAATACGTTTATTAATATAATAAAAGTTTATCAATAATATTGATATTAATATTTTGTTTAAAAAAAAAACCAATATGTAAGGTCTTGGTTCAATAGGCTAAGTTCATTTCAATATGTTTTAATAAACATTTAACCAGTCCAGCCCTCGGCTTGTAGCAAATTTGTTTTTTTGGCCCTCGGTGTATTTGACTTTGAAATCCCTGCCTTATAAGAATTATTCATTTTACTCAGCTGAGTTCAAAAGGGGATGAATTTAAAAGTTGCAAGATGGAAGCTCTCAGGAGTTTGGGTGGTTGAAAATTTTTGCCAACAAAAAACGGGAAACGAATGAGAAGAGGAGGAGAAAGGTCCACAAATAACCCCATGGTTGGGAAATATGTCCACATCATTTAACCTATCCCTTTGGGAGCAATGTGCTGCCTAAGGGGGAGCAATTCGGGGTTAAGAGAATTGCCCAAAGACTCAGGATTGACAGTCTGAGTCACTTATGTGACCTTTCCGATGCCAACACCTGGCTCTCTAATCACAAGGCCAGCACTCTCACTCTCAAAGTAAGCCAATATGAAAACTGGAACCATTCATGTGTTTTAATGTGTAATAATGTTGATCTAAATTCCCTGCAGTCACATCACTAATGTAGAGATACAACTACTTGGTCAAAAAGAATATGATTGGTCTCTTATGGATATTATACAAATTTCATGAATATATTTATTAAAAGTAAATAAACATGATTTGCTGTTAAAACAAAAGTTAAAGATATCTAAATTCCTGTAAGCACTTAGATCTTTATGGACAATAATAGTTTCAGGTGTATTATGAAAGGGCTCCATCTCAGTCTGGGACATCTTCCACATTCTGATTACCAGCTTGACTACATACTACTGTGGGATGGTATCCGTCAACCACCATTTATTGGTAGTTATAAATGGTGGCAAGTGTCCAATGGGGTTGAGGTTAGGACTGCAGCCAGGCAAATGGATTTAATTTACTTCCAAATTCTTGAGGTGGTGTTATAATCTTTTCTTTTTTGGAGTTAACTATTAAACTCAAGAAGGATATAGGTTGGTCCATGAGAGTGATGACGTTCAAATGGTTTATATAGCCGTTTCTTGCTAACTTTCTTCACTGAATTTTATTTATTTTCCCCAGAGAGAGCATATCATGTCATCATCCGGCTTCTACTAAATGCTGTTCAGCCATGGTAAAAGATTTTGCAGGTGTTACATGTACACTTTCACAACCAAAATACTAAACTGTGTTTTTGTAATTAATATTGCAATTCAATAGAAAATAAACATGTTTCCAACTGGTATAACAATTTTTCTAGCAAATACTGTGTAGATAAAAGAAAATAAACAGAACCCTTTTTAGAATATATTTATTGAGCCAAGCCTTTATCAATGTCAAATGTGGGACATGTTTTTTTAAGAATGACTCTTAAGCAGGCCCAATCACGGACCTGTTTTTAAGTAGTTTATTGAAAACAATGAGAAGGTAACGGGGTCCACAAGGCCTGGGGTGAGGAGACTCTAAATGGAGTGGATTAAAAGATGAAGGTATGAAATGGTTTGTTATTTAAGGAGACCGATGGCTTACTGTTCCATTAAGTAAGAGACATCCAGGAGGGACTGTGCGGAATCTGGAGGGAGATGAGACGCTGATGAGTGGTGGAAAGACAGCGATGGTGATGCGGTGGAGAATAGTGATGGGGCATCTGAAGCCAGGCTCCGAGGCGTGTGCCTAGTAAAAAGGGGTGTGTCTAATGAAGCCCCGCTTCCATGCATAGGATAGAAATTGAACTTTATTGATCTCACAATGGAGAAATTAACTCTCTGCATTTAACCCATGCCCTTGGGGAGCAGTGGGCTGCCATTGTGCAGTGCCCGGGGGGCAGTGTGGGGTTCAGGGTCTTGCTCAGAAATTCAAAGTTCTGGCTGTGGGGATCGAACCGGGTACTTGCAACCTTCTCAGAGCACAAGCACACTGCTCTAACCACTGGGCCACTAGAACGCTCCCCTACCCAGCGCTCCCGCTTGTGTAGTCTTGCGGAAAACCACGTGACAGTGGGTGTATTGGATTTCAGAGGCTGCATCTTCCATGGACCCGGTGTTTCTGGACTGGGTCCTTCAAAGTACATGAAAATAAGGTGTCCGAAAGGTCCAACCTTCTCCGGCATTCACTGTCCGTACGCTCTGTCACCTAGCAACCCTGACAGTTGACACACAAAACAGGCAAAGAATGGATACCAAACTTCTCACTACTGTTCTGGGTGCTAATAACATGTTCAAGGAGCTTCAGCAGCAGTACCGTCATCATGAATATCGTATTTATAGTCCCCACACTGCACAGATATTAGAATCTGTGCTGAAGAAGCTTGTCAGCCAAACAAATTTGCACAGGGAAAGGTAAAACAATAAACCAAACATTATCCGCCACATATCTGACTCAGTATCTAAAACAACTTTTTTCATTAATTTCTGAGGGAACTATTCACATACTTGTATTATATTAAACTGCACTTACAATATTCACCAATGTTCGGCACCATTTCACTTTTGCCTCTCAGCACTGAGCAACCTGCTTGCTTGGACTCGCAACGAATCATGGCATACTGTACCCAAGGCTAACTAAGATCTACTGGACCCATCCTTCATAACGGGCAAAAAGAACTGTCACTACCCAATCCGTACCATGAGTTCATCTGCGCAATCAGATATATATCCTGGTCGCCCTCAATTTTAATTTGTAAAAAAGTACCTAAATTATGTTTTTCCCTCTTTAAAAATAGTAAGAGTACTCAACGATAATGTGTTAAAGGTTAATCGTTTATTTCCTTAGAAAATTAAAATCCTTTCTGTTTTATCGCTTGTTTGTGCCAGAAATGGTATCCTACACTACTTCTAGGAGGTAACTTTGTCAGCTTCAGATTTAAACCTAAATCTAGTCTTTTTGAGTTTTTTTTTTCATGTTTACCTTTTGGTATATAGGGCATAATCTAAAGACAGAATAACTAAAAAAAAAAAAGATAAAAATGGTTTAATCATATTTTGCCGGAAACTCTGGGCATGTTCAATAATGACGTCAGAGAAGCTGTTTAACGGAGAAAATACAAAGAGCATCAAACTGTCAGAGAAAAGTCATAAAAAAGGTTTTGAAGATTCTATAGTGATTTTAGGATAGAAATAAGTACTTTTAGTACCATGATTACATTGTTTATGGCAACCGGGATGAATATCTGCTTGCACATGCACAAATGAGCCGATGGTTCAAATCGTGCTTCTGGTACGGATCGGGATCCGGTTGTGACATGCATTTGTTGGCCGTATAAAGAGGAGTGCTCCAATCCGAACAAGCCTCGACACAATATTATGATGTAATCGGCCAACTAATCTGGCCTTCTGCGGATGCAGCCCCTGATTTCAACTTCAGCAGATGCTTTACATTACTGTTATCACGTCACTGATCCATTTCGCGTGACGCATTTCAAATTATAAATGCAATAAAAGACTGCTCCATGTGTTGTTGTAGATAGTTTGGTCACATAGTGGAGATAGCATCTGAGAGTATCATAACAGAATTATCTGAGAGAAGAATGGAGCCAGCTAAAGAAAGGAAGACCTTTCCCATTTGGGAGTACTTTGAAATGACTGCTCAAAAAAAATTTGATAGTGTCTTTGCACATCTGATGGCTATTTCATCCTTAACTCTTACTTTGAGTCATTGGTCATATAAGTTTGTATTTCAGGTGAAGTGTTGTTTTGTTTGGAGCTGGTCTACATTAATGACACCTCACCAATGCTTTGCCATTACAGAACCATACATGATAAATCACATTCTACAAACAGATACCTGCCTGAGTACAAATTTTTTTCATATAATTATTTGACCCTATTTACCTATCTCAATAAAATTGTATTAGTGATTTATTGTTTAAAATGTCTAAATTAGCCAACATACAAACAGCCTTACACCAGACACTGTGAAAAAAGTCAAATTTTCTGATAGAAATAACTAATACCTAAATACTCATCCACTAGAAATTTGAAATGTAGTTGTTTGATCAGCAATGACAAAGTCTCACACAGGAGAAACAGACTGAATGCTGCTGGAAGAATGAACTTCTACGGGCAGCTAACTATAAAGAATCTCAAGGAGTCCCAGAAAATCGGTTCATGACATCAACTAAAATAACTACAGCAGAACGTCAACATTTTATGATTATCTTTGGTATAAATCATTTTAATAACTTAAAAGTAATGACACGTGTGTAACAAAAATCTTTATTTTGACAATACTGCACTTCTTGCTGTTTTCCAATATTTGAAATATGAGGGCTGTTTTAGTGTCTGAGCTGCTCAACAGTGAGCAATGAATGAGGCATCAAGTAATGAACCTTTAGGCCAAGTATTGCGTGGGAAGGCTTCATTGCTTTGTGAGGCTTCATTTGGCCATCACTAGAAGAGTGGACAGGCTGTAGATGGATTACTGAAGCACAGATCTGATCTTATTGGTACAGCGTTATGGAGCCAGAGACCCAGACGGGGAGAGACAAACTGAAACTTTCCTGTGGACTGGCACAAGAGGACAACTGGGGAAATTAGGTTTCAGAAAAAACTCAGAACTGGAATTACAAGGAAAGACACAGAACAGCAAAGAATCTTAAAAGCTAGTTTCTAAAACTAAGAAAAGACAGTTGACCTGTTACCACATGAGGTGCAAAAACCATCTGCCGTCCAGATACTGCTCCTTTTTGAAGGCTGCACTGATTGCTGGGATGAGCTCCAGCTGGATTCAATCGGCCTGAGGAGGGAACAGCACACCACAAAGAGCAGCACCTGCCTGCAAAACAATGAGTTATTTTGCATGCCTCTACAATGTAAAATGGTTCTTATTTCAAGAATAAATTGTAGAATATAAAGGTATATAATGAGTGCAAAAGTGGTACACAACACTGACCAGAAATCACAAAACATTTGGCTTCATTTATTCTGTAAACCAGATTCAAATGTATTTTGGTATATTTAATAGATTACAGGGTTTTTATTCAATTATTCCTTTTCTTATCCCTCTTTGTCCGTCTGGAGAAGAGCTGTCATCGTGAAAGAAACATAGCTTTCAATCATAATGCTAATTCCTTCTTTGCAAGGTTTGTTTCTTGACAGTTCAAATTATTACTCATCCAAAAGAGGGTCTAATAAGGTTAGATGATCGGTGTGAGCTCATGTAGTAAATTGCATGTCATACGGTAACTCCTGTTGTTTGCGCTCAGATTAAAACAGAGCAGGGAGATGGGTTCTTTCATTAACTCATAATGAAGGATTGCGCTGATTTCACTAATGAGTTTGTTAGTGATTATGGGAGGACAGCAGCAATTTGTGTGAAATGGCATTCTTTGTCTGCCATGTGACGAGAGAAAAGAGAACAAGTGCCTTTGAAATATTTCTCAGTGTTTCATATATTTTATATATTTAACTCATTGCTTCTAATCTTTCTTTGATTCAAAAAAGTTACAAACCTGAGGAAACAACAGGCCTTCCCTATGAAACATCCTGAGACAGAAGCCGTTTATTAAGTGACCTAAAGGAGGAACAAGGTCTTATTGTTAGGATATCATACTTTTAACAGAAAGGAAACGTCAAACCATTTAAATTGTGTTATCACAAACAGATTTTAATGTATTAACAAACATTCTTAAAAAATCTTGAGTCTAAAAAAAAAAAAATACAACCTTTTCTTCACCTTTACACCTGATGTCATATTTAACAGAGAGCACAGACAAACAAAGGAGTTCCCGTGTTACAGCAGCATTGTACTGGATCCATATTAAGCATGGAGGATTTGTCTCTTTGTAGAGAGTGTATGAAGACCATGTCTGCAGTGAGTTGTTCCAAAGGGATCATCCTTAAATGGCATGTGTGCCAGGCAACAAAAGACACTGTGCAAAATAGGCTTTCTATTTCACAGGCATTGTTTGTTCTGTTGAAGGGAGCTGTTGATAGTTTTGCTGTTATAGACACAAATTCAGCCAAAGGAGAATGCCTTACTTTAGTTCAGCGGGAATTTGTTCTTAAAGAGACAGACGCTTTATAAACCATCACAACTCAGGCGAGTGATTTGTACTTCAGCTACTAAAGTATTTAGCAACATTTAATGGTATTCAAATAGAAATACAGTTTTTGAGTGGTAGCGTAACAGAAAAACACATCTAATGCATAATTTTCTAAGTTTAGAAAAGGTATATATGTTCCATCTGATAGGTGAGCGGTAAAATATGATGTTTAATGCAGAGATATTGAAAAAAAAAAAACAATCCCCTAAGCTTTGGACCTTAAAAATACCAAGACTTTCACCTACACTGACAGGCTGGGCAACTATAGAAATAATAGAAGAAGGAGCCAAATATCTACAATAACTCTAGGGGAGCTGAAGAGATCTGCAGCTCTGCTGCTGGGATCTGTTGACACAAAAACTACAATATTAATCGTGCAGCTGACAAACCTAGGAGGAGAAAGCCATAAGAATTTTAACTTACCCTCTGCCACAAGTCTGGTAGCGACACAGCAAACATAAGAGGTCTGGTCAGATAAGATCCAACTGATTGTTGCTTTTTTCATGCAAAGAGCGACGTGTAAATGAGCATAACCTGCAGAGCAATCTAAAAAAAAACATTGACCTTAAAGCAAAAACAAAGTGGTAGCAACATCATGCTGTGTCGATACTAGGGCTTCCTGAAAAGAACCTTTGACAGCTTACCTTCTAATAAGGCAAGCTCCATAAACATACAGCAAGAGCTATGATGGAATGCTTTAGATCAAATAAGACATTACTCTGGCTAATATAACCCCTAACCTGTGGAGAAAAACTGAAAAGCTGCCAGGATTTATAAAAATATTTATAGATTCTCTCTTTATATTTATACAGTTGAAGCCATTTTGCAAAAAAAGTATGGGACATTTTAGTCTCTAGATGCGAACCGCTGATAGAAAAATACCACCAAAACAGACCACAGCTGTAACCGAGTATGAATATAGATGCACCCAGTGGTCTTCCTTTTTTAGATAGAAATATTTTTTTTTAATATTGTGTTATTTTCTTTTCGCTTAATTGTTATGCACACAATCTAAATTTTCATTGAAATATGTGGCCATAGAATGACAAAATGTGGGAGGGGAAATTTTGATTAAAATGAACAATCAGCACTTTTCTTGTGAGAAAACCTGATTACTTTAATTCTGTTTTTGCCAGAACTTATTATGGATGGCCAGTATTCACTCTCTCAGAGGAAAGATTTACTTACTGAAAATATTTAAACAAAAATGTTACCCACGTGCTATAATTCGTGATATTAAATATACATTAAGATATAAAGATGATTCATAATTAGGCTCTAATTCTCCAAAAAGAAAATGCTTAATACGGGTAAACATTTAGTCTTTCTGTCAGCCTCAGTCAAGAATGAAGCCTTAGGGTGGAAGAAAGGCTGGTAGCACTAATGATGCAGAAAACAGCAAACAGCACACAAGGCCAAGAGAGATGCAAGACTGCCATCCTATGGTGAACGAGGAAACTAAAGTCCCTCCTGTTGAGGCTGCAGACAGTAGGAAATGGCACAGCCGCTAAAAAAGGAGTTATTCTCTGTCCATTGCATTTATTTTATAGGTCGAGCGCAATTCCATAGAGCCGGTTTCTCTTTCTGTATAATGAAGGACTGTGATGGTGCTTTATCACTTGAACATCCTCATCCCCAACATTAGCTCAGATATAATGAGGGTTATTCAGAGGACGGGGGCCCTCTCCGCAGAATGATAAAAGACCCGAGAGTGTGTCTGTGACATGGCATCGGTCATTAGCCTGCCTCACTTTGCCCTTTCATGTATTTCTAAATAAGTGCCTTCCTGTGGGTTTAACAGACCACCTAATCTGCCTACTTAGAGGTATGGGCGAGGAGTGGGAGCCCAGAGAGGTGAATTTCAGGCAGGTAAATGTGCTTATCTGTGCTGTGACATGTTTAGACTCTCTGGTGGAAATTCTGCCACAGGCTTCCAACCCCCGGCAGGTTTCACTGGTGATATAAATTATGGGGGGGATTAGAGTATTTATGTGAAGAATCCTATAAAAGTGGAGCAGTGGCTTTCATAGATGTTACAGCTTTAAATCCCCACAGTAACTCTCTGTGTGCCTTTTTCTTTTAAAGGTTAATGCTGATTTAAGAATTCCCACGGTGTTGGCCTGTCTGATCAATACTTGTAAATATACAGTTCTTTGACGGGAGAGGTAGTCTTATCTCTGTTGCAACCAAGAATAAAAGGCTGGAGCTACAACGAAGGGATTGATTTGAGGATGGGGTGTGAGGGTTATTTTAAAGTGCCAGCATCCAAAAAGGACTAGATTTGAGGCAAAAACAAAAGAGGGAAGAGAGAAGTTCCACATAAAATCAAAGTAGATCCCTACAGCATTGCTTGAGAGATTTCTAAATAAAGTAGAACAAGGTCTGGGGAAAATCAGCTTTTGAACAGATTAGGAAACGGTCCCTAAAGAAAAAACTTTTTTGTCCACTCTGATTTTTACTTAGAAGAGTAATAGAGACTGAAATACAAGCTTCTTACACTACATTTAACTACAGAGAATATTCCCTTTTACATGTGAACATAAAAACGCATGTTCTAATCCTTCACAGCAAAGCTATTTTAAAAATGTCATTATGGTCAGTCTTGCAGGGTGATGTAGTCTACCCCCGTTTTCACACTGTGAAATGAGCTTCACTGACCCAGATGCTCCCTGGGCTTCAGAAATCTGAGCCCTTGATTCGGCTGCTCTTACACAAGTCTGTCATGTGACGGAAGGTTGCGAGGTTAACCGAAAGGCTGGTAAAATATCACCAATCAGAAAAATAAGCCCCCGGCACATTTGTCTCGGGAGTGGGCAATCAAGGCCATACAGAATGAGTAACTGTTGGATTATTTAAATAAAGCACAGACTGGGGCAAAAGAGACAGGAAAAGACGTGTCCTTAAGAGTTAATACAAGTCTATGAGCAGAACATTGTATGAGCTTTGAAAAAAGTATTCCTGTCCCTCAAACTTTTCATCATTTCCAACCACAGACTTTAATGCCTTTTTGGAGTTTTACATGATAGACCAACACATTCCCTTGTTATAGTGGTCGAAGTCCCTGACTGTATGCGGGGAACCTCTGTTCCAACCTCAGTTGCATCAGGAAGGGTATTTTCTGAGTAACTCACAGTGATTTAGTGAGGCAACTCCTGAATAGAGCAGCCAAAACACCACAAATATGGAAATAGACAAACACAAAGTAAAGAACTATTGTGAAGTGGTGGAAAAATGTTGTCATGTATTCGCCTCCCTTAAATTTACCTGATTAGCAAATCAATTATGAAGGAAACACCTGTGCAGTGTAAGTCTTTTGGGGAATGTCTCCCATAGTTTCCACATAAAGAAATAAAATTTGCCATTTCTTTTTCCAAAAACGGAAGCGGCCCATTGTGTTTATAGCAATTGTGACAAGTGAATATTTAATTGTTGCCAAAGAGTCACAACTGCATTATAGACTTTGACATCACCAGTCTATCACATGCTAATGTTTCTGTTCCTGCTCTAGTTGTATATTTACACTGCAAAATACAGAAATCTAGTATTCTTAAAATAAGTGCTTTTTTTTCTTGAACTGAGCAGGTAAGTGAGACTTCTCCCTGTACACAAATAAATGTGCTCAGTAGGACCAGCGTGAAACTCCTGAAGTTTGGAGATCACTGCTGTTGATGTGTTGTTGCTCATGCATAGTGTGGACCATGTCTGAATGCACCTTTCCTCTATCCCCAACCAAAAAAGAGTGACTAACATCTCTGCCAACCCCCCACATCCTGTTCAGAACTACCATCAGGTTGCTGCTACTAAGAGCTAATGGCAAAAACAAACCGTCAGACATAGTTTCTCTGCTGAATAAAATGAACACCTCTCAGGTATGGTAGTCAGAATAATTAAGTCTGTTGCACTATTTCAACCTGTTTTTCCCCTTCTATGGAGAAAAAAAATAAAGATTGGTTACATATGAAAACTTGAACATGCTTCTATTTTTTTTACATTTTCTTGCTACATATTGTGGTTGTTTAAATTGAGTTGTGAGCGATTCTGATTCAAATGACCGAACTCTAAATGCACCCACCAGGAGAGGGCGATGTGCACCACCAGGCTTAATGGTGGAAAATGATTGTATTTTATTTACTGAAGCATTGTTTCAATAATAAGGCATGGATACAATTATAAAATGTATCAAACAACTTAATTTAAATGAATAAAAAAGGAGTTAAGTAATAATGAAAAACATTTATTTTGCAGTTTTCCTTCTGCATGGAGACTGAATATTCACAGTAGATTACATAAAACAAAGAAGGCAGTAGGTAGAAATTTGTCACTATAGCACTTGATTAGATGAGAGTTATGAGGCAAAGCTTTGCTTAAAGACACAGTAAGGTAGTGTAGATTAGACTGTTAGGACACATGGTGTACTAATATTGCTGACTTGAAGTTAGTTCGGCACAAAACCCCTTCAATTAAAATGCAATGATGATAATGTCATTAAAACTTAAGGGAAAGACTGATTTCTTGCAATTGAACTATTTGAATATTTAATGAAGATTGTCAACAAAATGTCTGAAGACATCTCTTTAAAGGAAATGTGATAAGTAAATAACCCAGAAAGGTGAGAGTACGTAACTGCGGTCTCATGCAAAAAATTCAGATTAGCTCTCTTCCTTTTGTGACTCCAAGATAACCTAAAATTAACTAGTAAATAAAATCACATACAAGCCCATAACATTAATTAATGAGCTTTTCAGTCATCCCTAAAGATTTATTTTTGTAGCTTCTTGCCTGGAGAACATCAAAGCATTTCTGGGATTGACTTTTCCTAATCCTGTCAGGGCAGGAAAGAGGGAGAGAAAAAAAAAATAACGAGAAGTGAAATGTGAAATAACTCTGTTTGGCAACAACTCCTCTAATTGCATTCCACTACCTCAAGAATCATCTATGGACATAAAGGTCAGAGTCTTGAGAAAAAATAAAACTTCTTACACAGTCTAAGAAAAATAAGAATCATTTGAAGTGTTCATCAATTCTAACATAGTAGAGTTGGAAAGATAAGAACAGATAAAATGGCTGACACCCATGTTTGCTTTGCAGAGCATTGTCACTACGAATAAACACACAGCAGCATGATAGTTCCTTGCAGTTTAGATACAGAAAGGGATCTGCACCTCTGAATAACAAACAAAATTCATATGAACTTTATAGTGGGTGGGAATGGCTTCAGAAATTAAACACAATGTTTATTTACGGTCAAACATAGTAAAATAGTTCTGCATTAAATGGGAGAATTTCTTGAGCAGCATAGTTAGTGTCACTGGCAGCTTGATCATTAGCTTAGTGTTAGCCATCAAGCACTGCAGTCTAAGTCACAGTAACAACAGTGGTCATTTTCCAGTAAGACATCCAAAAATCTGAGATTTACTAAGTAAAATTGGCAACAAAGTGGTTGAGATTGTTGTAGACACTAATCTATAACAGGCTATTACAAAAATAACTATCAATTTCCCATTTTAAGGACAATGGAAAACATTTGCTTTGTTCCCCCAGCAAATACAGTTATGTGTTGTGGCTTTGATTTAGGTCCATGAGGAGCTCAGAGTAAACAGCACCTCTCTCTGAAACTCTTCTTACTCTTCTTGTTCTTTCCTTTTCCGTTTTTGTCCTTGTTTTCAGTCATTTTCTTGCCTCGCACTTCACGCATTAAATCGAAGAATGCCTGGTGAGAAAACAAGGAGCTTGTTTACTTTTTACTTTGATCCAAAATCAAACTTGAGTTTGAATTCATATTATTATTCAGTACTGTACATAATTTATAGATCAGATTTGAGGGGTTGTTGATAATGGTTTCCATCATATATAGTTTGCTGATTTTTTTTCTTTTTTCCCTGTCATCTTGAGAACAACAACTTTTGAGTGACTGAACCTGGCAGATCAGGGGCTTCTGTAAAGTCAGTTTGCTTTATTTTGTTTGTTTGTTTGTTGTTAAGCATTTCTACTCATGAAAAAGGGAAAAAAAGATGGTTGCTAATTATTTAACTGTTTAAGTAGCTGTATTTTCAACCTGTTAAGTTAAACTATTAGAAAGATGTCTGCTAAACAGCTGACAGAAGGCTGGCTACCTGAGTGTGCAGCCTTACTTATAAACCAGCTAATCAGCTAGTTATTATTGTCTAACTCTATAAAGATGTAAAATAATCCATACTGAGAACTTGTCAAAGGCTTGAATAGGTGGATTTAGATTCTTCACACCCTATGGAGAACATTAGGGAGGAATTTAACAAACCTTTACATTATTTAGTTGGATAAACAAGCACATAACCTTGCAATCATTGAACTGGCTAAGAAGCAGGATTACTGCAGAAAGATCTCATCAGAAGAGCCTTTGGTTGCATAATCTAACTCTACATACCACAGGCGAGCTGTAGCAAGTCTACAGATTCTTGTATAAACTGACCTCACCGATATCAGATCTGATTTTATTCACAGCAAAACTTTTCCTTCTACATATAAAACTTTGGCATGTTTCTGTTCAATAAATGCTTTATGTGTTCAGTGGCACCTTATCCACGTTGGCTCTAGTTTTGGCAGATGTCTCAACATACTGGACCCCCCACTCCTCTGCCTTCCCACGGCCCTCGTCCAGAGACACCTGCCGACGATCCTCCAGGTCTGACTTGTTGCCAACCAGCAGGAGAGGAATCTTGTCCTCCTCTGCCTTCACCCGCAGGATCTGCTCCCTGCAATCACACGGCAGATTCCCGATAAAAAGTTGAAATATTTTTACATTTCTTATCCATCGTACAAAATGATAAAAATGTTCAATGGTGGCATTTACATTGCACAATGTAAATATCTAACGTTTTATAGCATGTTTTTAATTGGAGCAAGGCATATATTTGAGTCAGTTATTTTAGACTAACACAGAAACAAAGCCAAGAAACGAATCCTGCATCGTACTTGTCCAGAAAAATGACATGATCAAGTAGGAGGAAAAATGTAATTGAATCATTTCACTGATCACAGTCATTACCAATACAGCAAGATGTAATCTAATTTACATCTCATCAAAGTCGTGGACTTTCAACAGATGCCACATTTACATGCTTGCCTCATTGCATCATTACCTGAACTCATCAATGGCACTGAAGGACTCTTGCTCTGTGATGGAGAAAACCAGCAGGAAGCCCTCCCCGCTGCGAAAATAATTATCCCTGATAGCAGCATAGTCCTCCTGGCCAGCTGTGTCCAGAATGTCTATTTGGACTTCCTCCCCATCCAGCACAACCTTCCTTCTGTAGCTGTCTGCCTTGGTGGGCTCATAGTCCTCCACAAACTGGGGATGAAAAGATTAAAACCATTTGTCTTTGCTGTTTTGAAGGGCGAAAGACACAAAAAATGTTCATGTTCTTTGCAAGGATACAGCTTATGAGCCGATAATCTGGTTTACTTTACTTGATTACCTCTATTAATAAGATTTTTCCTTTCTTTTCTTTTTTTAATAAAAAAAAATCTGCACAGTTAGGCATACAATCAATAAATTACTGAGTAGTGGCATAACGGTTTGAGCTGAGAAGATGTTATCATGGAGCAGCAAAGTTAACTGCAGAAAAACTAATATCATTGGAATGCACCAAGTAGCAATGATAAAAACATCTTTATTATTACTGTAGGACCTTTTTTGCTGCAATTAAAACTTCTAGTCTTTTAAGGTTACATCTCTAGCAGCTTTAAACATGTAAAGACAATCATTTTACACATCTTCACAAAATTCAACTTGAGAAAAAACAAATTTAGGTGTTGCAACAGATTCTCAGCTGAAGCTAGGTCTGGACTTTGACTAGGCTACTAAAACACATAAATATGCCTCGGTCTAAACCGTTCTACGCTGGTTCTGACACCATACGTCTTTGTCCTTCTGGAAAATGAAGATCCATTCTAAACCTTAAATATTTTACAGTCATATTTTCCAATCCTTCCCTCACATTTAGCTCCATCTATTTTCTCATCAATTCTGACCAACTCCGTCACATGACACTGAAGTTTTTCAAGCAGCATTAGTTTTTTGCAACTCAGCCGTTTGCACCAAGATCAACAAGTTTACTTATGGTCAGGATTTTAGCTAGCAATGCGTATGAGCACACCTTGTACGCCATTTACTAAAAATAATAGAAATTGATCTCAGAATGTATGGCTTTGGAACGCCCTAATCTTCCCCTGTAATATGGTGGAATATCTACTGTATCTAATGTACCTACAGACAACTTCATCCACGGGAACAAGCACGCTGCGCTGTTTGCGAGCAGGTACGCCTAAAACTTTGAAAAGTATACGAAAACGTATTTTTTTTAAAGGATTTTTTGTTCTTTGGGACAATAATGTCCATGGAATGGTGGAAAAGACAACAGCTAACGTAAATGATAACTGGGGAGGTGATCAGTACTAAATTTGTAGCAAATGTCAAACAGATTTCGGTTCTTCAAGATAATTTAAGTCTTTATTTCCAAAAGATCGATAAATGGATGTTGTTTGTGGATAACAGTGCGCTTATTTTGCCCTTTGGACGTTTACAACTGGTATAACTGCCCTTCGATGCAACACACCTGCTTGTGTAAAACATCAGCTTAGGTTTAAAAAATGTACTAAGATACATGAAAATGAGACAACTAAGTTTCAGAATTAGTTTCACTGTCTGTTGTATTCTAAAGAGTGAAGATACACAGAAATAAAAGCAGTCCTGGAACTTTCTCCTCTCTTGGTTTTCAGATTGTCGTTGTTCAACGTGTTGTATCTATCAAGTTTCACCTTTAGCAGTAAATCTAAGTTACACTTTCTGATTGTTTGAATTAACCTACGAAACATAATATTGTACCTAAAAATTATCTCATGTCTTCCTTATGAACTTTCTGTCTCTAGTCAAACACACATATTTTCCATAATCAGTGTTGGAACAAAGACAAAAAAAGTTGGCTGCATTCCACCTAAAAATGCAGGAAAAACGTTTCAGAGCATCTAAATATCAAAAATTTCCAGGATAGGACTTCCCTAAAAGATGTGACCCACATGTGTAAACCCTATGAAAGATTCCTAGCTTAAAGCCTGCTTATGGTCTTATCTAATTAGTATATTTTACCACAAATTTCCTGCAAAAGAAAGAAAAATCTGTTTTGTCTGAATAAGTTCACAGTTATCAGAATAAAAAAATACTAATCTAGAACACACAATGTTATAGATTCATATTATTCAAATGTAGTGTTGACTCGCAGCTCTTAAGAGCTTTTTTAAAGATTCTCCTTCGTGGGGGTTTTAGGACACCCTTCCATCTCATGTTAACAGCTTTTCCCAGGAGCTCAATTAACCAAAGGGAATAGATGGTGCGTAAAGCATGTCTCTGTAGCATCAACTCACCTCGTCGTACATAAATTGCAGCGTGAGTGCGGACTTCCCAACACCTCCACTTCCCACCATTATCACCTTGTGCAGTGCCAGAGAGCTCTGGTTTTTACCTTTATTGGCAGCCATCACTTTATTTTCCTTTGTGTCCTTCTTACACACTCAAACACATGTGCACACTCGCACACACAGCCACACACACATGCACACACGCGCCGCCGACCTGTGAATGACAAGAGAGGAAACTTAACGGCGGATCACATCAGTAAGGAGGGAAGTCGGGAGAAGCGGATGGACAGATGGCAGTCGTTGCTTAACGGCCCTTGCATTGACAGTAGCACACTGTGCCAAGGCTCTAGGCTGAGATCCAACAAATCTTGAATCTTAACCCCAACCGCCCTCTTTAAACTGCCAAATTGCCAACTCATGAATCTGAGAACTTTATAAAGTTGGCCATCAAAAGGTCAGTGAAATTGATCAGGAGTAATGAAGCCGTCATTCTCATAGTAAGACTGAATTTACGAAAGCATTAAAACAGAGCATCATGTGCTAGACCCATTAAAAAAAAAAGAAAAATGGGTCGCTGGCCATCTATCTGCTTTATAAGGGCCCTGCCCTCAGTGGGTTAAAGCTCAGAGTCAATTGGTTTTTCCTCGACTTCAGTATCTTCCATTCCTGTCAGATATAACTTTTAAACAGAGTACTGAACTGACTCCCCTACAGATGCTTCAAATGTCTCACACTGGACTGGAATTTTAATGGAAATCATTTTAAATGTGTCAAATATGCGAAGGGCATGTCTCCATAAACGTCATGAGTACAGCTGGATACAAGCCTTACTTTACATGAGTTTCTTGTTTACTACTAGAGGTCGGCCATTTCATTACATCTTTTAACCCCTGTTACCTGCTGTCTGTTTATTTCCCAATTACGGTTCCTATTTTAAAGACTTAAATTGCAGAGAACTGTTAATCTTTTAGTCTTTTTTCCAAGTAAAGTTTATTTTGCATAATATATATATATATATATATATATATATATATATATATATATATATAGTAGGGATCGAACCGTTCGGTTCGACTGTCTCGGTTTGATTCGCGTGTGTTGCGTTCGGTTCATGCGCTGCTCCTTTTTCTCATAGGCGAAATGTTCACACTCCAGAGCAGAAGGTGGCGGTACTGCAACCAAAGCCAACCACCAGTAGTAAACAAGAAGAAGAAGCGAAGCAGCGTAGCCGGGTGTAGCAGAAAAAAATCAGTTGTTGTGGAGAATTGTGTGGGTATGGCGAGTGGGAAAGAACAGGAGTTGGAAGACGTGCCAGCAGCACTTTACAGGTCTGCTGTATGGGACCAATTTGCATTTAGAGTGACCTACGATGACGGCGGAAAGAAAGTTGTGGATAAAAGTGCAACAGTGTGCAAGCATTGTGCAACACGTGTTGTACTATACAAGACAAAATAGATTTTCCTAACAATTTACATATGCCGAAACGTGACCACGGAACCGTGAACCGAACCGTGGGTTTTGTGAACCGTTCCACCCCTAATATATAGACTGTTAATGTACATCTTCTGTGGTCTAATGGAAGTTTTTCCTCAATGCATGGGAAGATTTGTTTTCCTTACTTTGGATTTCTGTTACCACTGCCATCTATCTCAGTGCTTCTAATACAAACTGAGCCATCCAACAACGGTATGCAGCCAACAAAACAATCAAAACAAAAATAGTAGAGTATAAAAAAACACAAGGACCGTTCTGTAGTCAAATGTCTGCTTCAAAACAAAATCCTTCTGGATCTTAATAATGTAAGACATCCCCCCCTCATTCGTTTATTCGCTTATCTTTTTTACATTTCCTCTCTCCTTGCAAAGACAGATCATTCCCTCCTCCCGGGATGTCATGCTAATGGCGGCACCGAGTTGATTCATAGCCATATTCTTAATCTGCTCCTCCCTAACAGTAAATATTTCTGCTTCAGACCAGCGTTACAACTGCATGTACTCCTTTCAACAGACAAGGCTGAGAGGAGATAATCTTCCTTAAAAAAAATGAAACCTTTGAATTCCTACTTAAAACTCATTACACAGAGAATCAAGACTTAAAAAATCTACAAAACCTAACCAAAGAAGTGTAAATGTGCTTCTTAAGAACACATTTAATGAATAAAAAAATGAATATCTGATGTTACAGAGGAAAATATTGAGGATGTGGCATCTGGTTCTACTCCCCTAATCAGAGAATGAAGCCTGACCTATGCTCTTCCTGTCTTTGTTATCCTAAACAAGGCTAGTAAAATAGCTGATAGGAAGGATACCCTCACAAACACATTTACTCACCTTCTGATGGAACTTGCAGAAATCAGCACTTATGTATACGGGTCATCATTTCAATTATTCACATGTAACCCACTTCTTTGTGGAAAGGCACAGATGGTTAAACTAAGAAGGAACTAGCGTTCTACTGCAAACGATGAAACCCTTAGCCTTATATGCTTGGTCTTTGAAAATCTCAAAGTCAAGATAAAGTAAGATTTTGGCATGACCCAAATGCCTGGTACAAGCCCTTTTAAGAGGATCAGTGGTTGTGAAAAGAGAGGAGTGCAACAAGCTGCTTTGGTTGCTAAGCTTCCCAAAAAAAAATAGATGAGACCAGTGCAATGTGAACTGCAGAAATGCATTAAAGAGTCCTAAATTAAATTACCCCCGCTTCCACATGTGCTCACGTTAAGACATGGTCGAGGGAGGACCAACTTCTACAGAATTCACACTAACAGTAAGAAATACTAACAGCTAAGAATAAATCTAAAAATATTTTATACTTGTGCACCACTTTGCTATAAGTGTTCCTTTATCATTCGGTCAGCACAAGAAGATTGCACAATAAAAGCCATTAAATACCACATAGGACCGAAACATCAGATTCTTTGGATCTTAAAATGGTTCAAACTGATTCACTTTTTGTTTTTTTAGGTATCCAGATATCTTCACTGGATATATTCTGCAATGGGTGAGAACACAGAGAAGATAAGGTATATTTGGTTCTCACTTTGGTGCATTTAATATAATTATGTTTTAATTAACCTATCTAAGTTAATATACACAGCCCAGTAACTGATCTAATGTATGTAATGACTAGTATGCGCTCTTATTTTATGGATGCTCATAAATATATTAACCTTTTTAGGCCTTCTTGAAAATCTAATCCATCTTTAGTGAGTAGATTTGAAAATTCAGATGATGTGATCGTTTAGTTGCCTTTTGGTGTGATTTCTTTAAACTGACTGCAGTGTGACTCTGGCGTCTGACCAACATAGAACCTGCTGAAGTCCAACTTTGCTGGTTGGCTATCCTCTCACTAAGGCAGTATAAATGCTCTCACTGATAATAATGGGAGTGTATTTCCTGCAGGGTACGCAGCTGAGCTGGGTGTATTGTAAATTAGACAAATTTCTATTTGTAGCTTCTCTCCTTTAACCCATCCAATGACACTTTTAACTTTGGGAATATGGAGTAAAGTTAGCAGCTCACTTCATCTTCAAAGATGGAAAACTAAAATAAATACTAAAATACTAACTAGGTGACTAATTTAAGCCAAAGGGTTACCATAAAATCTCTAAATGACTTCTTACCAATAAACCACCTTGCTTTCCTTCTTGCATTCATCCGTCACTCATGCTATATCACTAAACTAAACAGCAAATTAAGCTTTTAAGGAATTACCTTCAGAAATAAGAAGGATAAACTTGGCTCCCAGCTTCCTTTACCAAAAAAAAATTACCTGGCTGACTTACAGTAATGAGGGAATCGGAGGAATGGGTAAGACCTTCTGTGGCCCCAGTCTATGACTTGTTTATCAGGTTGCAACAAACAATGCATAATTTAAACATGATGCCCTCCAGGCAGCTTTACAGAAATGTGTACGGTTCTTCATACATAGCTGTTAGAACAGTCACTGCCTGTGGAGACCAGGAAATGATTTACTATACTCAAAAAGACAGTCGCAGCAAGGAGCTCTTTTTTGCCCTTCAATGCATACTAACAACTCTTAGCTTGCGGGAGTGTACAGAGAGGCCTTTGACAAAACTGGGCAACTGGGACTTTAAATCCTCCCTGTGTCAGAACCCCCCCCCCCAAAAAAAATAAAATAAAACACGCAACATGTAGGCTGCTTTTCTATTTCAAACAAATCTATCTAAAACCCATCCTGCCGTGGCTTTATGTGGAAATATCTACAAGGTAAAATTTATTTGATGTCTGAATTGTTCCTATTAATTTGCTAAAATCTTTTCCAAAATCAAACGATAATACCTTTTCATAATATGTTTTTTTATTTGGATCTAATACTGAAGGATTCAGGTAATAATGTCTAAAAAGAAAAATTAAAATGATGATTTGTGTTCAGGTGTTCATACTTGTGTAATCTAATGTGCCAAACATACCTTTAGGACTTGTGACACAAAAGAGTAAAATTTGTTTCCTCTGACCTTTCATCACTGTTTCACATGCATCACAGAGACTTTATCTACATTTGGATGTTTTTCTTCAGAATAAAAGATCCTGCTTTGAGATGCAATGCTCCCCCCCTTCTCCTGATAGATAATGCTAAAAATGACATCCCTATGATGCTTTGGTATCTCTTTGACATGACATTTGCAGTGATAAGAAACAAAACAAAACAGCTTTTTTGAGCTAAATTTTTTCTAACACACTATAAAGATTCAGAAATCATACAGTTAATCACTACCTATGGGTAGGGCTAAACCATCATGGTTCAGAATTAAAGCATAAGTAGCATTTAAAACAATGCTCTACTACTCTAGATGCTGGATGTAATGATCACTGACAAGAATGTAAACGACTTTCTATCATTCAGATTACATTTTATCTAGTGTTTAACAATGGAAGAATGTAGGATGCATTATAGTAGTTTAACAATGTAGTTCTATCCTAACCTTGTCCCAGGAAAGAAACACAACAAGGGAAATTGATTTATTGAAAAAGTTTAACAAACTTACAGTAGGTGGCAATAAGGTGACTGTTAGGTTAATCGGTTTCTGTAAATTGTGTGCATAGTTTCATGTCTTTGCGAGTTCTGTGTTGCTCTGCGACAGACTGTAGACCTGTTCAGAGTGCACTCTGTCTTTCACCCAGCATCAGCGTATCCCTGGATGGATGGACGGTCTGTCAGAGGAATGCAGCTGAGAATCAAAGAGCTCCTACATACATGCGTCATTTATAATGTTGTATTTTGGAGATATAAAGTCTCTAATGTAATGGATATTAGCAAAGCACAATTTTCCAATATGGGAAAATGCATATAGATCTGCAGAACATGTGCAAAGCACCTTGGTCAGCCTCAATCTTATTAGATGTATGTCAAGAGGTTTAACTTAGCGCTCGAAATAAATCCCATACCTTATTTTAAGAAGGTTCAATTACATTTTGCACTAAATGTTTACATGTGTTAAAAGACTAAACTTTGCTTCTTGTTATTCATAGAAAAGCACAATTAAATGCTTTATAGACAATTTAATTATGCATAAAGGGATCATTTTGCTAATCATATTTTAGATTAAAAAAAAAAACCTATAAGCTTAGAATTATCAAGACAGGCGACCCGAGGAGGCTTATTTAATGAGCCATTAACATCATTTATTTATTATTTACATTTATTTTTTCCCCTCCAAATAGTGTGCTCTAATCAAATCAACAATCCACTTTATTTTATGCAGTTTGTTTAGATGCCCCCCTTTCATTTTGCCACTTTTTTAAAAAGTATGAATTAAAACATGTTTGAAATGTAGGAGCAATCTGACAGTGAGTGAGCTCTACATCACAGCACTGCCTACTTTCTCATTACCAATCATAATATCTAAGTACCAGCAAACACAGTCCAGACTTTTAATTTAATCAGGGGATTATAAGTCTTAGAAATTCCCTGGATTGTAGTAAAACAACAACAGCAACAACAAAAAGAGTGATTTGCATTCATTGAGTGGAGCACCAGGTTGTTGTGCAAATTCAAACTTCTGTTTTGGGTTTGAGCTTTTACATAAATATGTGCATGCACACCCACAAATCTGAGTAGAGACCACCCACTCATTGCTGGTCAGTAAAAGGGTGGCATTGATTATAAAGTATATATTCCGAGAGTGAGAATAAATCAGCATTAGAGCCAACTGACCGAGGAAACTGAGGAGAGTGATAGGAGGGATTGCTGCTGCATTGTATATGAAGTATCATCTGGTACGTATCCATCTATTGGGGGAGTGGCAGCCTAATGGTTAGGGCATTGCACTTGGAATCCAGAGGTTCTGAAATTGAGCCCAATTCCCAGACTGCCCTTCTGGGTCCCTGAGCAAAACCCTTTACCCCAAAGCACAATGGCAGCCCACTGCTCCCCAAAGGGGTGCATTAAATGCAGAGAGGGAATTTCGGTGCTCTTTACTTGTGACAGTTTAATGACAATAAAAGCTGGCAAAAAAAAAAAGAAAAATCTTTCGTATATATTTTTTCAAAATAAAAGGAATAACTATATGCTGTATCCTAGTCATGGAATTATAATTAATTTAAAGCATATTTAAAAGTAGAGCTCCGTTTCTGTCCCTAACAGAGCGGCTGAAACTGCTATAGCTTTAAAAAAGTGAATGTTTTTTAAATGTAAATTTACATAGCTTGTTCCTCTTTGTAGTGAGAAACAGGATGTTAAGCTTCATATTACCAGCCCGTTACATCCCCATCCACTGTAACTATATATTAAAGAAGGCTGCTGTCATGAACAGAAAATAACTGAAGCAGAACGGAGTTCACAGTATGTCAAATAACCCAAGTGTCAGAATCAACAAACCATCTTTAGTCATCTAGTAAGTCACACTAAAGAAAAGGGTCTGCAATGTATGTCAACAGTCAGATGTGGCTCTTTGGACAAAAATGATCAAGAACTGAGCAGCATTTTTAAATATACAGAAAAGAGAATTATAGTAAGGTTTTATGGACAGAATGTATCAGTAATGGTGAAAGAAATTTAAGGTACTGTTTTTTACTGGTATTATTTCAATTAGTAATTGGATAGCCAAAGGTTCCTTAAAGAAGAAATTAAACCTGGTGAAACTAAAACTTTTCCACTTTAAGAGTTCTGGATAGAGCATATTGACAGATAAAACGTTTTCTTTTACACTAAATGAAAAACGTTTTCATATTTTGGTTTAACTGCTGCTATAAATGGGTCACTATTGTCAGCTAAAGGCATGCTTTACAGTCTCTATACTGCAGTAAACGATTAATCAATTACTAAATTAGTTGGTGATTATTTCAATAATCGATTAACCACGATCAGCTGTTTCAGCCATAATAAAAAAAAATATATATAGATATATTTTCTTTTTTCTAATAAAAATAAAACTGGTTAGGGAACTAAAAATGGATGTCACTGTTACTAGAAGTGTTCAATAAAGCTTTTCAAAAAAAAAAATTAATTATGGTCTCTGTTTTATTAATTTGTTGAGCCACATCATCAAGGTGAAGGTAGGCAAGAAACAACAGTTCACTACTATTAACAATTTATACCACTTGGAAATGTCTCAAACCTGAATGTCTTTAGGTAAAAGAAAAAAAAAGAACTCCTGAAAAATCAGAAATGGGCTGTTCACACTGCTGGAAAAAGTCAGATAGGGGTCACGTACTGGAATAGAGATCCAATTTGTGAATTTGCCTGTTATGTGCACATAAACGTTGTGGCCATCTAAATGTAACCAGGTTTTAACTTCCTATTCAAATCAGGAAGTTAGTTGTTGGACCACATAAGGCAGCAACTATACTAGCAACATGTCAAACCTAATCCCAAGGTTAAAAAAAAAAATGTACCTTTCCCCATGACAGCTTCCTGTAGACAGTCCTCCCGGTGGCAGAGTATGAGATCAATAGAAATAGAAATGACAGGATGATAATACTGTTTCAGCGTCATTCATCTGATACCGGCCCCAGAGCAGATATCTGGGGTATCAGATTGGTGAATCTCCACCACTACACTAAATAAGTACTTAAATTTCAGTACTTGTTGATACAAAATTAAGTCTTAAAAAATTTTGATCACATTCTCTGAAATGCTTAGCACATAAAAAGATTTTAACTCTGAAACAAGAACATCTGAGATACAACAGAAGGCTTTTTTACGCCACTCTTGACAGTTGTAGCCAAGGTTGATTTTATGATTCATTAATGATCTTTGTCAAACACAAAGTTTGTAATGGTTAGAGTATTGTGCTCTCAAAAGTTAGCCATATGCTCCATCGCTGACATTTAAAAATAATATGAAAGGTGAAAGACTTCACAACAAACCTGTGATAAACACAGGCTGCATGAGAGCTAAAAAAAGAAGAGAAAGGAGGCCAAAAGGAGCACAGGGAAGTTCTTCTGTTTTATCATTAGGAGCTATCAGCCTGTCATGGTATGTGACTGATCTGAGATTGTTCGTTTACTTTTGGAAACCTCTGAGTTAAGGAAAGGTTCTACACTGGCTAGTGATACAGAAGGAGAGAACAATTTCAAGAAACCCTAGAGAAAACATTGATTTCCAACAAAAGCTGCTAAAAGCACTAATCCTTTATCTTAAAGGTATAGAGGATTGTGTGGTGTAGAGGATTTTTGGGGATTTTTTTTAAAGAACCGTCCTTTCCACATTTAAACGCCTGTTAAACGTGTGTGAGAGCATGCACGAGTGCACTTCTCCTCGTGCACGCTATATTTAAAAGTTGCTGTTTGCATCGCTCATACAAGCTAACTTTCTAGAAGATTTACAATTTTTCCACTATCAGACTCACCACCGTTAATTGAAAATGGGGACCATGTAGGACTGCCTTACCTAATCATATCACCAGAATGATTGACAAGTAGGAGGACCACTTATTTTGATGATCCACCTGGAAAAAGAACGTCCTCCACTATACCTTTAAAAAAAAAAAAGTAATAACGTGTCTTGCAGCTACTACTTTCTCACAGAAACAGTTTAGTCTCCTAAAATAAATAATCAGGACATCTTACAGCTAAAAGGCTATAAGACAATTGTTATACTATTAGTCAATTTTTTGCCTTTTTTTATTTTAGAGAGGAAACCAAAAATCAGAAAACAAAAATGATGATTGTAGCAGCAAAACTAAACTTTGAAACAAGAAGAAAACATTTTGATTATTGATCTCTTGTCAGTAGGTGGCATCTCAGAACAGACTACATTTACTCTGCTAAACTAATTAATCACACAAAAGCAGGATCATCTGAGAGGCTGGTCTGAATTAAACTGTCCTGAATGCTGATTTATGATCCCACCTGCAGCTGGCAACGTCCCCACAATCAGATAAAACCAACCGGGGCATACGTTGAGACTAGTTCTAGATAGGATCTAAGTTTACAAGAAAATGATAAATTCACCCACTACTTCATTAGGTATGCCAGTTTATTTTATTTTTAGCAAATCAGTGAACAAAAGGCATATGGTGAAGACATCGTGCTAAGGTGTTAAGTGAGCAACAGAAAAAGGAAGTCAAATGGTTTAAGGGACTTTGAATGTGGCATAGTTGTTGCTAGATGGGCCGGTCAACATATGTGTCTGACACTGATATCCTTCCAGTCTACTGATAATGGTTAGAAAAAACTGATAATATCCAATGAGCTGCATTTTTGATAAAAGAAAAAGCATTGTTCTTCTCAGAGAATAATGGGCCCGGCCCTTTAATCCAGTAGAAAGGCAACAGTAGCTCAAACAGATAATAGTTACAACAATTTATCCCACAATTAATGTATAACTTGCATATATTTTGTGGGAGAGATTTTTCTAGGCACAGTTTAGATTCCTTTGTAGCAGCTAAGGAATGTTAAAACTATCTGAAAAATGTTTCCATCCCATCAGTAGTATACCCATCTTCTGATGACTAAAGGCTGATTTATACTTCGAAACTATTGGGGTTTATATAGAAATGAGAAATGAGTCAATCTAATTTAATGCCTTTTTAATGCTCTTAGAAATAATTCTAATGCCATCAACATGTACCCATGATTTATATGTATAAAAACACGGAAAAATCCTTTGTCATTTCTACCGTCGACGGGCTGCAGCCATGTTCCGAAATTCTTCGTTTTCCAGACACTTTTGTTGAAATTTGCATTTTTGCCCCTTCTCTAGTTTTTTCTTCGCCTGAAGATTCTTATCCGAACATACGGATTTACGATCAACCGGAAGCAGTTCCACGCAAATATATCCCAATATAATATATCTGGTGATTTTTTTTTTTATGCCAAGATAATCGCCTTTTTAATGAATTTTAATGCCAATCAAGGCCTTAATTAAAAAAATAATAATTTAATTATATCCCTCTGTTGTCTTACAAACTTGCCCCCACTTCATAACCCCCTCGACCGTATCTAGACCCACAGGTAGGTCATGATTGTCCCTCTTGCGTCGTTGCGTGGAATAACATAGCACAGACCACGCTTTAAAATGGAGCACAAATCAAAAATGTCTGCATCATACCTGCGACAAGCTCACTGAGACACACTGCTGCAGGAGTATAACAGGCCTTTAATTCTCTAGTACGATAATTCACCATTTTATACAGCTTTAATCCTCACAAACATAATAGGGGTTTATTTTTATTCTTTTAACTTCGACCATCGTCAGATCCAAGTGAAATGGCTTCAATTGGGATGTGGAGGGATGTGCTGCAAATAAATCCGAGGAAAATAAAGCCTTTAGAAATGTATTAAATCATTGGTAAATCTGCTAATCTGGTAGCACATTTACCCATTAAACTGGCTTATGAGTGTATATCAAATACATGTTAAAAAGCTTTACCACTAATGTGGCCAACTGCATTATCAAGGCTCTGAGACATAAAAGTGATAACACACCAAGGAGTTTCTGTATTTATAAAGCTCTTTCAGAAACTCAGAAATGTGGAGATGGTGGGGCTAGAATGTGAGCCAACCAGACTGAATCTTAGGAGAAGCGAAGGGGGAAAAAAAATGTCCTGTCATGCTCTGACAAGTTACAGTGTTAAAGAACAACAGTAAACAGAGGACTGCGAAACCTACAGTAAGCAGCGTTAAGATAGCACAGTTGTTAAACCAAAAAATATAAAGTTTTAAATTAAATAACAGTTTAGATTAAATAGCCAATAGAAGAAATTGAAAATAGTGCCAATTATATGTGAAAATGCCTGGACAAAGTTTTTAGGTTATGGCAATAACCTAAAAATAAATAAATAAATCAATCAAACAACAACACACAAACCTAAAACAACAGGTAGACTTAAAGATTAGCACATTTACATAATCCATAACTATGACTTTTGCTTTTTATCTGTGACAGAGTGTTGGGTAAAAACAACTTTTGATATAAAATCACAAATAAAAGTATTAAGAAAATACTCTGCAAAAGCTTTTTAAAAGCCAGGCCAAGCCCTGCAAGACTGCTGAGCAATTCCTAAGCTGGTTACCATGAAAATGCTGTGAATGTGCTGGGCTCAGCATTCTGTTCACGAGTTGTTTATGGGAAGGATGACTCAATGCAGATCCTAAAACAACAAGTTTTTGCAGCAGGTTGCCCAGAAAGGATGTACAAATTTCACTTCCCCTAAACCCATAATAAACCTGTCACTACTAATGAGATGGAAGAAGTGTTTGTTGCTTTGCCAGCACCCTCCACCCTCTTTCTCACATTTAAAAACAGGCAGAGCACAAACCATCATCTATACACAACACTGTTTATATATAAACAACCCCCTGCCAACTGGCTAAACTGACTGTGACTCCATCCGCCATGGATCTCTGTAATTCAACATCATTTTAGACAGGTAAAAGTGAACAATATAAAAAATACAGACAGCTTAGAGTGGTGTCTTATAGACTGGGTCAAATTACATAGCCTGAAGATACAAACAGATGTTCAACATCAGCTAGAGGCTACTTTGGGTGGGTCTTCCTCTCAGAGCCAAAACTTTACAGCAGTTAAGAGTTAATACAGCAGTTCCTGATAGGAGAAACTGTTGTTCAACTTAACTCTCGGAAAACGTACAAGTTAGTGGAGATTTAACAAAATGAATAGAAAAGGAGGTATACTTGAGCTTTTATCGGTATATAAAAAAAAAAGCTTCAAAAAACGTTCTGTTAACTTCTATTTGAGCCATTCAAAATAAGCACAGGTCGAGGGAAATTGAGTTATCAGTTTTATCAGTGTTGTTTTACTAAAAATCGAGTTTTATGATTAGGAAAAGAGTTTGCAAACCATCACAACACACACATTACATTATTGTAGACCGATTTCCCGTTAAATGGTCAGCATTTCCAGACTCCACTCAGCCTTTCTAAATAAAGGTAATATGGTGTCATTTTTATGGGCTATACTATTAATTACATAGTTACGCTTTACTTAAATAAGAAGATGTTGACGCCTTACCGAAGTTCCTATTTTCTCCCTCGGTGGATGATATCTAGCCGAAAGCTTTCAGAGCACAGACCTACGGATTGGTTTACAAACCGCTCCCGTAACAAAGCCCCACCTTACGGAAGTAAAAACAACACATGACAGGAAGTGACGTAATGTCCTTGCGCCCCGTAAAAGTTTTTTTTTTTTTTTTGTACGTTAGAAAGTGTACAAAAGCAATTTTTGAGATCACAGTTGTTTATAAAATTACGAGAATGAAACCAAACCCAAATGTACGGAAGAGGATTAGGGCCACTGAAAAACCAAAAAAAAGTTAACTGATTTTTACATTTTATTTCAGTATAATATGAGAAAAAAGTCAAACTTCTGAATTTAATCTTAGAATTCTGAGTTGTTGCTCAGAATTCCGACTTTTTTCTCTGAATTCTGACTTTAATCTCAGTATTCCGACTTTTTGCTCAAATTCCCACTTTTTTCTAAGAATTCTGACTTTAATCTCAGAATTCCGACTTTTTTCGCATAATTCTGACTTTAACCTCAGAATTCTACGACGGAGTATTAGGGCCACACATGAAGAGAAAAAATATTTTTGCCATGACGAGATTAAACTTGACATGTCGACTTTAATTTCGACATGTCGACTTTAAACTCAACATTTTGAGAATAAAGTTGAAATGTCATGTTGAGTTTAATCTCGCCCTGTCGACTTTAAACTCGCCATTTCGAGAATAAAGTTGAAATGTCATGTTGAGTTTAATCTCGACGTGTCGACAATAAAGTTTAAATTAGTTCAAGAGAGCCAACCGCTGCACAGGATACATGCACAGAATCCTATACAGTTGCAGCACGTCAAAGACTACCTTCACTCTTAAAACGCAGACTGCAGCTGTGGAGCGCGGTTGCTCTTTACTCCAAACTTTGGAATGTCGAGATTAAAGTCGCCACGATATATCAACTTTATTGTCGAAATGGCGAGTTTAAAGTCGACACGTCGAGATTAAACTCAACATGACATTTCAACTTTATTCTCAAAATGTTGAGTTTAATGTCGACATGTCGACTTTAAAGTCGACATGTCGAGTTTAATCTCGTCATGGCAAAAATATTTTTTTCTCTTCATGTGTGGCCCTAATACTCCGTCGTAGAATTCTGACTTTTTGTTCAGAATAACGAATTTTTTTCTCAGAATTCTGATTTTAATCTCAGAAATCCAACTTTTTTCTCAGAGGTCTAACTTTTTTTCTCAGAATTCTGACTTTAATCTCAGTATTCCAACTTTTTGCCCAGAATTCCGACTTTTTTCTCAGAATTCTGACTTTAATCTCAGAAATCCAACTTTTTTCTCAGAGGTCTAACTTTTTTTCTCAGAATTCTGACTTTAATCTCAGAGTTTTGGATCTTAATGTAGATGGGCACCATGAAGGAAGAGATGTGGGAGCACTCAGCTTCACTGACAAAGATGTGAGTTGTTTGGGAGGGCCAGTGACACATTGGTGGGAAATGACGAAATTAGGCAACTTTTTACGTGCCAGAGGGGTCCCCGGTGATGTTCCTTCATTAATGGAGCAGCAGAAGGTCATTAAAACAAAAGAGCTAGTCTCTAAAACAGACATGGCTACAGCTTGATGTTAACATGTTTGTTAGCTGTCAGAATTCAGAGAAAAAAGTCAGAATTCTGACTTTCTTTTTTCCCATATTAGACTGAAATAATATTTAAAAATTTGTTAACTTTTTTTTATTTTTTTCAGTGGCCCTAATCCTCTTGCCTACAATTGACATAACTTTAAACAGACCAAAAGATTAAAAGGAGCTTGTGACCAAATCTCATGAGCCCTGTTTTTTTTTTTTTTTATCTTAAAATGTGTTTTTTTTTCTTTGATATAAACATTTTATTCCTTTTCACATTATTTCGACTGAACTGCTTAATAATCAACTCAAAATGTCAAAAATCGTTGCAATTTTAGAGGCTGATGATCTGATAAGACCCTTTGTGCAACAGAAAAAGTAGACCTTTCACTGGAAGGCGGTCCAGTTTACAAAACAGAATCAAGCAATCCTGCAAAATTTTTCCCCTAAATGTAATTTAGACCATCTAAATGTAAAACATTTCACTCAACAGTGTTGCTGCAAGGCGCTTATAAAAACTTCTAAGGAGTGTTCCTACTAGTATAAAAAACAGCAAAATGTGTTTTTGTCTGGAAAATGAAAAACAATAAAAATAAATTTTTAATGTAATTAAAAGTTTTAAGGCACTTAAACTGTTAGTACAGTACCAGCTGTCAAAAATTACAATGAATTGGAAATTGTTGCATTTTAGCCTAATATGGTCTCAAAATTAAATGCGGCAATATAGTCATAACTTGATCTTTTAAGAAAGATCACATTAGGAATGAAGTATATTCGTGTAATTTAAGAAAGATTGGCAATCCAATGTTTAAAACAGCTTCAAAAGAGGTAGCTAGTCATCTCAAAGTTGAACATTTTTATTCTCATATTTTCTTCTCACTTATAAAGCCTTAAATGGCCAAGCTCCATCTAATATCAGAGATATGATTGTTCCTTATGTTCCTAAATGAGCACTTTACTCTCAATCTGCAGGTTTACTAGTGGTTCCTAGAATTTCTAAAAGTAAAATGGGAGGCAGAACTTTTAGTTATCAGGCTCCTCTCCTGTGGAACCAACTACCAGTTTTGGTCCGTGAGGCAGACACCCTGTCTACTTTTAAGGGTAGGCTTAAAACTTTTCTTTTTGATAAAGCTTAAATTTTAACACGCAAACACTGCAATCCAAAGCGATCTTCTTTAGACCTGGCTGTGTTATGGGTTATCGTCCTTCCATAAAGTGAGCCTCTGCCCCAGCTTAAAGTATTTTGCAAGAGCTTAAATTTTTCCTACTTCCCTACATTTAGTTCCATTAATCCTCTCATCTACTTAGCAAGAGAAACGTATCACCACAGCACAATACTGCCACCGCCATATCTAATAGCTGTTCAATCATTTGTCCAGTGTGTTCTTTGTGATGCAGTTTATACAATATTGATATTTAACAAACCTCTGATACTTTCTGAAAATGGATGCATTTATACTGATGTGATTTACCAACAATAGAAGGCAGCTGCACTTACCTCAGAAGTAGAGGAGATACAAATGCCAACCATTTATTACTTTTCAGATTCAGAAAACCTGTGGAAACTGAACATCAGGTTCTGTCACTCCACAATTGTTCTGAAGAAGAGTGAAAGAGTCAGGACTGAATCTTAAAAGCCCCCTGCAGTACCTCTGTGACCCCCATGCGACTTGGGTGCTAACATTAGGCTCCAATGAACAATAATTAAGTTTTTTTTTGTTGCAATTTGGGGCCATTACACTGTTTGGATTTAGATTTATTCAAATTACCTGTTTTAAAATCTGTGATTCATGTATATGTCCAAATAATGAAGGGTTAAGCTAAAAACAGCGGTCTTAAAGCACAGTAAGTGAACATCTTTTACATCATTTTTTGTTATTTAAAAAAAGAAACACCCTAGAAATCATGCTTTTATTGATAGACATTTTAAGACCCATTACGACTCAGTCTAAGGACCAAAATTTAGTCTGAGTTTAGTTTTTTAGATACCAAACCAACAATAAAAAGTCCCTTTTATCTGAGTTTGGGTGTTTTCATTCATGTCAGAAAATAAATCATAAATGGTAAAACGGTGTGATTTGGTACAAGAAATTAAGCATATCAAAAATACCTTCATGTAAAGATGATTAATTCTTCACAAATAAAGTAACATTTCATTTCTTTTTATGTAAAACAAAGGAACAAAATCTGGAAGAAAAAAAAAGTGTTTTCACAAATTTCTTCATTTCATACTTGTCAAGACAAGTAAAATGATAAAAATCAAATTCTATTCTTTCCCACAATGTATAGAAATCCTGGAGAATCACAACCCTATAACTAAAATATAAACAAAGAAGAAAAAGTTCAGTTGCTAAAAGTAGTAATAAAAGGCAATAGAATTGTTCCCAGCCCCAAACTTTCTGTTCAGTTAGATTTATTTAAAGGGAACATCATAGCAGTACAGGCTTATGTTTTCTTCCTACTCACAAAGCCTCCTTTATACCAATAGAACACCATGCAGTTAAAATACTGATATGACTCAAGAGGAACCATTTATTTTACAGTCATATGCTATCAAAACGGGAACCATTATTTACTCTAAAATGCTATTAGAACAAGAAACAATTTGGTTTCAGTCGTTGTCTGGCGGGAAATTCATGGCTGAGGGAAGTAAAGATAGTCTTCCTGCACCGATGCAGCACTAATGCTGCCATATATCCTCAGGAGCTTAAAAAATGTTAAACTTACATCTAAGCAACTCATAACCACATACATTCTCAGTTGGATTTTTACGGAGGAAACGGTGAATGTAACTCAATAATATGCTGGGTTTTAGATTAACGATCTTACTGTACTGACATTCTTCATTTCTTATCTACACCCTAAAAGCTCTTTACTATTCAGTAGACTTCACATATAAGATGCTCACTTTATGGGATTTAGGGAAAAAAGGACTTAAATAACCACGACTAAATCTGGATAAGGTCACATGTCCAAAGAAAATAAGTAGCGTCATTACTGATAAACTGCTTTTTTCTTTGGCAAGGAATAAAAAAAAAACTGCTAAGCTTCCGGATGCCCCCATTACTTTTGAAAAACATACCGTCATCAAATTCTGACATCAACTGATTATTTGCCAACAACATCCTGTGATGCTGGAAATATCAACAGTAGTGACATTCATCTACCCTTATTTACTATTTCTATGGTCCGGATGTCACTTATTTGCCCAGTGACATTTTTAACATCAGAGATGATAACGACCAGGATTACAGAGAGGAGGTGGAGCAGCTGGTGGGCTTGTACAGAGGTAACCGCCTGATCCTGAACCTGTAGAAGATGGAGATCATCACCAACTTCATGAGGAACCGGCCTAACCAAGCTCCATGGTCATCGATAGCTCAGCTGTGGAGGTCAGCAGCAGCAAATTCCTGGGTATGCACATCCAAGACAACCCCACTTGGACTGTAAGCACCACCTCACTGATCAAAAGGACACAGAACTTTTACTTCCTACGGAGGATGGGTGAGCCCACCTGCCCACAACGTTCTGAAAAACCGTCTACAGTTGCACCATAGAGAGCGTTCTGACCAGCTGTCTCTCTGTGTGGGGTGGAGGCTGCAGCGCCACAGACTGGAAGAACTTGACAAGTGTGGTGAGGACCGCAGAGAAGATCATCGGGGCTCCTCTTCCCTCCATTAAAGAAATTTCACGGAAGCTCTGCGCGTCCCGAGCCCGTAACGTTATAGATGACCCCTCACATCCCCACCATGGACTGGTCTCCCTGATGCCCTCTGGGAAGAGGCTTTGCAGCATTGGATGCAGGTCCAGCAGGTTCTGCAATAACCTTTTCCTACTGCCATTAGACTGCTGAACTGTTGAAACTCTAACAGACTCTGCATCATACTTGTAAACATATTTGCACTACCAACATGGGTGATTTTTTTCATAATCCCTTTAAATAGAACACAACTTAATATTCTACTGCATTTTTCACCACATTATTTATTTGCACTGCACAGAACATTTCCTTACCATTGCCTTTTACACCATGAAGTTAAAATTTAACCTGGTTTTCCTTTTCTCCTATACCGTTTACATTGTGATCACTGCTTCACTTTATAAACGGTAATGTTCATTTCACTGCTGTAAGCTGCTCATTCACTGTTCAAAAGCTTTATGCATCAAAATGTCATATTGTTTACACTCTGTGTGTACAAAATGGCAATAAAGTTTTTTTAAGCTAATATAAAAAACATCCTAGGCTAAGGGAAAAAAATTTCAAAACCCTTTTGTCAGTTATGAAGAACAGAAATAAAAGCTTTGCTAAAAGTGTGCATTATATCTACATACTGTATGTTTATTTTGTTTTGAATCTTGTGATGAGTTGTAAACATTTAGCAGGTATACAATGACTGTTCTAATATTACACTTAGCATGTATGCACTTCACATGGAGGACTGACCTTCACTCTGCGTTGTTATTAGTGTCATAAACCTGCTATTGCAAAGATATCATCTATGTCGTCGTTTCTATCAGAATTAGTGACCTGTAGAGTTGTCCTGCTTGCAGCCTGGCTTCTTTGGAAATCTTTTAAAAACATCTCCAGCTCATTTTGTTTCTGATGTCCAAACACTCCTGATGTATTTAAACCAGTCCTGGCTCTAGATACCATAAATCTTTTCCTCAGTGGCTGCGAACGGCGTCTTTGGACAGTCATCCTCTGAGCCGGAGAACGAAAAGTCCTCAATGCTGATGTCTGGGGAGATAAGGCCAGGCACACTTCTTGTCTGAAGAGGCGAAGTTTCCTCTGAACACTGAGAGAAAGGGCCAGATAATGAGAGCAGTTAGCATTCAAAATGTGTCAAAGAAGTCCAAAGTTATGGCTGAACTTCTATTATTTTTATGTTTTATTCATCTTACTTGTATCCTGCTGCTTCCAGACACTTCATCCTTTTGCACTTTAATCGCAGGAATGTAAGGAGACGTTTTGTCTTCCTCATCCCTTCAGATCCGCACCACTGAATCATCTCTTCCATACTGGCAGACATGAGTGCAAATGATGTAGCCTCACCCGTTAGTTTCTCAAACATTTCTTTCTTGCTCTGTTCTTCTGACACCTCCTTTGTGATCAAAATAACATAAATGTTAAATAAATAAAATAGTTAGACATCTCCCTTCTTAAGTGTTTTTTTAGATGCATTCAAAGCTTTCAATGAGCATCATCTTGATCTCTCACACTTAAAATAAATTTTAAATCCTTCTATGAAATAATTGAATGTGTATGCATTTCCCCCCTCATTTGGTGACTGCTTTTAAGTAGTTTAAGGGCCCTACAGAAATTGTACAGACACTCAAACTCCAGCAGGATTTTGCATCAATATCTGCCATTATTAGAGGGTCTGCTGTCTCTACAGGCACATTCTGGCAGTAAATCTTGCATAAGGAGGAAACGGATGAGGACTGTTAGAGTCAAACCAAAAGACCTAGAGAGGCCACTGGTATGAATGTCTCTGTGCAAACCATAAAACAGACTTCTGAGGTTGGCTTGTCTTCATCCAGTAGCCTCAGTGCCTGAAAGCATGGAGCTCAAATGGAGTCAAAGAACATCCGATTATTGGCCAACATCAACATCATCATCATCATCATACGCTTTGCACTGGTGCCTTTCTGTTTTGCACAGATGATGGCAAGAATACTCCGAGATCATGTGATAAACTAGGGAGGGTCTGCAGAGGCTAAAAAACTATATTACCTAAAACGTAGTTAAGCATGATCAGTTTGGTGGCTATGGGAGGCCCATCCATTGATGGACACACAGATCAGATCAAGATAAGTTTTGGCACTCTGATTCCCATTAGACATCAGGATCAAGTCCATTGTTAGACCTTTCATTGTTGCAAAGGTTCCTCCAAACGCAGATAAACCCAGCCTTATGTGGCGAGAGTAGGCAGACATGTCAGGAGGATGAAGGATAGATACCACGTATGGCCTCCATGATCTCCTGGCCTAAATCCAGGGCATCTCTAGGGCACCATCCGACACTACAAAGAGGCAACTCAGATTCTCTGGGAGCTTAGTCCCCACTGGGATCTGAGAGGAGACACTGCTGCTTTTTAGTTGAGCATTTGATGCACTTCTTTATTTTTTGGAACAGTGTATATCTACCTTACTAGACTAGATATTCTACTTTTCAAGGAGTGACTATAAGAAATTGACCACAGGAGGTCATGGATTAATAATTAGAAGTTCTTCGAATACTATGAGTCTTTCACAGGAGAAGAATATAACAAAAAAAGGTTTAAAAAAATTCTTAACTGAATAGATATACTTAAAATTAACTTAAGCTCAGATATTTGTTTTAAAGAAGATACTAGAGCCATGACAGATTATTCTAAGGCTCTTTATCATCTTTAAGAGCTGGAAATATATGTAGAGGGCATTGCATATGGTACATGTTAAAAGCATAAAAATGTCACTAACCTTTCCAAAAGACAGCTGCTTAACAGCATCAAAACCGACACCTGCAAAGAGATTTTTGTAATAATTGGATAGAAAAAGAATTTTTTTTTTCAAACAGAATCTGATAAATGAAGATATTCTTTCCTCTCGCATTGCTTGCTTTAGAGCTTGTATAATCAGGTGTCTTCATACCTCTTTCTACAGGAACCCCAAGGTCTTCTTTTACATTCTTTGACTGTTTCTTGTTTTTCACTTTAGTCGAGGCTTTCTTTCTTGTTTTCAATTTTGCTTTTCTTTCTTCTAGATGAGCGTTGAATGCTGAAAGCTTCCTCAGCATGACTGCATCCGCTGGATCAAGGAAATCAGCCATATCTGCTGGCAAGGCCGTGTCGGTGAGGTAGGGCATCGGCTGTGCTTGGGCCACAAGCCCCAGGAGCTTCAGAAGCCGCTGGTACAGATTGGAAAGGCTAGCCAACAAACCACGGAAAAAACACCTGAGCAATAAAAAAAAGGAGAAAAAATATTGATATCAACAGCAGTTGATTTTTTTAACCAGTCTGATGTTTTCATAGGTTTTTTTTTCATCTGTTAAATTACTGAATGTACAACACAAAACAACCCGAAGCCAAGAATGTATTCTCAGGGGGAAAAGTCTTTTCCTGCTGATTTAATTAGCTACAATAAAAACGGATGCAAAAATTGGCAGAAATAGCTTTTTATGTACTCCTGCTTTCCAGAAATCAATCAGAGCCAAGCACAGCAGAGCAGCGTTGGAGCTATAAAAACTTACAGCCCCACAGAGCAACGACTTAAACAGGGGGTATTTGGATGACTTCCATTCCTGTCATATTCCTCATCAATTTTCTCCACACATAATCACCAATAATCCTTGCTGTCATCACCGTCGCTGCAGTTCAGTAACATTTACTGCCGACTACTTAAGAAGAATCAGGTATTTTAGTGTTATCCACACCACTAACGGTCTTTATATTCCTTAGCATTTAATTCAACTAGTGGTTAAAATATCCCACTGGGAAATGGGACACACCTTTACCAGGCTGAAAAATCAGCTTTCACTGAATAGTATGCCTTTGGGTAATTTTTAAGCCTGTAGCGCACACATCATAAATTATTTCTCGTATTCTCCAACAATGAAAAATATGCATAATGTAGAGAGTAAATGATAAACTTATCTACTGTACATGGTTTTTTATAATTAATGTCTTGATTTAATATACAGCTCTGCAAAAAAAAATAAAATAAAGGGACACACATTTTTCTAAAAAAAAAACAAAACAGCAACTTTTAGTTCAAGTCTGTGTTAATGTCTAACAAAAGCAGAAGTAATGAAAACGTAATTATGTTAACAAGAAAGTGACACCAAAGACTAAGGGTAGGAATATTAACAAGCATGAATAATATGAACTAGAATCAGTTATTGAAAACAAATATAGATTTTTACACTCATACTAAAATTATTTTATTATTTCTGTTTGCTTATTTTTATTTGTTGGTTTTTCCTCAATTTTTATTCATTTCAAAATCTTTTATCAGTTATCAAAAATAGTTATATTTTATCTAGAGTTGGACTGATACATCAGCCAGCTGATATTTTAGGATCAATATGAGTCTTTTTTAAAATCTTCTATGATTTATGAGGGCAGCCATGCCCTGAGATCACATGAAGCGCTTCATGTATTGCTTCTCGCTCCATTTGCTTTCCATTTTAATGTTTGTTTATTAATGCCGTTTGGGTTTAAATTGATACTTGTCTAACATTTTTTTATAACTTTTATCATGTAAATGAAAAAAAAAAGCAGTATTAGCAGCACATATCAGGTAACAGACGGATTTCATTAATAACCTTTATCGGTCTAAAAAAACCCTGAATTGGTTAATCTTTTAGTCTAAAAAAAATCTCTAAGTTTCTAAAAAAAAGTTGAGCTTGGTTGTAATGTGCAGGGAAGATCTGCGGAGGCCTCTGCAACAACCCTCTGACTTAAGACACCCACACTTATTGTTTATTTTTTCATTTTAAATGATTTAAAAGCTACTGTTGACAGTTCTCTTTCAGCTTTGAGTTCTGGGGGAACCATGTTAGTTATCGGCACCAATTTATGTGAAGTGCTCATGAAACCCCTCTGTTCCTGCATGATCCTTGGTATCTTTCTTTTATTGCACATGGGGCCTTCTAATGTTCTTGTACCCAAAGGGCTTTAGCTTCAGTAAATCACTGTAGCCCCACTGGTCCCACTGAAAATTTTTAAAATATAAATCACTTTTTTCTCTAAGTTAGTGTCTTTAAATGAAGCGGAAAAACCTAAAGCAGAGCAATGCAGTCAACTGGGCTTAAACACACAGTTGATAATTGCTGCCTGTTGAAAGGAAAGAACAAACCCTGAGATCTAAATTATTTCAACTTTATCCTCTGACTACTGAGACAAATAAGCCTCAAAAGTAGCGCTGTGAAACAATTCAGAATTCAATCTGATCTAAAATTGGATTACGCGTATTGAAAACATTTTTTTTTTATCTGTCAGCCTACTGTCAGAAAAAAAAGCCACTAGTGCCCTAAAAACAAAAAAAAAAAAAAACATTTTTTTTTTTACCATTGCCTTAATTGTACTTATGCAACAAATGTATTGTAGTATTATATCAATATTCAAGAGCAAATTAATTAAATAATATTAATTTCAACTGTGAGGACAGGTAATGTGCCTCTCTGGTTATATGAATATTTATTTCAGTAAGTATATGAGAATCGATCAAGAATGTGATTATATTCTTTATTAAGACAGCCCAACTCAAAATCAGCATTTTTCTTTGGCTGGTTTAACCTCGACACCATAATGTAGCTACAGATTAATAAAAAGAAGGCTTCTTACCACAAACGACTGAGCATGCTGGTTATCACCAAATTCAGAATAAGAAATTCAGCCCATTTCATCTGCTTCTTTGAAAGTCTGAAAATGAATCCGTAAAGGAAAAACTAACAGGGCCAAACTGTGCAGTTAAAAATAACCATGTTATAGAAAGAAACACAACAAAAAGAAATGCTACGAATTCTCTCTAGGTTCTGTTAAATGGATACATATAATGTAATAATCGTGATCTTTAGAAAAGTGAGAACAAAGTAGGATACATGAAAGCTTTGCTGCAGCGAGACAAAGTGCAGCTCAGAAGCTTGCCGGCTCCAAGCACTTTGAGACACGTCCACTCCAGAACCGGTTGACTGGGAACATTGCATTCACAGGTCTCCATGCACATGGCCCTAAGAAACAATTATAAAAAAAGTTTAAACAGAGTATAATCAACCTGAAATCAATGTAAATAGAAGAGTCCTTTTGTCAACTGTAACTTTTTTTGTTAATTGCATCGTGTCTTGAAAATGAAATACATTTATATCTATTTTAGATTACAACATAAATGACCTCGTCCTTCAGTGGGGAAAATTATGTGTTTAAACAGCAAAGTGAAATGCAAATGGAAGGAAAGATTCATACAATGGTAAAAGGATATTAAAACACAAAAGCATATAAAAGGCCATATGGAAGAAAACCATATTTAACAACATGTTAAATACGGTGCAGGAAAAAAACAAAACAGACAACTAGAATGAAAAATATTGCAAAAACAGTAGTAGGGCAGCAACTAACGATTTTTTTGCAAATCGATTCATCCATTAGGTTTTTTTTTTTTGGATTAATCAATTAATAATTGGATAGCCAAAGATTCCTTAAAGAAGGCTTTTTATGAAATTAAACCAGGTGAAACTAAAACTTTTCCACTAGAGGAGTTCTGGAAAGAGCATATTGACTGATGGAAAACTTTTTTTTTATCTTAAAGATATAATGTTTACTTATTACTATACAATTTTGGTATAATTACTGTTGCTCTGTTGGTTAATGGTATGTTTTATAGTCTCTATACTCCAGTTATTTATTAATTGATTACTAAATTAGTTGACGATTATTTCAATAATCAATTAATCACAATTAATCCAAATAATTGTTTGAGTCCTAAACAGTAGCTATTAAAACAATAACACTGATCATTATAAAGTCAAGCAACTGCTGAGAGGAATGATCTGCAATAACACTGTAATTGTGTAAATAACATTAAGAACATCCATCCATCCATAAATTTTCTAACACGCTTATCACAAGCTGGGGTGGCGAGGGGTGCTGGTGCCTATCTCCAGCTTTCTACAGGCAAGAGGACAGGTCACCAGTCCATCGTAGGACAACACTCAGACAAACAACCATTCACGCGCACACTCACACCTAAGGGGATTTTAGAGAAGCCAATTAACCTAACAGTCATGTTTTGGATTGTTGGAGGAAGCCGGAGTACCCGGAGAGAACCAATGCATGCTAAGGTAGAAAATGTAAACTCCATGCAGAAAGACCCCAGGCCGGGAATCGAACCCAGAACCTTCTTTGCACCACTGAGCATCCCACATTAAGAAGATTAATACATTTTTAAACATACATTTGGATCTGATTGGGGCAGAGTTCTACCAGCTCCTGAAGAGCAGTATCCAGCTTCATATTCTTCAGTCTGTTTATACATTGTTCAACCTGAAAGATATTTAAAAATAATCCAGTAGAAAGTGCAAAGTTTATTGTGGATGGAAATATTTGTGTAAAAATAATCACTTTTAAAAATACTAGTGTGGGGTAAGTAGAAAGTGACCCTTCTTACCAGCTGTAAACCCTTGAAGGTCTTGTTGCCCCTATAGCTGTTGTTCAGGATGTACATCAGCTCATAGAGCAGCCGGATCTCCGTCTGAAAGATCTTATTCCGAAGGAGCTTTAGTACCTCTTCATTTTCCACCAACAGGGCTTTAAAAAATTTAACTGCAAAACAAATAGAAATGATCAGTATCCCTGCCACCCCACGTGTTTTGCATGATGGAGATTTCTGCGTGTTTATGTCAGAATTCCCACGCTGCAAAGACTGCAATGCTCCGTTTTTACAATCCTTACCTGTTGGTGGAGTTATTTCCATATGGACGGATGAAGTCGCACAGGGATAGGGGATGTTTACCCTGTTCCAAAGCTCTCCGGCGGCCATGCTTCTCTGCTTGAAATGTACGGAAGTGGAGGAGCCAATAGGAGTTCAGCCGGTGTATGCGTCAGAGTTGGTCTTAAAGGAACAGTAACACATTTTAACCCTCAACGTGCGCACCGTAGTGCTAATTAGAAAAAATAAACATGTCTGCTTTTTCCCATCTTCTTTTAAAACCATTTATATGAACAAAATTTGTGGAACTTTCATATGTACTACGTACCAAGTACTTGGTTGGGTTCAGTTGGGTGCCGCATTTTTGGCTTAGCAAAAAGTAGTTTATTCAAGTATACTAAATGTGCACTGATTTCATACTTAAAATCAGGCAGTGCACTTAGAGTTTACTTATTCTAAACTATATTTCATATATTTAACATATATTTTACTGTTTACTTTATTGTTTACTAAAGTATACTTAAAGTATACTTTAGTAAACTTAAAAATATCCCAATTTAGTTCAAGTACACTATAAGTACATTATTCGGTATACTTTCTAAACTTATACTTAAGTATTCTTAATAGAATTTACTTCAAGTATACTACTTTTTGCTAAGGCAACATGGTACAAAAGTTCTATTTATTAACAGGGGCGGAGCTAGATGGGGGGCCAGGGGTGGCAATGGCCACCCTTAGCCAATCATTGGCCACCCCTTCCATTTTTTTCCCTCTAACACAGACGATGGCAGCAGTAACACTCTGAAGGGTAATGTTCAAACTTATTAAACATTTAAATTTTTCAAAAATTAACTACTTGACAACAGAAACACTGGGGTTAATTATGCACATCAATATACAAACATTAAAGATGATACAGAATTCGTGCTCTTTTCAGAACTACATTTTGAATTATTTGGGGTAAAGATAAAATTATGGACCTCTGCAATTCATCTAGCAGTCTTCAGTGAAATCATAGATAACTACTTTAATAACTTAAAAATTAAATGTGAATCAGTAGGTTTAAATATCTTTTTTTTTTGCAAATAATTATTGATAAAAATAGGTTATAACAATATAAAATATGTTCACACAAGACTCAAACTTGAAAGAATTTTGTCCAATATACCTTTTATTTACATAGCATAGATGTTTAAATATATGCGTCTATTAGTTAGCAAAGGCTGCAGGAAAGGATAGTTTGTCTTTATTTAGAAAATATGGATGTTGTGCTCATTCCTGTTGGAACAGTGTAGACTGACCCTGAGGTTCTAGTGCCTTTCCGGTCCCCCCTTCAATGTACATTGGTTATTAACTAGCCACCCCTATTAGGATTTTCCTGCTACGCCTCTGTTTATTAAAAGGCTACTGTTATGCAAGTTACTTCCTAAAAACTTGCTAAAGCAATTTTAAATATATATTTGTAATGTATTTTCCTTCAATTCAAATGACTTTTATTAAATAAAAGTCTCAATGATTCATTGTTTTGACTGAAAGACACTTTTTTCTATTCCATTAACATTTTTTGAAGAGGGTAAAATAATAACCCTGTGCATTTAAAAATATTTCAAATATAATTCTTTTTTTTTTATTCCTGAATTTCTCAACAGTGGAACCCTAAAAGGATATTTCTATTGTATTTCAGTCATACTGGCATTGTCAGCCTCACCCTGCGTCTTGCTAGTTCTGCATCTTCACAGTTTTGTTTGTTTGTTTTTTTAAAGGGGAAGAGGATTAAATCATTTGGTTTACAGAGGAAATAATACAAATATATATATATATATATATATATATATATATATATATATATATATAAAAAATGCAGGCCAAATTAAATGTAATAATAGGTGACCAGAATATAAAGTAACGGGCTGAAACAGTGATGTATTTCAAGTAAATTTGTAAATATTACAATATTAGTTTCACAGGACAGCAGAGAAATTATGACCAAGGGTAGAGAATCAAACCTGACAAAAAAAACTAAAAAACTGTAAATTGTAATAATATATTGTCAGCCAATAATAGACAATAAATATTTGTGTGCTTTTTTTTTTTTTTTTAAGAGATAAAGCCTTCCCAAGTTATATTTCAGTTCTTCTCTTTTTATGCTTAACCATTTCAGGAGAGCAAGAAATGTTTTGCAAACTAAACAAAAAAGTATTGATTTGTGACTAGATCATAAGGCTAGCAGTATTAACTCCCACATTTATTTGTAGAATCATTTATTTAAATATAATTCGAAGCAATCAATAAACATCAGATGGCAATTCCTCTAAGTAGTTTTTTCTTTAATCCACAGGAGCACTTTTAAATTCACTTCATCCATTACAGACTCCTCAGACCTTCCTTTCACCGTCAGTCCATGGCTGCCTCCTTGTAACCAAAAAACTTCTGCATCAGCTTTCATATCCTTGACAACCTTGTTGAAAAGGTCCTGAGCAAAGAAAAAGAGGAAAAGCCACCATTGTGGTCGTTAAATCCCCAATACACTGTTAGGAGACACTAAAAAAAAAGTAGAAGCAAAGTTAAAAGATGGTTTACTGATGTAAACAAGCAAATAAAATGAATACATTATGGCAGATAATTAGCACCAAAGATGTAGGATACAAAACAAACACAAAGTAGTCTGATGTAAAACCAATCTGATACAAAATACAAATGCAAACAATTTGAGTTAGATGTTTGAAGAGAAATGTATCTACAGTAAATCAGTAAATATGAGCTCAGTGAAAATATTTAAGCCAACCCTTGAAGCTTTGCTGTGATTTAAGAGAAGTCACATTATGAACATTAAAAGCATTTGAGTGATCATCAGCAAACGAGGGAACAGATTTGTGTTATTTATTTTTTGGAGTCAGATGACACCAAAGTATTAATGCATGGTGAAAACAAGTTTATGAGAAACAAGAAAGACTATAAGTAATAAAACCCCTTTCAAAGATAATCTGACAGTTAAAACTTTTCTGAAATTGGAGAATGAGCCACAAGATCCCAAACATGGAAGCACATTTCATATAGCTTTATTGCTTCCTATATTTTCTTTCTGTTAAAAGGCAGTTTTTACTCTCCACTGTCGCTATAAGCAGGCTTGGACTAGTAATCTGTAATACCGTGTGCCGGTCCTAATTTCAGTGTGCGAGGACCGGCCCTCCTTAAATCAAACCGACTCTAACACTTACTCTCTGGCCGAAGCACCTACCTGTGACAGTAAATACCTCAAGGAGCTCAAGAAGTAATACAATGTCAAAAACCTACCGTATATGATGCATGCAGTATTTATAGCCCTTCCTTGTCATGCATATCCTTAGAACGGTTGGCATATGGTGTAATTTTCCATTTCAAAGTGTAAAATCCTTGCAACAAACTAAACTATAATAAAACTCAAATGCTTTCTTTGAACCAAACTACAATGTTCCTCTTATATTTAGCCAATTTATGTTTGAATGCCTCTAAAGGCTAACATTTCCTGTCTTACGTGCATTGTTGCCAGGTTGGGATGTTTCCCAATCTGGCAGTTTACAATGGCCATCTATGGGTAAAAAAAAAAAAAAATGTTCTTTAGATTTATAGCCTAAGAGATCAATAGACTTTGGTTCAAATTGGGCGAGATTTCGTATATCCAGGCAGTTTCTGAAAATTTTTTGGGCTGGAAACGGGAGACAGTGGCATCTAGTATCCCTGCTGATGTGGTGAGTGTGGACATTACACAGCAGCAGTCACCGTTGCGTCCGTGTTAATAACCAAAGCCAGTAAAACAACATTATAGAAGTCTTGGTGATGATTATTGTGCGATGCTTGAAGGTAGATCAGTTAATCCAATAAATATTGAAATATTCCTCCATGTCAGGATATAATTTTTTCTTTCTATCTAGAACATTTTAACACTCACCCTGTTACACATGTTGTCCTCTGTGCCAGAGACAAACAGCACATGAACACTTTCAGGCAGCTTTTTTAAATCTTCACTCCGCTGATGATAGGCGTGGGTCTTTCCTGGTGGGTGTAGTGGAAAAGAGAGGCAGATGACGCCCTGCACTGCCTCCTCAGATTCATCACTAAGCTGCCGGGCAAGGGCTGCTGCGGCACGGCTTCCCATTGACCTCCCTGATTTCATTACAAAAAGTTTCCAGTTCAGTGCAGTAATATTTTTTAAACATGAAATGCTTCTCGTGAGAGGAAATACAAAGTGGAAAGGTGGCATTTTCCCTTTACCTCCAAAAAATATGTTTTTTAATTTAAACCTCGTCAAAGTTTTCAAGTAATCCTAGAAAGAAAATGAAATGTTATTAGAGTGTACAACTATATATATATATATATATAATGTATTTAAGACAAATGACATTAAAAGGATTGATCACATCGCCTCAGGATTTAAAAACCCAAGATCTTCGTGCTGCAAAGCAACAGTGCTTAAAACTGCACAACTAAGCAGACAGCAATGTTTCTGCATGGCATTTATTTTAAACGTGGTACTGGCTGATGTTGAAATTATGCAGGAAACATTAATGGGACCTTAAACTAATAAAAAATAAAAATGTTCTACGTGACCTCAAAAGATCTAGAATCTGTTCATTCCAGTCAGCACTTTCTGAAACTGCTTCCTTGCGTTTTATTGTTGCCAGTTTTCCTGAACTCAATGCAGCACTCAGCATCTGAACAGCCTTAAAGAAACAAACCTACAGAATACATGTGAATAGATCAAAGAAAATCCAACAGTTATACAAATAGGGTTGTGAATTCTCCCTAAAAAAATATTATATAAATAGCATTAAGAAACCAAGTCAGCTAACTAATTTAAATTGGGTTTGATTTAGATGTTTAATAAAAATAAATACATTCACCCACAATGAAAAGCAAAAATAAATTAATGTCGGTGGGCTGGGTGACAATGGCTGGCTGAGCAGTGACCCTCAGCTAATTTTCCCAGAGTTGGCAACCCTGTATACAAGAGATAGGCCTAAATTATACACCTCGGATAAGCTGCCATTTGCCTAAAATCATGCCATTAAAGGCGTTGTAGCCCATTAAATTATTCAAAGAATAATCTACATCAAGGTTGCCCAAGTCTATTCCTGGAGTGAAACAATCCTACAACATTTATTTGCTTTCCTTCTCAAAGTGGCCTGCTACAACAAAATCTGTGACCCTGTCATATATATTGTGACCCAAGTGCCTTCTATGGTGGCGTCGCCTCATCAGTCTGCCATCTACTGACCCTAACTTCACAGAATTCATACCTAGAGCTAAAAAAATCTATGGCAAAATGCAAATATATGGGCAAATCACATGGTGTTACCATTAGGGGGGGCCCATAAAACTCTGTTTACATGTATGGTTAATACAACTATTCCTTATCTGTGCACGTTAACTATGTCTTTGATACAAACCCTTTTGCTAAAAAGGATTTTCATCCACATTGGATCATCATTTGCTGCACATGTTCAGAAAGGTCTAAACAACCAGCAGCAAAACATTTGCAAACAAACGGTGTGAAGGGCAGTGTTGCCAACTTAGCGCTTTAGTCGCTAAATTTAGCAAGTTTTCAGACCCCTGTAGCGCTTTTATTAAAGAAAAAAAAAAGCAACTAGCGCCATATCTAGGAACTTTTTTCTGCTACAGGAGACTTTAGCGACAACATCTAAAAGCACCAAACTCTGCTCTCCAGAGCAAGTAGGTTAGTAACCCCGCCTCCTGCTCTCCTCTTTCTTGTCTGCTGTCATGATTCATCCAGTTATTATTTCATACAAATGAAAAATGGAGAACAGATAAGCAGATCATGGCTTGTCTACAGTGAAAAAAATGACTTGGTTATTTACTTTTTCCATCCCCTTTTTTGGAAACACAGAAAGGAGTAATCAGCTAAGTGAGCTAAGCTTAGTGATGGGGAAAAAAATCATTCATTCCTTTTGAGACAGCAGGAAAAGTCAGCTGAGAACAAAACACAGAGAGGAAAACAACAAGAAACACCAAAGGAGAGTTTAGAGAAGCTTTTGGACTGAGGGAGGGAGCCGGAGTACCAGGAGGGAACCCAGGCATGCACAGGGAGAATATGCAAACTCCAAGCAGAATTGAACCTGCAACCTTCTTGCAAGGCAGAGAGAGATGCATTTAAAGGTTGCAGGATCATACATCTCCAGGACTGAACTTTTACATCCATGAGCTACAGCATAGGAAGATAAGTTGAAGTATTGTTTGCATGGAACATCGTTTTAAATATAAAAAAAAAAAAAAATAAATATAAATGAAAAGTTAAATTTACTGCATTATAAAAACAAATTAAAATACTTACCCACACAGCATTGTAAGCTTTAACTCTGAAAGCTAAGTTTAAGCCTTTGCATGTGAAACGGAGGCAGACTAAACCTTCAGATGTTAGGGCGCGTGCTAAAGACACCAAATGTTTGAAATTCATGTCTCCTCCTGCACCATGTGTCAGAATGACAGCTGTTTGAACATCTTTATCAGAGGCTGGAGATGACAACACTGCGTCTAGACTCTTTGTCCCGAAATGCACCTTCACCAACTCCTGAAAATTCACATTTAAAACAATAAAACATCCAGTCAGTCACGCCTAATAACATTCATCACATTTTCATGCGTGTATGACCGGAATCTTACAGCCTAAACACATGTCCATCTGAGTTTAGATAGTTTACCTCGTTAAAATTGTCCATTACCGGCTGTTCTCCTCCTCTGCAAACACGTTTTGAAAAGAAAACGATTTAAAATGACTGCTAATTAGTGCCATCTAGTGTTGGGGAGCTGTCTTTATTTACACACACACACACACACACACACACACACGTATATATATATATATATATATATATATATATATATATATATATATATATATATATATATATATATATATTATTTTAAGTGAACTGATTGGATTGCATCTTTTAATCAGGTGTGGACTTTGACTAGGCCATTCTAACAGATTTCTCACAGCATGATGCTGTCACCATATTTTGATGGACTGCCTCAGAACCACCTGGTGCTGAATTTAAAAGCACGCTCTCCTCATCCCCAACAAAACTGTAAACCATTTCCAGTTAGGAACCACTTAATAACCCGAGGAGGTCCTCGCACACAGACCATGAGCAGAAAAAAGTCAAAACTGTACTTCCTGCTGCATAAAAAAAAAAAATCTAACCTTCTAAAGGATTTTCTAGTCATCTTCAGTATTGTGCAAATCCAAATCTCTGTATACAGTAGTGTAGTTCATCTACAAAACAGCACAGGTCCAAATCTCAACGAATAATAGAGGATCACCAGGACTGACCTTCCTTTCATTTATGAATTTTACAAGTTTAAGGCCCAAAAAGAAGTATAACATCTCTGCCCCCACCCCCCCTTCAAGCACTTCAGGGGATGGACGACAAAAACAAGACAAGGCCATCAGTGCCAAGTTCAACACACACTTCCCACACAAGGTGGTCAGAGAATAATTAAGGCTTTTGCCGTCTACAAAGCACTTCCTTTGTTTTCTTAAAATAAAGCAAACTTGCGTACTGCTATTCAGTTGTCTGTGTTGATTTAGTGACTTTACCATGAGTGACTTGTGAACTCAATTGGATTTCATCATCTAAGTCAAAATGTATCATGTAAAGAAATGTATTAAATATTTACATAATTTCCTTCCTTATCGAATCGATCAGCCATTCCTTTGAGGAATGGCTGATCATGCCTTTGAATTTACAATATAGGACTTTTTATTCTTATTTGTTATGCAATGTTTGGGTCAAACCTTTGCTATTAACTTTTTTGCTGTCAGCTCCTCCTTTCAGTATTCTTTTTAAACAGGCAGGTTGTCATTTGTCCCGAATATTATGTTGAAAGCAATAGAAAAGTTTAATTCCTTGTTTGTACACAGAAATTTCGCATAAAAGACAATTTCAGTTTTGGAAAAAAAATGAAATATTCTCCTTCACCTGCAAAACTGTCATACTTGGTCCAATAAAATAATATGCATGTTTTTTTTTTTTTTTATCTTTTTGCTTGTTGCACAAATACAGCAGCATTACTACATTTGCTTTAAATTCGCTATGGTTTTATACTTTAGATCTATATTTTTCACATGTATACATACAGAACAACTGCAAAGAAATAAAACCCACACAACATTTATAAAAACATCTTTAATGTTTTAAAAAAATGTAATTCATATAATAATAATAAATCATAACTTGAAAAATTGTTTGCTGGGTTCAGATATCATGGGTTTCTCTCAAAGTTCATCTTTTACCTGCAAAAGGGAAAGACAAATAACATCATTAGAAAATAGTTTAGTTAACTCAGGAACAATCATACCAAAAACTACATAAGATGCCTATAAAACACTTCAACTTTTTTTATTAAATCATCAGAACGTGGGTGGAGGTGCAATGGCAATTCATATACAGCAGAGGGAGCCAAATACTGCAAGATGAAAAGTTTGTTCTTATAGGAAGCTGCGGTGTAGTAGTCTTATTGTGTCCTATTATGATCAAGCTGAGTTTCTACTGAAGATTTACTTTCTGGAACTTGTAACGCTTGTAAATAAAGCAAATTAATCACAAAATAAATCTATTATGGTCTCTACAACAGAAATAAGTACATTTATTGATGGTGATTTTTTTGCTGCTATCCTTTACCGCTTTCCGGTGACAGGAACATGGGAACAAGTCATCTTTGGGTTGCTCTACAAGCTCCATGCCCTTTCGAACCTTAGGCTCTGTGATCTGAAGTTTGGCATACTCCTACAAGAAGCACAACAAAAAGGACAGTATGAATACAGTTTACCCTTCACAAAAGCTACTGTGGTGCTTTCAGGTTGGTGTTACTGCAGGAAAACAGGACAAAATAAATGGAAAATACCTTGAAAAGTTTGTAGTAATAACAGAATACACTGTCTCCCATTAGATTATTCCGTGCAAACTGTTGTCCTGCCAGAGCAATTTTCCTTGCCTGCAACAAGATAAAAATTACATTAAAAAAGGGCTAAAGAAAAATTGCATTTCAAGAACATAGTTTAGATGCTGAATTTAAAAATGTGTTTTCATCAGGATTAAAATGGACAGGAATGTGATGCATTCACACCCCTTCGAATGTTTCACATTTTGCCAACTGCCACCATTTTAACTATATATTGTGCTTAGAGCTGGGTAAAAAAAAAAAATTATTTAATCAATTTTGGATCGATTCCTTTAAATTTTTGCAAAATCGATGTCTAGGGAATGAGATCAATTAGTTTTATAGTGACACGCGTGACGTTCACAATCAAATGAGCAGGAAAGATGCACTCATGATTACTTCAAGCCAGACAGCTGCAAATATAGACATTAACAAATGGGGGCCGACCAGCAAACACCCTGTAGTTGTTACAATGCTGCAAATGTGGTTTGTGCAGCGAAGATAATGCAGCTCATGCAGATCACACGTCTGCTCGCTCAAGTGAGGCTTTACTTTTTCACTTTTCACAAACAAGTTTGCACTTTTGAGACAGTTTTGTTCACATTTCAAGTTTAAACTGTTTGATTTACAAGTTTGCACTTGGTGGTTAATATGACAGGAAAAAATAAAATACATGAGCATTTTGAAAAACAGTTGAACCACTTTCATTATTGTAAAAACAGATCGATTCGAAATTAATTGATTTACAACTGTATGAATCAAAAATCGAATCGATTCAGGCGAAAATACCCAGCCCTAATTGTGCTTGATTAGAATTTTAACCAGTGGTGTCAAAACTACACTTAAGTAGAAGTATAGATACTGCAGTTTAAAAACACTCTGGTAAAATTTAAAGTATCAACTTGACCTCTTTACTCAAGTAAAAGTGAAAAAGTATGTGCTCAAAAAACTACTGAAATTATAAAAGTATAAAGTAACCTTTAAAACAAACAGCCAGATGCCACTATATGAACTGAAAGCTCAATTTTTCGACTATTTCGAAAAATTCTTTGAGATAGCTCCAAGGATGAGGAATGTCTTGTTGATCTCCCGATACGCTCTCGTCTGTGTCCAACCTTTCAGACATTTCAACATCTTTTTCTGAATCCGACATTGTACCATGGCATAGACAATTCAGGTTTGCAGTTTGAAGAACACCTGCTTGCTTCTGATGATTTCCTTTAGCTAACCAATGAGTGTTTGCGTTATATGACTCATCCAATTACACTAGTTTTTACTAGATGTGGATGGAGCCAATGATCTGCATTGGATGGCGCACATGATGTGAAATAAATATTTTTAAACATTAAACTGAAGTCAAGAGTAACGAGTAACGTTTTAAAAATGTAAGGAATAGAAAGTACAGATACTTGTGTGAAAATGTAATGAGTAGAAGTCAGAAGTAGGAAGAAAAGTAAAGTAATGGAGTAAAGATAACTAAAAAGTGTACTTAAGAACTGTAAGAAAGAATTTGTACTTCGTTACTTGACACCTCTGATTTTAAAATTACAAAACAAAAAACTAAAACACACAAAAAAAAAATATGTTGTGACTACGTTTTAAGAGGTGTTATGATTTTTTAAGGCACTGTATTTGTTGAGCTTTTGTTGATCGACATTTATAGTTAACTCATGGTGGCATTAGAAAATCTCAGCAACTCATAGATTTATCCTCATGAATAATAGATTGTAAAATGGGCTGCCTACAGCATTACACAGCAAACTGAAGAAATGGATTGCAAAATTAATGTGGACATTATTTAACAGACCCAATAAGGACCTGTATCCTTCCTTTACGCTGCTCCTTCAGATGATGTTTTAACAGCTCATTTATAACTGGTCCTGTTGTAAAAGCTAAAGTGTGCCTTTTTGATAGTTGTAGGACATTTTTGACCGTTAAAACAGTCCATAAAGGCTAATCATAATGACACCATTCATTTTTGCGACCATAATTAACCAACATACGATCACCTCTTCATCGTGGTCTCTGGCCCACTGGATCTTTTCCAGCAGGTCACCCAGGTTTGCTTTTATTGGGATGTAATGCTCCCACGGTCGCAGCTCATTGTAGAAGTGCTCATAGTAGCCAGAATCCTGCTTTAAGACCACGCTGTCTCCTGCTAGTAGGTAGGGCAAACGGTACGCTGCCACCGTCCCGTCGATGTTTATCTGATACTTGTACTGCAGGTGAACAAAAAAGGAGAGAAAACAAGAAAACAAATAATTTTTGCCACAGTTTTAATTCAGCATAGTTAATATTTCTCCAACCATTTCACCTTTTTTTTATTTAATAAACAGATCATCCAATATTTATTTATTAGTTGTTTTTACTCTAGGCTGGAATTAGTAATAAGATTCCTTCAGGAAGGAAGAAAAAAAAAAGACGGTATAAATGAGAAAAGGGCAAAGGAAAGGGAAAATTTGGCAACAATACTGAAAGTAAAATTATTGAATGAGATTTAAGAATAAGAGATAAAAGGGCACAAGAAAGGAAAACATCACAGTGATTGATGCAAAGCAATTAAAAGGGATAAAACAAATAAAGTTAGGATGATAGGAATATAAATAGTTTTCAATGCTGTTCACCATTTTATTACATATAATTAATCAGTTTAAGACATTTTATAAAATAACAATGTTTCATCATGCAGCTTTGTGACTCTTACCTTGAAGAAATCAAAAAAGGAGACGTGTTTGACCAGCGGGCCATAGAGACTCTCGTCATGTTTGAAGAAGAAGAAGTTGGTAAAAGCAGCATCTATAAAGTCAGGGTGAGCTCTAGAGAGCTTGACCAGCTGCAGGCGCTCCTGACGGCTATCCCGGCCCCTCCAGAAGGCGGTGGCGTTCTTCTCCGGCCACGGCGGCCCAGTGTTGGCCTGAACAGACATCATGTCCAGGCTTACTCTGACCATTAGATGAAAAGCAAACTGAGTTTTATATCTCGGTGTTCCAGAAAAAGATTCAAATATTGTTTATTTTACTGTGTTTACAGTGATTGAATCCTGTTAAATCAGTGATTGTTAAAGCCACAAAATTAGATACAAGTCAGTTATTCCTAAAAATGGTTTAAACCTGATCGTCCAGTAGAATAAGTTTGCTATGTTCTGCCTTTTTATTCCCCTTCCTGCATTAAATATGTTGGCATAGTCTTCAAAAATGTGCTAGTCTGTGTTAATAATAATGCTAAAGGACTAAAGCTGAAACTGGAGCTGCTAATATTTCAACCTGATGAGACTCACACAGAGAAAAGTTGCATTTAGAAAATATGAAATTCATTTATAAAGCTAACACAATCATATTCTTCAAAGTACTTCTAAGTAAAACCGGTTGATTGCTAGGACTCATTGACTCTCTGCATTCCCTCGCACTTAGCATGCATGTAGCAACAGTGGAGAGTAAAAACTCCCTTTCAACAGGAAGAAACCTCCAGCAGAACCAGGTGGGAGAGAGAAGCTGGGCCAGGAGCTCAAACAAACCTTGCTTTCTTATCATTAACACTGAACTGTGAACAATTGAGAAATGGTGTTCTAGTTTTATTATTCTTTTTAATTGAAAATTAAAGTTACATATAATAGATATTTATCTATAATCATGAGTTTTAATTTTTTTAAGGATATATAACAGTTGTGGATCTAAACAAGTTTTTTTAAAGGGGGTATGAACCCTGGTCTATCATAAAATACAGCATAGAGTGAATTTTGTGTTTTACATGTAAAAAAGTCAAAAGGGATATTAAACTGAAAGGCACGGAAGACAGAGTATCTGTTGTAAGATACCATTTTCTAGCTTTTCTATTTTCAGACATAAAAAAAAAAGGCTAAAAGTTACTATTCCTAATTTTTCTTTTTTAGGAAAAAGTCCCTCGAGCTAAACTAGGGGGCTTTGTGTGCAGCTTCATTTCCAAAACTTCCAAGAGGGCCCTCCAAGTTCGACAGTATAAATTGCTGATTGGGTAAAATAATCAGCCTGCAAACTTTTACTGAATATAAAGATTAGTCCTGGTCACTCCAGTGCTAAACAGCTTTTAAAAGCTAAAGCTGTTGTTTGACTGTGACTCCATCCTGGAGAGAAATATCAGTTGTGCTGCTGCCATCAAAACCTTTGTTTATAGATATTGGAGATCTGTTTCTCTGTGACTGGCTGGATGTGCTCTCTTCATCCTCTGACATGGGAGCTGGCTCAGAGCTCATCTGCCTGGCTGTGTGTTTCCTGGACAGGGCCGCCTTTTACAGCTGCTTTTTGTATCTCTGCTTCTGTCTCCTTGAACCCCAGTCGGCCTCGGCAGATGGCCGCTCACACTGAGCCTGGTTCTGCTGGAGGTTTCATTCTGTTAAAAGGGAGTTTTTCCTCTCCACTGTCACTACAAGCATGCTTAGTGTGAGGGATTGCATTCAAGTCAATGAGTTGATGCAATCAACTGATTTTCCTTAGATAGAAAACTTTTAATCAAACTTTTAAAGTGCCTTGAGATGCCATGTGTTGTGAATTGGCGCTATGGAAATAAACTGAATTGAATTGAAATTAAAAGCCTTACCTTCCCATGGTCTCAAGGACCGACTCAGTCAGATCATAAGTGGGCATGACTATGTCTCTTGTGTTATTTGAGCCACACCAGGAAAAGATGGGATGAAGCTTATCAGTAGGTTTCCTCTTCTCCAGCGGCCAGTCACCAAGATTGACAAAAAACTCCACATCAGGGAGTCGCACCTGCAAACAAACACTAGTAGAATATCAGTCATTCTCCTTCTGTCTGATTATGTTAAAAGTCAAGTACTGTGCAGAGAAGTCGTCGCACTGATTAAGAAGAAGGTTATGCATAATGGTTTAATGAATTTTCTTATATAAATGCATGATTTAAAAAGCGGCAGAAAAGAGGTTTCAATTTAATCAAGATCATGACATCAAATTATTATTTTTAGGACATTAACTGTAAGAGGTTACCTTTCTAGTGATCGAGAGAAGGATGGCATCCATGAAGATTCTAAAACCGACATGTTCTCCGAATGTTTTTACATAGACCTGAGGAGAAAAGAAAGGATGAAAGATGCATATGGAAAGCTGTTTGGCCAAAATTATGTAGTTAGCATCAGAGACTGCATGCTTAAGTTGATTCTGTTTTCTTTTTTTATAAAGCAAGCAAATTGAATTCTGAAAAGATGCCATGTTTGGGAAAAAATACTCTTATCTAATTTCCATTGATCTACAGGGCCTTTTTTAACATTTCATTGAATTACAAGCACAGTCTTAATGCATGCTCTGGGGTTATGTGATGGAGAAAAGCAATGCATTACTGATGATTGGGGAGTGGAAGCGAAAGAGCACATGGTTTGGAAACCTAACAAAAAAAAAAAAATATTTGATGTCTCAATTTAACTCTGACGCCATTATTTAAAATCTTGTGGAAACAAAAGCCCTCAGGCCTAACCCAGAAGGAAATAAGTTCTTAGTACCGTTCGATGAGGATCTCCGAGGTTTGCTACAGAACTATTGTAAAACAGAATCATGAAGAATAAGGAACAAAGGTGATAGGTCAGTCCTGAAGTGGAGATTAATCAGGGAAGGGTTATAAAAAAGCATCCCAATCTTTAAAAATCAATCCCACAGAGACTGAGCTAATTTGGAAAATATGTAAAAATCTCATCTTTTAAGTGTGCAGGTGAACTTATTGCCAAAACTGCAGCAAATAAAAGCTGAAGATGGCTATGCACAGTTTTCACAGATCACTTCCAAATTAAAATCATGTTATATTTTGTGTTTTTATATCTTCTAAAATCTAATACAGATTTGTGGCTGTGATTTTGAAAAAAATATGTAATGGGTTATAAAAATTGTGTCAAAGAAATGTATTTACCATTTTTAAGCAAGAGTTTTTGTATTACTTTTAAATGCATCTTCTGTCTTTATCCATCTGTCAGAGGAAAAATGTACCTTGTTGTCTTTAACTGTGTAATGACAGAGGCTCTGTCGCTGCCCAAACCGCTGTGGAATCTCTTTTGCGTTCTGATCTGGATCCACACTTGCAAAAAGGGACAGATCTCTGTTGATCTGGGCGAAGGACTCAGGACAGTGCATGTTTTTCTCCCATAGAGAACCATTCGGCTGAGGACAGTCACAGCCCTCATGGTAGACTGTGCCTGGGAAGATTTAATATGAATTATCATGAAAGTTTCACATCATTAATCTTTAAAGTGGAATTGTGGTATACCTTTGAGAATATAGGGCGACTTTGCGACATGCTTGGAACCCAGCAGAACATGGATGTGCAGGTCACGGTAGGTGGCGTACATTCTGTAGCGAACCAAAAACGACCCATCCCGACGATCTAGAACCTGAGTCCAGATCCTGGTGAAATGTTCTGTTGGACAGATTATCTTTACCTCAAAGGTCTTCTCTCCAGGTGATGTAGTTAAACTGAAACATTGGTACATAGAAAGATTAGCTGTTAATAATAGCCAAACATAACACTGTCTGTTTAAAATCCAGTCTATTGTTGCTCTATGTGGGAAATGAGGGAAACTGATCCAGAGTGTTCACCTTAAACATGAAACCTTGAGGGGTCGTCTTTGGAGAATAATGTGACAAAACTACCTGTAGTTCAATCCCTCCACATCTTTATTTGGTATCAAATGTTAAATTTTTACTTTAGAAAAAAAAAGAACAAAAGAAACTGTAACCAGAAAGGATGATCAGTTGGTAACACCTGATACAATAACAGTTATTTCTATGAGCATAACTGGAGGAGATATTTCTGCCAATTATTTTTAACAAGGACAATTTAAACAACATTACCGAACAAAAAAAACATCTTTTCTCAAGAAATAACAAGTAGAAGTGATGGAATCTTAAGATCCACAAGAGTTAAAATGGTTCAATGTGCTTTAAAAACTGCTTTTTTTTATTATTATTATTGCTATCATTGCGAAAATGAAAACAGATGTTGACCATAGATTTGACAAACTGGTAAATTGTACAACAACAAAAAAAGGCAGTGTTTGTATTATTAAAGGTGCAAATTCCTGACACTTATAATAGCCAACACATGTTGGATCCCACACATTGGGGATTTTTTTTAAAATTATTTATTAGATATTAATTCATATTTTTTGATAGGGTCTCTTATATTCAAAAGACAATTAATAATCCATCCAATCCATCAATAAATCCATGGCTAAATAAAAAAATGCACATTCAATTAAATAAACTACATTTAAAAGTAAGTTTAAAGCAGAGCTGCAACTAACAATTATTTTGCAAAACCGAATAATCTGTCGTTTATTCTTTCGATTAATCGATTAATAATTGGATAGCTAAAGATTCGTTAAAGATTTTTGTACGGAATTATACCAGGTGAAACAAAAAATTTTCCACTGGCAAAATGTTTACATATTTTCTTATTAATTTGGTTTCATTTTTGCTCTAAGTGAGTCGCTCTGTCAGCTAAAGGCATCTTTTAGAGTCTCTATATAATCCAATTAACGATTAATCTATTACTAAATTAGTTGAAGATTAATCCGATTAATTGTTGCAGCCCTAGTTTAAAGAGTATAATATTCCTTGACAAGTCTAATGTCACATTTTAGGACTTTTTAATTTTTTCTTTTTCAGTTTCTAGAAACCAAGCATAATAATGTATTTTACTCATACTTGAAAATTCAGCTAGGTCAAATTAAAACATTTAAACAATTAAAGCGTTCTTAGGGTTCATATAATAATTACTATTATCATCTCTAAAGGAGGGACAGGTTGGTTTATACCTGATCTTTTTTCATTTAATGAATAATATATTTCAAAACATGTTTTGTATTTAGTCAAGCTAACTTTTATGGAGGACCAACTCTGCCATATTTAAAAATACAGAAATAAATCAATGTTCAATAGATAAATAAGCATACAATTAATTGATCCTCTAAGACACACCCATTCCTCATTTGAATCATGAGGCAGATATGCATATATTAATGTAAAAACAACAGACAGAAATAAACAGTTTTGAAGAAATAAAGAGGGTGAAAGAAAATACAAAGGAAGAATAAAACAGACACAAATATTATCACATGCACATAAATAAATACTTAAAAAAATAAGTAATAAATAAATAAAGCTGAAGATTATAACGGACATAAATAAATAAGGTAATTATTACAAAAGAGAATAAATAAGAGATTTATACATTAATATTTTAGTGTATAATTTAATTTCTACCTACATTTATTTGTTTGTTGTATTTTTGGGGGGCAATTAATTGTATGCTTATTTTTTATTGAGCATTTATTTATTTATTTCTGTATTTATTTTTAAATATGGCAGAGTTGGTCCTCCATAAACTTTACCCTATATGTAAATCTGATTGAAAATCTGAAACATTTTAATCCATTTTATTATAAAGTGGACTCAAATGTTTAACAGACCATAAACGTGGGTCTCTCTGAACTATACTTTTGTAGAGAATGGATTGTGATTGGATTAGTTTCATAAGATGAGACGGATTTTAACTAATTAAACCCGACTGGCTTTAACATTATCTTTCTTCTTAAGTAGAAAAAATATATTAAAAAAAGTGGGGGATAGCTAAAATGACTATTTAGTAGAAGGTTTTTGATACAGATATAAAGAGACATATAGAGATAGACAGAGAGTTAGTGGAACTAGTTAGGAACAAAGCCAACATCTGCAGAGCAGCTGGGCCCCAAATACTTACTTTCCTCCTAAATTGTCCACCGCCTGAATGTAAAAGAATCGAGCCGAGAGGACGATGTCCACCTCCAGCCCTGGACCCCACACCAACGTTTTAGCCGCACTGATAACTGAGCCAGACTTTTCTCCAGACACTGTGCACCTAAACTCCTCCAAACTACAAGCCAGCAGCAGAAAAAGTCGCACAGACATAACGCCAGGTCTGCTTTCCTCACTGAACTAAAAAACATGAGGAAGATTCGGCCAGCGTATTAATATATTTTTGCTCCGTTTTCATAAACACACGCTATATGAAGCAGATACATTGTTGATATTACATGTCGGTTCTAATATATTTCATCTACAATCTTTTTAAGGTTTGTTTTTCTTCAGTTCAGCTAAACTTAAGGAATCTGCGGAGAGGCGGGTTCAGACCTTAAAAAGCTGCATTCTTATTGGCTTTCGCCTCACTGAACTGCGGTAACGATTGGCTCCACGACCAACAGAATCCAAGGCAAACGTTTCATTGGTCAGCAGCACGGAAGTCATCCTCTGCATAGACGTTACTGCTTTGCCCGGGGTCTGCTCTTTTTGCGTTACCCGTCACATGACACAGCTAAATGCGGGGATGGCGGAGTTTTCTATAGAATAGGTGGTGGTGCAAAGTATCAATTTAAAACAGGCATCTTTTAATTTTGCTCAGTGACTAGGGTAACTATAGTGTAGATGGTAATGCTTCTCTTTCATTATGTAGTACATTCAAACACAATATCAAATTATTATGTTTACCTTTTAACTCTATAATCAACTGATTTCATGAGACACAATCAGAAGTGCAGTTAAACTCTTTATTACTACAACTATTTTAGACTTTTGTTCTTCCAAAAAGTTTGATCCAAAATTGACAGCTTGTCTTGAACCATTCTGAGGTGCTTCTTTGACTTAATGAGTTTCAAAGTGTAATATTGGAACACAACTCATTACTTTTCAATGAGAGGTAGAGCTATCTGAGCATGTCAACACAATTTAGCTGTGTTCAAGCTGTGTCATAAAATCAATTATATTAGCAATGGAAGCTGAAACAGCTGCAAAAGCTGTCAGAACTGTTTGCAATTTTACACTGAATAAAAACTCTTAGTAATCAGATTTTATTAAATACACCAACACCGACTGTTTTAATATTCCCAATCAACATATTTCCTGTGTAGATACAGTTGTTCGGTGAAGGCCCCAGAACTTTACTGAACAAAAAGCAGCATAAAGACCAAGGATCTCAGACAGTGCATGCTGCAGTTTATAGTTTATGCTTAATTTGAAAATGAAAAAGAAACATCTTAACACTTGCTACAACAGAGCTGTTTTTAAAGACTAAACAGGAGGGTGAATTGAGCTTAAAAAGATCTGGGACTGTGGTAAAGCTTTATATTTCAGCATATTAATGCAATATATACTGTACATCTGCTGATGCAAAGGAATGGCTCATATAAAAGCATATTCACATGTCAAATTAAGCAAAGTGCAAACCTAAGTCCAATCTGGTATCAGTAGCAAGAGTTTATAAACTGTAAAAAAAAAAAGTGCTAACATGCGTGCCATTATATGGGTCAGTTTAATCAAGATTAAGAACTAATTTCAGCCTACAGAAGTGCAAATGTGGTAGAAAGCACCCTAAAGAGTTAGATGATCAGGTTTTAATGGTAGGACTTCAAAGTTCCTGTGTAGCCCCTAAAACATCTCCATGCTTGCATCTTGGCACAGGCTGGATCAGATGGTTGTTACTCGAACCATGCATGGTGCCCCAGTGTTTCCAGATATATCAAAACCACACTTGGAATATTTCTTGAAACTCACCCATTTGGAACATTTGAAGATTATCATTTAAAGCATGTTTCACTCCAGGAATGTTGAAAAAACTCTATGTCACAGACTGCACTCTTTGCATACAAAATGAAAATAAAGTTTGTCTAAGTCTTAGAAACTTTATGCATACATTTGAGCCTCTAATGTTAAATCTGTTACAATTTAATTAAAAGTGGAATCCAGGCTCTAAAATGTAAATGTTTTAATTTGCATCTATTACAGTTTATAGCTTTACCTCTAATATTTGTCTTTCACTTTAATAAAGGAACATGACAGCGTTAGTGACCAAACAGGGTGTCCCAGTGTGTACATCAATCAATGTTTATTTCAGTTTTGCTTTTGCATCAACATATTTTCAGACCTTTTTAATCAAGTAGTTTCTGTTACACTAGAATATATCAAGAACGAAAAGTGGAATCCATTGAAATAAGACAAACGTTGTCGCCGTTATTGGGAAAAACCAAATAATTGCCATAACAGCATACTACAGAGTGGAGAACTACATAGTTCCAGTGATTTAGACAGCCAGAATACCAGATAGTACAGTACCAGCAGTAACAGGTAGAACAAATACAGAAAATATCCCAAGAGTCTCTCTTTTTTTTTGTGTGTGAGTGTTTTGCTCTTCAATCAAAGTTAAACTGTACAGTAGATATAAAAACAGAAAACATACAAACAAAAAAAAAGCAAATTAAACAAAAAGAAATCTTAACAAAACACCCTGTAAGCAGAAGTCCGGTTTTTTTTTTGTTTTTGTTTTTTTTTGTGTGTGTGTTTATTTTACCTTTTTGAATTTTGGTTTTGTTTTCTTTAATGCAATTTGTCTGCCACTGAAAGAACTGCACAAAGTACAAATGTCACTGACGGTACAGAGATAGGAGAGTGATGTATCATTATTATTATTAATATTATTATTATTACATGTCAACCCAGATGTTCGATTGAAATGGGGTGTTTTTCTTTTATCTATGTAGTTCTACTGTTAAATGTCAGGATCGTTAGCTTAAAGCACCTGTGTTTGAGGATTGTGTATATCTAAGGAATGTCTCAGCAGCTTGAGAAAGCTGATGGAAATGACTGACATGAGTCTGTATATTTGTTTTTCGGACTTTAAATTAATTCAGCATGTTTTGGATTTTGCACATGAGAGTGGCCTCTAGATGACCATGGCAACTTAATTTAAGCTTGATGTCCTGAACTAGCGTGTGAGTGATGAAAGTTGGTACTCCATAACTTTTTTTTTCTTTTTCAGATTAGTTTAAAATACAGACGAGTACACAAGTACGAAATATCCTTCTCGCTTGACGCCGTTAGTCTGTGTCGTGTGGCTACCCACTGACGTACAACACAATCACAATTTGATACACAACCATGTATCATGAAACATTAGTTGCTTTTAAAAATACATACGCCCACAGTGAAGAGGCTGTAACCATCAAATATTTGACTGAGACACAAGGTTTTCATAGTCAGTAAGAACAATCTTGAAAGGGAAGAAAAAAAAAATTTTTTGCCTTCAGTTGAAATTGCTGCAAATGTTTACACATATACACATTTTTCCCTCACTGACTCAACATCTGAACATCACTAAAAAAATACTGTTATTTCCCCTGAACTGTTTACAGTCACACTACTCACAGACAGCAGAGATGTAACTGATCCAAGCTCACACTTTTATTGGAGAAACTGGTTATATCTCCATGCATGTTGCTCTGTTGAGAGGAAATGTCTGTTTAGGCTTCACATGGAATAATGCACATCAATGCGTTGTAGAGAGAAGGGAGGGTGCAATTTTCTTTTGATTGAAATGAAAGAAAATAAGTCATATGTGAAATCTTTCTTAAACACGCACACAACAAAAAAAAGTCCTGCTTAATACTGACATCTAAGAACAGCAGTTAAAGACGGACGTAAATAAACACTCATAGCGGACCTGCATGAGTGGTGCACTGGGAACGCTCATCTTTTTGTCCCCATTTTTAAGCTTTTGCTCAATGTAAAATGGTTGTAGATTCAAACAAAGCATAAGATTCTCTCTTTTGTGTTTTTAAGAACAGAGACATGTTATATGTGTTAAACTGTGTTCTAAAGAACTTCCTTTTCATGTAAATCAATTTATCTTCAGATTTGACAAATTGAAGTATTTTATATTTGAACAAAACACAATCTAATTCAGTCTGAAGTAAAAAAATATTTTTTTCAGCGAATCCAAACTAAACAAACGCAAAGATAAGCATTAAAGCTTATTGGTTTAAAGACTACTGAACTGTTTCTTTAGCAAATGCTTATGTCACCCTCTAACATGATGGATCCCTCGCCTCAAAGCCATTTCAACCATATCAAAAACATCCTCTGCCCTCACATGGATAGAGAAAAAAAAAAAACCTGTGTATTATTTTAAGATCCATCCCTCCCACACATTACCTCCTCCTGTTAAGCTTCCAGTGATAACATTCCTCCTACTCGCTTTTTATGGCACACAAATTGTATATAGGTTTGTACAACAGATATAAACACACGATTCAGAATAGACTCTCCTTATCCTAAGTCACTCCAGTTTCTGCTTTCATACAACTTTTGAGTACTGAGATGTCCCTCTTTGTAACCTAAGCTGAAAAAGTGAAAACACTTGGGTATGAGCAGAGTTAAGTGTTATTATTATTTTTTTTAAACTTGCACTGTGCAGCCCAGAGTAAATAAAGTTATAAGAAAGTTTCAATATTACATTATTTTAAGGTTGTGTAGATGGTTATTCATGTGCATTTATATTGTATCAAGTAATATTTGCTTACTAATACTAATAAAATCAACCTGAAATTAAATTTAAAAAAAGGGAAAGTAACATATTTTGGCTTAATAGCAATGCAGTTATACGTTTCCCTTTTTCGATATATATATATATTTTTTGCCTGTATCTCAAAAATATAAAGATTTTCATAGTTTCTGTCATTGGCTTACATCATAAATAAAAGTTTCTTTTCGTCATAATTTTAAATCTGTTAAATAAGCATGCTGATTTTTAATATGGCAGTTGGATATTTTTAATACTCATCCATTGCTGTTTCATGCATTTCTTGTTGGTTTCATAACTTTTGAGTATCTACACAGTAAGATCCAGAAAACCCTATCACACGAGCTCACTTTCAGACAAACACACACGCACGCACAGACACTCACACAGAATCGTTGGAATTTTCCAGGTTCCTCTTTAGAGCATCAAACATTGGCGTTCTCCAACAGTCTGTATCAACCCCTGTCTAGAAGAGAAACAAACCCATGCTTGTCCTTCAGCAAAGTGACACCGAAGAACACGCAGGTGATTCTAAAAGCGGGAAAGACAAAGTTACTATCATGTCTCTTCTGATTGCTTTCGTTTCACATGTGAAAGTCCTGCTGCAGGATGAAGTTCCTAACAGGCCAGCGTCAGCCTCGTGCTTGCATCCTGGTTTTAGAACTGGTACCACTTCTTGTCCTTGCATTTCAGCATCAGCTGTAAAAACAAAGAGTTATAAACATTTAATGTCGGGAAATCAAATATTTGAAATAGCTGAATATTCAGTGGTTTCTTTTACTATACTACTACTGAACACATAAAAGGATTGTTTTCGTCAGCATTAATTCATTTAGCCAACCATATAAAAGAAAAATAATCTGTCAGGGATTTTGTAATTCAAGTCCAAGTTCCATCACTATTAGCTTAGAACCATGCAGCTGTGCAAAAAAAAAAGAAACAAACAAGGGTCTTTTTCACCTTTTGCAATGAAAAATTGAAATAGACTGTACTGCGTGCTGCAGCTCCCTGATCTTAGGGCCTGATCTTTTATAATTCAGAGGGGACACAAAGTTGCATGTGCATTTTGTCTTTAGTACATGCTAAATTTGGGTGTGTTGCCCACTTATTTATTAATTAAAATGAGCATATTTCATCTTCTAAATGCAGTTAAGAGTGGCCATTAAAGAAGCCTTTTAGTTGGAGGTAGTTAACATAAAAATGATTTTAAAATAACCATAATAATACTTAATAATTAAAAATAAACTGTGCAAATAAGTAAGGTTAATAAAAAAAAAAGAAGCATGAAAAATATATATTTGAACAGGTGTAATAGTAACAACATGACCATGCTTCATGGTTTGTTAAATCCTGGTTGCAAGGAGTATGAGAATTTTTGCAGGAATCTTAATATTCTATTTTTTTTATATATTCTTTTTTTCATATATTTTATTCTTTTTTTTTATTTTGGTTTAATTAGATAAAGATTGTCTGCCATCCTGCTGCATGAATTTGTGCCCACCTGCATTCATGAATTTGAGCGCTTTGGTCTTTACAATATGATCTGCATATTATTGGAGGCGCAAATCACTTTGCACCTTCTTTGAAGATCTGTTGTTTGTGCAGGAACACATGCACATATGTTTAAGAACATGCAAGCCATCTGAAGAACAGGCCCTTTTAACTTTCCTGCCATTATTTTTTCTAAAATTTGTAGTAAAACGCATTCTTTGAATCTTTATTTCTGAAAATCAACCAGCAATTATTTTGTGATTGTTTCTGATGTATTTGAAGAATTTTAAAGATTCAAATGTGAAAGCACATTTTCAATCCCATTTATTCTAACGAGCACTAGGTGCTGTGGTGGACATGTTTTCATCCCAAAGCTCTCACTGAGGTCTTTGTATAGCATTTTTTTGCTGATCCAACAATCACAGGAAATAATCACCATTTCTATTGTCCTGTTTTGGTCCTTTTATGTGAATCTGGATTATATACTCAAACAGAAAACTGAGCATGACAGCAGCACTAAGATTTTACCTTCATGAAAATGTGGATCATATGTTAATTATTATGGTGTGCAAAGGAGAATATGCAAATGTAATAACTTATTTCAAACCTGAAGCAGATTATAGGTGCAAGTTCTGCATCTTTATTATGTTTGAAGGTCAGTTGCAAAAATGTCAGCAGTGATACAAAAACAAAGTATATGGCAGCAATGATAGATGAAAGAGAAAAAATAATATTTCAAGCGTGTCTCAACATATTTGGACTGTGAGAAATTTTAGTAGGAGAGACATATCCTCCATTGAGCACTGTTATATTTTTTTGGTCTTTCTTTGGTCTTGATGGATCATTCCAGTAAGTTGCTGAAATGTTGTTGTTTTTTTGTTTTTTTTTGAAAAACTGTGCTGCCTTGCAGACCAACCATTGTTCCCCCTTTCTTTTTTATAAACTTAACTCTGTACTTTTGTCGTAATGTGAGAAAAACCCTCCAGAAATTCAACATTCATAAAAAATGTGCATTAGGGATGTCTGAAAATATGAGACAGCTTTTTCTCGGTCAGAATTGGATACAATAACTGACAGACTGTGACAGCTGGAACGAATCAGATGTAAAGGGCTATTCTGCCATGTTTGCGCCTCAAAGTCATCTTATAGATGTTTGGTCCAGATTATTATTTTCTTTTCATTTCAGACAAACACAGAAGGTAATTTAGCTTGTCCTCTGCCTGCCATCTTTTTCTTATTGCTATTATACATGCTATGTTAACCCAGAAATGGTGAGAATTGTGACTGCCTCTGGGACAGGTGAAATAAATCCACTCTGCTCTCCAAAAATGTATTAAAATAGGGTGATCCAAGCACTTTTTCACCTGTTATCAGTTGCACTTGCAGTTTTGCTAGATCCTGTGCAACAAGCCTACGAATTACACCTGCAGTTTTTCTGCACAAGCAATATAGTGCTCCTTATTTGGTATCTTAGTAGATCAGGGTTTACAGCTCCCACACAGCAACATTGTTTCATCCTACAGCATTCATTATAACAAAGATATCACCAATTTAGTGACTTTGACCAACTACTAGAACAGCTATATTCACTTACTTAGGTGTTAAAAAACTGTGCCCTGGACCAAGTATCTGATTTATCAAGCTTATTACACACAAAACGCGGCCTGAAACTGTATTCTGGCATATACATGTTTTGGAGAAAAGGGGAAAACACAGACAAAGACCATAAAGTGAAAATATTTAAGCCAGATCAAGTCTTTCAGTGTCACTTTGTATTAAACAATCATAGATGGAAGCCATCATGAGCATCAAATATCGGAGTGTACTTCCACAGGTCAAACATAACTATACATGATGACCATCTAAATAACTGCAAATCAAGTCACAAATTAAGACTCTGCATCACACTGATAACATCATACCTAATAGAATTCAGCTCAAATGTTTTTCTCCTGCATTTTCGCACCATATATATTTATTTATTTTTGCACTGCTCTAAACTTGCATATCAATGCCTTTTTGCACCATGTCTCTCCAACACTTTTTGCATTTGATCACTACTGCACTTTATGAATGGAAATGTCTTTTTTTAACTGATAAGCTGCTGCTCGTTCACTGTCTGAAAGCTGTATAAATGAAATTTAGCATTGTCATGGCCCCTGGCTTTTAAGGATTGTGCAGGTTTGTTTTACTTATGCAGGTTCAGCTCTGACAGAAATCTTCCTTGTTGGCTGCCTGAAGGCTGCAGAGGAGCAGTGACATGATTGGACCAGCAGAAGATTGTCAAGCCAATCAGGATGTTGATGAGGCCCACCTGCACCATATACAAGCTCCTGGAAAGCTTTCATTTGAGGTACAGCTAGTAGGAAGAAGGTTTTGGTTAAGCTGTTCCCCCACCTTTGGTTTCAAACTGTTTTGGGAAGTTGGAACTCTTTGACCTAGCTTGTATATTTTTTCATGAATCTGCCTTACGTGGACTTGTTCAAGCTAGAAGCTTGTGTTGGGGAGGATTGGTGCTCCCTTTGTCTTTTCTTTTGGGTTGTTTTGAGTTAAACTTAGATTGACTGGTTGGGACAGTTTGTAATTAAATTTGCACTTAACCAAATCTTGAATTTGTTTGCCCTTTTCTTTTGTATTAATTGGGTTAAGCTGTATTGTGTTTTGACTCTTTTAATAAATCATAGTACATTCCACTTATTTGCTCTGGTCACATTTTTATGTTAGCTCCCCAGAACTCCTAGACCTTGAGGGAGTAACAGTTGTATACACTCTCTGTATACAAAATTACAATAAAAGTTGTCTACTTAAATGTATCCATCTCCCTAACAAACTTTCAGCCTTGAGTTCATTTAGATTTTTCTTGCTTTCATTGCCATTGGTAACAATGAAATAACATTGATATGGTGTCCTATTTAAATACACAAAGACATACATGTGGTGCTTTGCCTAAACCATTTATGCTGGATTATAGGCGTGTAGAGGGCTGATCATGACGTGGAGCTTTGTGCACTCAGGTGTGAATTATTAGGAAAATGTGCTTTGTTTTGTGAGTGTGGACACTTTGATAAGTCTGAAAAATATTTTGGCATTATATTTTCAGCTGTTGGCCTTACATCTTTTAGTAGATTCTGATACAATCTTTGACAAATGAGAACCGTTGTGCGTGCTAAACTCTAAATACTGCTGTCGGCAAGATAAAGAGCAATGCTGAAAGCCGATGAAATACTAGCCATTGCATTTTATGTCTGAGGCATATTTCTTTAAATCTAAGGCAGGACCGTAATTTTCTTTAATGCTTGGTCGGACATTATTTTGCTGAGCCTCACTGAAACAATGACCTGAATGATGTGGGTGTAATGTGAAAAAAAGAAAACCTTCTAGTATTAGGTTAAAATTTTATGAAACAAAAAACAAACGAATGTTGACAGAAGCAAAAGTTTAAGTTGACTGGATCAAATCAGACACAAATGCAAATTTTAGATAGGTAAGTTGTATAATCGTCTATAAGACTTGAATGTCTGTTGCTCTCAATAAAAACATATAACATAGACATCAGGATTGCAATACTAGATCTGAGAAATCAGACAAATTGCAACATTAACGCTCAAAATCACAATTTGAACAAAGTGTAGAAACCAATAACTAGTTGATAATTACATTTTCAGTGCTATGAATGCACATGCTACATAACAATGTATGTATTTCATAAGCTGGACATCAAGGCTCCCCCTGCCTTGTTGTCAAAAAATAAATTAGGAGTTTAAGATGTTAGAGCTCACATAGAATAGTGTGAACATTTCTTTAGACCTATGAATTAGACCATGTAATACAGATGAAATAGAATATGTTATTTTACTGTACTTTAAAATTATTGAGCTCTCAAGAATACAAATAGCATATTCCATTTGAAATGAACTATCAAACTGGCAAGTTTGTGAGTGAGAGGCTTCTAGCACCTAAATGACTCTAAATAGATATGTAATGTTTTGGTTGCTGTAGACAATAATTTATCCCAATTTCTTAAAAAAAATGAAGAAATAAAGTATAGAAAATATTTTTTTGAAAAAATGCATGCCTTAAGTGCAGACCTTTAAACTGGAATTTTGCCTTTCATCCTCACCTCATGAGCGTGTTTGGAGAACGTTTCTGCACTTGTCATCATCAAGGCAGTTCGCTCCTCCAGCTCCCCCAACCTTTGGCCTCTCTCATCCAGAGCAATGCGAGCCCGTGCCAGATCACCGACTACTCCACTGGCTGCAACCTTCATTCCCTCTACACCTCCCTGACCGGGGATATGCTGCGCCAAACTCCGAGAAGCCTTCCCAGCTGCTGCTTCACCAACTGGAAACAACATCAGGTGAAATTAGATTTTAATGAAGTGGTAGCATTGATATTTTAACTGTGTTTTTTTTTTTTTTTTTTACTTTTAAATTAATAATTAAAGCGTTATTTCTTTCATGTTTCATTATTAGTGATGCACAGGCTGAGATCTTTACTGCAGTGTATAATGGAATTGTGTAATAAGTTTTTGAAAACAGTAAAAAAAGACACACAGAGTTCCTCTCTGTCGAATGTGTGGGCATTTCCTCCAAAGAACCCCTTTAAAAATCCTCTGTTTTGAGCTTCTGGTGTTTCAATTGGAGTAAACAGCTCCCCGAGCATTTCCTGTAATGAACAAAAACAAAGTAAAAAACAATTCTTAGCTAAAACACCTCTTTTATAGATTTTTTTTTTTTATAAAGTCTCTAGTAAACTCTCCTGACCATTACCTCTAGATGGCACTATGGCAGCATCACATTAATTAATCCACATTCACATGTTGAATAATTATCTATGATGATTCTCATATTTCAGTAAAAGCATTCACTCAGTAAAACCATATGATATAAACATTCTTGAAAATGTGCAACATGTATGGGAAACATGATGTCTGATGGCTAAACCCACCATTCATCGCAGACTTTAACGATGGCATGAATAATGGATAAAGCTCTTTTACAGCACCCCTGCTGTTTTGTATCCAAAGATATATATATATATATATATATATATATATATATATATATATATATATATATATATATATATATATATATATATATATATAGATAGATAGATAGATAGATAGATAGATAGATAGATAGATAGATAGATAGATAGATAGATAGATAGATAGATAGATAGATAGATAGATAGATAGATAGATAGATAGATAGATAGATATACAGTGTTCACCTGCAGGTTGTCACACATCTCCTGGCTGTATGTAATTCTCTGGATCTCTGTTGGGGAGCTGAGATACAGTGCCTGCCCCTCATTGGTGAAACAAAAGGTTCTTGCAATGCGCATGTCTGTCAGAGGCAGGTAATTGACATCCATCAGCGGTCTTAAACTGGGCAAACTGTGTGATGAATGACAGGAGGGAAAAGTAAATTAGACACCAGGGGAAAGCTTCGATCATATAAGTTATACCTTGTAGGAACCCAAAGATGGTAACAGCTAACTCTGTACCCAGCAGTGAGAAGGAAATCAGATATTCAAATAGAACCAATTTGCCTCCAGCTGAGTCATGAGGACTAATCTCTACAAGCAGATTCTCTCAATTATGAGAACAGTATACTTTCAAATAAACGTGTGAGACAAGACTAGAAAGTTGGTGTGCAATCAGATATAGCTCCCAAATGGTATTATAATATTCATGACCTGAACAATATACAATATACACCATAAAATCAAAGAAACCAATCAGCTATACTTCTAAGTGTTGGGATCTCAAACACTCACTATGCAGTGAATTTTAAGAGTTCTGATCTGAAACTGAAACTAAATTTCTTGCAAAATTATTAACACCCTCATTTTGTAAAATTACAACCACAAAACTCAGTGAGCTTAATCTGTATTTTATTTTATGGAACAAAACAAATCATGAAGGTCAACTAAAAAACAAAAACAAAATGAAAAATAAAAAAAATACAAGTGTATTGATTAATACAATCTGAAAAATAGGTTTCAAGTTTACTTAACTCCGATACCAAAGATGAAATCCAGTGCAACCTATTACCTTTAGAAATCACCTAATCACCTAAGTTATTGTAATCTGCCTCTTTGCAACCTAATTTCAGTGTTGATTGAGATGTTCTGTGAAGTTTTAATGATTTTAATCTGTTTTATGAACACGAAAGACAGGCCAGAGTAAAAGTTGTGGAGATTTTTTTAAAATGAATTAGGTTCTAAAACTAAATCCCAAGATTGAAATGTCTCATGGAGCACTAGGAAATTATAATAAAAAAAAGTAAAGAGCACAGCATAACTGTAATGCTACAGAGGCATGCCTGTTTTACCTAAACTGGTGGGATGGGAAAGGAAAACATTATTTAAAGGAGCTTTTAAAAGCCCTACAGTAGATAGGCAGAGATCCACAATTAAGGTGTACCAATATGTTGACAACTATTAGCCATGTTGTTGTGGATCTAATTACAACTTCACTGTTAAGGATCAGGTTATGGCTGTGTTGCAGCACAGCCATCCCTTTGACATCCTAAAACTCACCCTGTTGGGACCTTTGAAACTACTGAAACACCCTTTTTCTTTCTCTACCAGCAGACCTACATTTGGATCCAATGGAGAGACAAACATTCCAGCTGGACATCCCTTTATATGTGGTGAAAACTCCAAAAAAGTGGTCAGTTTTCCTGGAAAAAATGATTGCATCCCTCTTTGAAGAAACTTAGAGCTGAAAAGCGAGCATCACCATTGCTGATATTGCCTGTTTCTACAACGGATGAGGGGCATTTAAATCTCCGACTGATTGACTAAAATAGCACCTCGTTCCATCCTGACCTGACATGCTGTGCCCAGGATGCCTTCTACTCTGTGAGTGTTCCTGACCCACGAACCGCTGAGTCCCTGCTTGCCTCCAGCGTTATTGAGCAAGTTCTCAGCCCATGAATCCACCAAGCTGCTGTGACTACCTTCTCCTCATGTAAGTGAGCAGGAACCCTTGCAAACTGAGTGCATCAGGAAGACGCTCTCTTACAAGGTCTGTAAGTGATCAAAAGGTTTAAGGTTCTGCAATATAACCTGTGCAGTACTGAGCTGACTCTGAATTTTCTAAGCTGCCATGGACACAGTGGAACCAGACCAGAGCCCCTTCTTCCCCCCCACTGTGAGAGAGCAATAAATAAAGAATCTTCCTATTACTAAAAAGGTTGGCTAGCCAAGGTGAGTAGAATTTGTCATGATCTTGGTGCTGATGACTGGCTTACTCATTTCATTTTCCTGCATATCTCCACCTGTTTACTTTTTACTATTCATCTTATCCACCTGCTCCTGCTTCTATTTAACCAGCTCTCTAACCAGTCATCAGGTTTTGATTATTCTCTCAAGCCAGTGGTGAGAGTGATTCAATGTTACCTCTGTGTTTCTGATGACCTAATCCTGACCTCTTCTGCCTCTCAACCACTGAGCTTGTCTTTACCTGTCTGATCTGTTTGCCTGACCTGTTTTTGGACTTCTGCTGGATTCTGCCTGTGTGCTGAAATTGGAGCTGCTTCCTGTCACAACCTGGATTTCCTTTCTGAACCTCTTCGGACTTCTGATCTACTGGTCCTGAATCCTGAACATGTCCTCAACCCCGGCTTTGGATAAGCCCACTGGATTTTCTTATGTCAGCACGGATTTGGTTCCCTGCTTGTTCTCTGTCCTCTGGGGTTGCAGCATCTGGGGACTGTGGGCGGCACCCGCCATAGCTTGTTGGCAGCCCACCAACTGGATCCTTCTTGGTTCTCTAACTTTGCGTCAATGACAAGCGTTCATTTTCTACAAGTAGATTAACTGTTGTTTTCTTGGTCTAAAATCTCTATGAAAATATTTTTTTAGGATGTTTCATTTGTCCTTCTATGCCCTCAGATCTTAATAAAAAGAATAAAAATAAGCTAAGACTTTTTTTGTCACCTTGTAAATGGCAGAACTCAGTTTGTCTTAGAAGTTAGTGCTTTCCCTCTAGACTGAGAATGATTGTTTTCTACTTTCGGCTACTTTAGATCACTATTGAAATGTTAAATAATAGCAAATATGGGTAATAATATGTTGAGACTCCAAAAGAGATTTTATTCTTAAGAAACAGGTGCTATATAGTTTGGGCAAGTGGAGTTGCCATATGATGACCTTGTAAGAAAGGGGAGGGCCCTAAGCAGATCTGACCACCCGAGCAGATCTGGTACCTACTTTTGGCATGGACTAACATCCATTGGCTCCTGGCCTATGGCTAACATCCTGCTAACGTGCAAGATTTAGCCTGATTGTGGTATCATGTTTGTAGCCTGTTTTCGTTAGCTGTGGATTAGCTCTGTTAGCAGCTAAGCTAGCAGTTTCCTTGACAACAGAAGCATCAATGCTGTCGTATCAAATGCATTGTGCTTATTGGCAGTTGTCCATAATTTGATTTTGATTCAGCTGATTGATTGAACTGCTATCAATGAATGAGTTGCATGTTAATACAATCTATTGTTCCACCTCTGTCTGCAGTATATCATCCATGCTGCTAAACTGATGGACATTTCCTCAGTGCATCACAACAGCTACGCTAATGAATTGAGCATCATCAAACACTCTACCTCGAGGACTCATTGGAACCCTTTTATGTTTACTGGTTATTTAATGTATTCTGTTTTAATTCCAGTAGCTTGTAGAGTTTGCAGTTTATCAAACATAATACTACGGTGACAGGGATTATTAGGTTCAATAAAAGTACCATTATTTTAATTATGGTTGTCTGTGATAGTTTATACAGCAGTGACAGATTGTCTCCAATAACTGAATTAACTGCCTTTGAGTTAAAAACTTAGAGAAAGACAAATATTTTTTTGTGGTTAATGATTTATAACTCTGCTTAATTGTAAACAAAGTTATTGACATTTACAACTTCAATTTTAACAGCCGGTCCAAACATCAAGTCACAAAGGTAAGCCGTTAATAACACCTAGTAATTAAGCACACTGTCATTTATAACCATTTGACAAACATTAAGTGATGTTTACCATTGATTAAAGAAATTATTAACTATAATCTATTTTACAGTTATTAATAAACTCATAATAAAATGGCTAAAATTGCTCATCAATGTGCCTCACAAATTTGGTCTAATTTTAAAGTGGTAAAAAGAAATTCATCGTTGAAAAAAGCCAGAAGTGGTCTAATTTGCAGTTTCCCTCAAGCCATTAAGATGACATGACAGACATGCCCAAACTATCCCTACTATGAAACATGTAAGTGGTAACATTATGCAGTAGGGGCAGTTAATGGTGAGTTGTTGGACCAATGGTAAATGGCTTTCAACCCTGGAAGAACAACTTCTAGTGGTGGCAAATGATTGGCAAGAGGTGAGGTATATTTTTTCCTCCAGCAGGACAAAACCTGTAGCATACAACAAGAGTTACAACAAAAAGCTCCAAGCTTAATTATTTGCTGAAATCCAATTATGAATCTGTTGCATGACTTGTATTATTTTTTACAGATACTGTTCATCTTATCTGACTAAGCTTGACTTGGATTGGTTTGTGAAGAAGAATGGAAAACATTTTCCTGTTCTTAATGTCTGAAACAATAATAGACAACCCCCCTTAAAAGTTGGAATTGTGTTGATGTATCACAAATAAAACAAAACAAAACAAAGCAAAAAAACAATCAAGAGAGACACAAAAAAACATTTTATGGAACTTTGAACATTTGTGGTTGTAAAATGACAAAATTTAAATACTTGTATTACTTTTATAAAGTGCAGTGTATGCAAGTAAGAGATAGGACACATGAAAATAAAAACCTTACTTATTTAAAATCATGTGCCAAAAACCCTGAATATGGTTAATGTATATAGTTTTATCATTTATTACATCTAAAAAGGTAATCCATGATAAAACTAGCTTCAAACTACAGAAGGACATTTAGATCCTCCTGTAGTTTGAGGCTCATCAATATGAAGTGTGTTTACAAAAAACAAGCGAATTTTATTCTATGCTAAAGCACCTAATACTGCTACAGCTGCTGATAAGTTTGTGTGATCCATATGTAGAATCTGGTGAGCAGTGGCGATTGTACCTGAGTGTCATGACATGTCCATTAGCGCAGAAGCATGCCAAACACACACTGTTGCACAGAGATACCACATCTGCTCGGAGCACAAAGGATGACTCTGTGATGTTGTGGACAAAGAGGCAAGACTGTGAGGGCATCAGGAACACTTTGGCCTGCCTCTCAGAGCACACCACTGCCAAATGTCCTTCCCCAAAGGCATCCTGGGAAGAGGATGGGGAAAAGTGGACCAGCTTGCGCCTCCTTGGTCGATCAGGGTCCTCTGGAGCATTCAGGTCCCTCCAAACCTCATATGGGCTCTGAATAAGAGCTCCATTGCAGTCCAAGAAAGCAAAACGAAGCACAGAGCCTTTCAACATTAGGACTGCCCCTGAAACGATCAGATAGATATAAAAAAAGTGGTAAGCGGACCAAAATTTCAATGGCTACAAATACAAACTCTATTGAACTGCTGGATGCAGTGCTCTAGTTTATGTTAGAGTTGTACTTTTTCATTTAGTCAAGTGCATTCTGAGCCATACAACACAATTAAACACAATATTCACTTCTATAAGGCCATTAATCCACAATGTGGAATTCATGACAACATACATTTCACATTTGATCTTAGATTGAGATCAATCGAAAAAGTTTAGAAATGGATAGGGGCGAAGATGAATTTAATGTTCAGTTTTAGCATGTATTAGTTCATTTTACATCGTAAATTTGAGAACAGTGACGTCTTGAAAGTATGGACAGCTGAGAACCTTAAATCGCAATAGCTATAGGTTTTTTTTATTTTTTACACACATTACTTAAGACAGGCAATTAAATAATTTTCACCTTGAAATATGTATTCCTGCCTTAGTTCTGACAAATCAGGAAGCAATGCACATCTGTCTGCTTCTGTTTTAATCATGTGTAAACGAACTGCAAAACCTTATGAACTCCTGAGTGATAGCAGTAATTTTGCCAAATCAAGCATGACAAAGGCCTATTAAAGTTCCCTTCCAATGCAGATTCAATTCAATGAAAATAAATGAGTTTTCAATGCTTGATGTATTTTTAAGATGGTCTAAAATATATATATATATATATACACATTTTTTTTTTCCTTTTTCAAAACAAATACGTTTTAATAAGGACCTGTATTTCTGACAGGCACCCCAATGCAGGTCTGCACCGATTTTACAAATCAGTACAGGAAATCCAGGCTAATCCGGGCCCGTTTTTAAAAATCTGCTTTGTTAAATAATTTTATGTCAAACCGGAGTCAATCCAAATTTTTTATCTATACTCTAATTTCAACACTTTTTATCCCCAATGCTGTTTGTAGAATGAAAACAAACCATTGTAGATGAAAACCTAAACTTTCGGATTTAATACGATAAGGTTAAGACTGACTATTGGCTTCCTACGATTTTGGGACCGACTAAAAATGGTGTTACATTGCCCCTGAAAAAAGACACTCGTAGCTGTTCTTCCCATCAAGGAAAGCCCCCCATTTTTATATCATGTATAGATCTTTAATGTTCTAGTTTTGTTTCTCTTCATGCGTCATTAACTCTTTGAAATACAAGGATATTCAAGCATAGGGTGAATCACACTTTTTTAATTGTCACTCATTTTAGCAAAAGTGAGAATCTCTTTTATATTAGTTCTGTATACTAACAATTGCAAGCCTAATTTGTCATCTAGAATCCCCCCCTTTTGAGATAATACAGGATATCTCTAATCTACACTTTCTATTGTAAATTTAATTTAGAGCCCATCTTATAAAATATGCATTTTAAAGAGACCAAAAAAAATAAATAATTAAAAGACATTTCAAAGTATAGGAATTGAATTTGATGCATGGTTCTATCAACTGTGGCTGCATTCTAGGCCTATCTCAGTTGTGACTTGAGCACTGAGGTTGTTCAAAACAACACCATGTAATGATTTTGGTTCCAGACAAATCTAGCTCTACTAATGTTAAGCACATTTACAAGAAAAACAATGGTACGCTATCAAAAGCAGATGATTTAACCAGGCATTAAAAAATACTCAGACAGAAACATGACCATGGTCTTCACCAGATGTTTCATCAGTCACAAACTAGAAATCCATTTCTCATTATGACCTAACGCAATGCAATTTGTATTTAATTAACACCAGCCAGCAAAACACGTGTAAGAAACATATTTATAGCTTACCACTAGGGCCAACTGTGACAGGGTCCTCCATCCGCTCCTCATGGTCAGTGGGGATCGACAGTGGGATGAGAATGACCACTCCTAAACTAGTTCCCACCCACAGACATGGTGTGGGGAGGGCATCATGCTTTCGTCCATAGGACTCTCCAAACTGCAGTGTGGTGATAGCTTCTTTGGTGTCCCTGTCAATGCTAGACACGCTGGAGCTGCGAGAGCGGCTGAAGGAGTTTTCACGGCTCTCTGCAGCAGTGGCAGCAGCGAGAATGGCCGAACACAAAGGCATGGTAGAAGAAGAAACAATGAATGAAGAGACAGATGGGAAGCAATGGAGAGAAGATGATGAGCAATAAAGAAAAGAGACATAAGGTACAGTTTAAGAAAGAGGTTATTTACAACAGTTGGGGAAAGATTGATGGGAAGGAATGATAGCATGATCAAAAAGGAGGTATGGCAGGATGATAAAAGACAAAAAGAAAAGAGGGGCATATGGAAATAAAAATGAGTGTTAAGGCAGGTAGAAAAAACATCCTGAAAACTCAAATATGGTTCATATATATTGTCAATAAGTGATTTAAAACATTGCAACAAAATGCCAACGGATAGATGTCACATTTAGAAGCAAAAAAGACATACCTGAACACAATCACCACCTGTCCGAAACACACACTTACACACCCTCACACATATGAGAAGACACATATATCTACGCTTTGATACCAGTCCATAGTCACTGACAGGACTCAGTCCTGAGAAACTCAAACACACACACACACTAGGAGCAGTGCCAATTTCAAAAGCTCCTTTAACTCCATTTAGGCACTCTGTGTTCCACTCCTCCATTGTGTGCTTAAGGTTTCCATCATGAAAGTATTTCCGTATTGCTGCATTTCTGAATTATTTAGAGCCAAGAGACGCGCAGTACTACCTACACTCTTAGACTGATGCTACAAAAAGTAGAGGCTTCATGTAAAAGTAACTACAGATGGAAGCAAAGCATGCTGTGCTGAGATGAATTGAATCCCAACAGATATTGAAAAACTGTCTCTATCTGACATGTTTTAGAGTTTGTTGAATAAATCATGCTATCTAACTGTGTCTGACAGGTGCTTTTTTTGTATTAGCTAAATTCAAATAGAAAATATTATAATCCTTAAAAGATTATCACAATTTTGTCTAATCAGAATCATCAACAGTAATATGTTTTTCTAAAGATTTTATGTCAGGCCAAAAACATATTTTAGTAATATATGTGAAAGATAAAGCAAAGGAAGTTTATTAATCAAGTAAAAAATGGGCTGTATACGAAGGCATATCAGAGATATATTTTTGACAGTAAAAAAGTAGCATATTTTCCATTAGCAACTAGCTGCTTCTTTGATTTTGTGTTTCAATAAAATACAATAAATTGTCACTGATGCTTTTGGAGGCAATGTGAAAAAATGTAAAGCTTAATAGTTTCTCAGTTTGCTCTAACCAGAGATGTGCTAAAATGTTTGGTCTTTAAATCCCAGTATAGCTACTGTACTGAAATAAGAAAATTCACCCTTAACCTTAACAGCCATAACAAGCAAAGGCGTCGTAAAGGATTCAGCAGCTCTTCTATAAAGGTCACATGACCCACCCAGTCCCAAAACAGTCTAAACAAGGTGACACAGCTGAAGGCATGTTTAGATGACACAGGGCCATGAAAAAGGTTGACATTCTGACTGACGGACGGACGCAAACAAATCAGCAGGACAGCTGTGGATGTTTTTGTGTGTCTGCCAAAGCCCCCTTACCTCTCTCATTCCAGCAGTACGAGGTGGTGGTGTGGTGTTCGTCATGGGAGTACATAGTGACTCCATGTAACTGCTGAAGCATTGCCCTTCTTGATGCATGCCCTAATTCCCCCCCCCAACAACATGAAGTCCATAGAACAAAACCACATCCCCACCATGGCCCAAAGGAACAAGTACACACACCAGTGCGCACAAACACACAAGATCAGCAACGCAACAAACGAGATGGACAGATCAACAACGGTTTTAGAGAACGACAAAAAGAAAGAGAAGAAAAGAAAGCAACTGAGCATGGAAAACACGTTTTTTTTCCCAAGTATAACAGACTGTAAAAAAGTGTAGCAGTAAAAGATGTTTCTAGGGTCCACATGACCTTTCTTCATGTATCATCTGTCTGATTCTGTACATCACCATTGGATTAACACAACACAGTTGCTTCAGGTTGTACAACCGTTTCTGCTTTTAAAGTGTATTGCTTAACAGATATTGCAAGCAGTGCACTACAACTTAAAGGTATAGTGGAGGATTTTTGCAAATTTTGTAAGACACCTGCCCTCTCCACTTTGATAAAAAAAAGTGCACATGCACAACCCTGTTCCCGCTCCCGAAAGGGAACACCTATTAAACGTGGGTGAGAGAATGTACAAGCCCATTTCTCCTTGTGCACCCTCTGTTTAAAAGTTGCTGCTTGCATCGCTCATACAAACTTACTTTCCAAAGGATTTGCAATTTTTCCACAATGTCAGACTCACAACAGGTAAGTGAAAATGGTGACGAGCAGGACAGCCTTACGCAAACATAAAACCAGAACGATTGATAATTAGCAGGACCACCTATTTGACCATCCACCCAGATCCTCCACTATACCTTTAACAGATTTTGAACAGCACTATTGCATTAAAAAGTTATAATGGACATTTCCATTAATGTTTTCATCATATTCAGTAATAATTCTACCCATGCTTTGTATTATACAGCAGTTTAAGCTAAAAAGGATAAACAACTTGAAAGAAATATGTCGAGCCCCCTTATGTGCCCAGCACATGTGCAAATATATCCCATGTGGTAGAAAACACAACTTCCTTACCGATTATGACAATAAAAATAGGTGAGTTTGATTTTTTCTCAAATAGAAGCTGCATTTATTCTGAAGACTGCATATATCAGTGCAGCCCTCTACTGTATAGGTGCGGTATGTTATTTAGGAAAAGATTTTTGATTTTTAAACAGATCAAGTTGACTGATACTGGTCACCAGCTGATTAATGGAGTTTTCCATTTTTTTCCCCCTACATTTTCTGTTGTATCTACACAGAAAATTAGCTTATTCATTATCTTACATATCACTCTTGTATATCTTATAAGCTGTATCTGCTTATTTTTATCTGTATTAATATCAAGTTTTAGTGTTGTTTGTGGGCTCTCTACTCGTCATTAACTTGCTGTGGATACACAGAATTTTCACAACAAAGGAAAATATTTATAATATATTTGTGCATATTAAAGATATATCTAGATGCTTCTGTAATTGTAATTATGACGAATCAGCTTGATCATCGTTAGGCTGGCACTGTCTGGCTGGAAACTAAAAAGTCTGATTGTTTTACAGTCAAAAGACACATCAAAGTTTTGTTATAACAGATCACATTTTAGATACCATAAACATTTTACAATCAGAATTGTGAAAATCTGTTTATGCAAAAAGTAGAAAAGAAGAAGTTAATACAATTCTCTACAAAACATGAATTAGCCGACATTATTATCAATAGGGTAGGGTTCGAATTCTAGCATAGTGTATTTCAGTTTACAAGGTTGTTAAAAGTTGACTTGTGCAATTAGGTAGAAATACATATCAACATATGTATATATGTAATTTTCATTTTTTCCTCTGCTAGCTGCTGTACAATGCTGCAGGCATATAACGAGCATACAAAAGCCTTCTGTTGTACGTCTGGGTGGCGACAGCCTGCTTTCGCCGTGTGTCACTGGGGTGTGTTTACGCTGCGTGACAGTGCCTGTGGGGTGCTGGCTAATGAAAGTCATGCACAGTGGTGTTCTGACAGGACACAGGGACCCCTTGGGGCCCCTTGCAGGGAGGCAGAGGCAGGCAAGGCGGTATTAGGGAGGTGAGACAGACAAGGTGCCAGTGCTAAACAGGGCTGTGCATACATACAGCTGTAACACATGTTAGAGATGTTGACAAAAGGCTGTAGATAAAAGCTAATTTTGGTTTATTTGTCTCCCTAAACACAACCTTACATTACAAATTGTAAAAGCTAAGTGGTAAAGAGTAAGATTTACCTTATATTGCAACAAGTTAAAAACTTCTAAAAGACGTAGGAACAATGTTTTCTGGTTAAAAGCAGACCCAGACTCTTATTTGTTTGAATCACTAGCTACTGTATGTGTTATGATCTTTTTGAAAAAAATAAAAAATGTATGTGTAAAGCTAAACTTTTGTTTGCAAGGCTCCTCCTCTGTCAAACATACCATCGGATTTCACAAACAAACACAGTCCTGAGTTAAAAATTGGATTGTTAATATTTAATAGGTCTGTGCTTAAACGAGAGACGAGTGCTATGGAAATGTTTACTATACATTCAGTCACAGGCTTCCCTGCCATTTCCCTCCTCTGTTTCAAGGCCTGTCATGCAGGCCTCATTATCATCAGCCTCATTTCTGCACTGCTTTCTGACCTTTAATTATTTCTGTTATCCTGCTGGCTCTTCACTGTGGTAACCCAGTGCAGCTGATACACAACAGTCCCAAAGGCAGGTAACCACTACAGTATATGCTAAGGTGTGCTGACAATTTAAAATTTAATCCAAAAAGTTGAGTCATGTGAGAGAGAAACAAAAAGCGAAGTTTACAAAAAAAAAAGGAAATGCAATAGTATCCCCAGTAAGTCATAAAATAAATGTATATTTTATGGCAGCAACATAGTGTTACGTGGAAATGCTTGGAAATGACAACCTTTAACTTGAGGATATTTATTCAGTGTGGAACAATAGAAACGCACAAAAAAATAAAACAATTAATAGCACCTGATGGTTGTTAAAAAGACCTGGTAACATTACAACTCCAATACTCAGTTTGGAATATCTTTTTTTTTTCTAAATATCTATCACCTTACTTACTGATTTTGGTCTTAAAAATGGTTCTTCTCCTCCAGCCTTTTTGGTCTTTGGCCAGAAAATTAATGTCCCTCTTTGTTATTTTGGGTTTGCAATCACAGGAAACAGAAAATCACTGCTTATAAGTCAAGGTTAGTAGAAACTCTGATCAATAAAAAAAAATAAAAAAAATAACATATATATATATATATATATTAGAAATGCTTCAGTTACATCTATTTTTAAAGGGAGTAGCTACAACAGAAAGGATTTTGTTAAAACACCTTTTCTTCATCCAATAAGTTCACTCAATTTAAAGGTTAGCATTTCCTTTCCAGTGTGTTATCAAGGTACTGCAATAAAATATTTCCTTGTTTTTTGTTATGCTAATTCATTTGGTTAAAATGTTCAAATCCTTTACACTTCAAAGATGCCAACAGATTTAACTTTGTGTTAATATACAGCTATACTCACAGCAGAAACTCTTCTTTTAATTTATTATTATGAATTGTCAACTAGCTGTATTAACTTCCAAAATCCCCAATGCAGAAAGCTTGCATTAAAATACCACCTTTTAACTTATATATTGTATTTATACAAGTTAAGTGAAAGAGAGCTGAAGTGCCCTGAGAGTCTAAGCAAAGTTGAGGGTGAACTATTTCAATCAGGCAAAAAATAGAGCTATTTCTTTTCCATTTTCCAAACACCCACTGTAGTTAAGCCTAAATTTTAAAGTTGCAAAAATTTGTGAAAAGCAGAATGAACATTTTTCTCTAAAATATAGTTTTATAGGAAACTGAATTTAAAGCAGTAAATGTGCCAACTTAGGTGCTGTTATTCCTGGACATATCCAGGTTGAGGAAAGGGAGGCATGGTAATGCTTGTCATTCATATTAATATCAAATTGAATGCTATTTTTCTCATGATGTCTGTCAAATTGTTACTTTCAGAGGTCATAAATGCTTGAAATGGTGTGGAAAGGGGTTATTTTCTCATCGTCTGCATTGCTCTCGCTAGTAATGCACCTGTAGCCAAGAGAGCAACTTTAATAAAACATTCATCTTATGGTAATGAAGAACTGCTTCCCTCCTGGTTCCAGGTCACTCTTGTATAATGAGGTTGATGAAGATAGCCGTGTGACTCTAATTGCAGAACTGATTTAAAGGGCTCAGATTTGACTCCAACAAATAGCACTAGGCTCTTCTCAGTAGAATACACTTTTATTCTGAGTTAATTGCACCAGCACAGCTGTCAAAACTCCTGAAAGCCTTCATAAAGCTTACAAACACAGACTGAGTGCAAATCATTCCAGCTTTAAATAACAGCAACAATTTGAAGAGCATGTGATTTGGGAACGCGGTTTTACCTCAAACTGGTCGACTTTTGCTCTTACTTTGTTTGATGTTCGTGCAAAGTGGCCACAGTAGCTTTGACATTTTAGCGACTGTCACAACCTTGAGTCTCCCGTAGAGAGATCCACCTTTCGTGACTTGACTGAGACTTTTTGTTGATCTGAGAGAGCTCCGAATAAAAGTAAAAATAGGTCCATCAGAGAGGTGGGAGTGAGGGAGGCATAAAGTCTTTTAGAAGACTTTCGCTCAATGGATGAATTACATGAGACATAATCTATGAAAGTCATGCATCTTTCATTTTGAAATGCTGGTTTTATTGAAAGAAACTGAGAATTTGTCTGATATTCATGCAAATCTGCACCGATTTACAGTTTTAAATTGGAGCGTTGCAGTTTTTCACAACAAATTATGCATCCAGGGTTAGTTGTATCTTTGTCGGTTTTATGGATAGCCACTTTCAGTTTCCACCTTGAACCAGTAATTTCCCTGGAATTTGTCTAGCATCCTTTTTTTTTCACCTTCAGAGTATCAGAAAACCTTTAATATATCCTTGTGACTTTTATGACAAATTAACTTGTTTGAGGTGAAGCAATTTTAAATCATTATATAAGAGTTATATTGCTAAGAAAAACAAACAAAGCATTTGACAATCCATAATCTTATATTTTGTGGATTTATTTATTCATTTTGCCTTTGCTAAGGGAAAGATAAATTCAAATTTTGTTTATAACCAAAGCTAAGACGGAATCCCATCTCCTTTTACTTGGTGATCTGCAACTCTGAACAGACAGAAACTGTCATAAGACAATTATCTTATGGTGTCTATCTAATTATTTTTTATTTACTAAATAGAACATTACAAAAAAAAATGCCAAGACTAATACAGTGCCTAAGCTTTTCAACAGTTTTGAAAAAATGTAAATCGCAACATTTTTATTAGGATTTGTGTGATCAGCCAAGACAAAATCACAAAGGATTTTGCAACAGGATTGTTTTAGTTTGGAAGAAGACTGCCTATCATCATCATCATCATTAAATTTCAATTTTTCCTTTTAATGGGTTAAAAAGCCATGAGAGAATTATAACCTTTTAGAACACATACATGTGCTCCCCCCTTTTCTTTTAGCTCTATTTGTTGAGGGCAATTACTATGATTGAAAGTGAGTTTTAATTTGCATTCTACAGTATGCGTCTTGCAGGCTCAGTCTATCTTATCTAGAGGAGAGGAAGAAGTTGTGAAATTAGTTATTTGCAGTAAAGTTTTTGCTTTTCCAACATACATCTTGCATGTAGGCTAACTGGTCTATAGTCACACAAAAGGTTTTCATATGTTTGAACTGTCCCCTAGGTACCATGCTTTGTGGCTTACTGTTCTCATTGGCACTCTTCCGAGAAAAAAAAAAAAAAAAAAAAAAGACTTGTGGAGCTTTTGTTGGACACCTTTTGTTTCGATAAAGTAAATATCAACATTTTACCTGATTGATCACTGATCCCCAGGCTTCATTATTGTATAAGACTCTCCTCTCATGGTATGTGTAGTCTTAGTACGTTTGCAGTTGTGTCATACTCTTTCCTTTTTCATAGGATAGTTAGAAGAGTGTTCTGTGAAATGTCTAAGGCTCAGGGTGAACACAAACCCTGCTCCAACTTTTTTTGCAAGGTTATTTGTTGCTTAATGTTCTTTAAGATAAGATGACGTTACAGAATAGTTGTCCTACATCTATACTTAAAAGGTGCTGATCAGTCACATTAAAATAAAAAAAAGAACTTTCTTGGTGAAATTTGACTGAAGGGTATGAAAGCCTTAATTAATGATAGATTGCCGTTTTCTCACAAAGATTTTTCTGTTTCAGTCACATGGAAAAGCATCACCAAAAACAAATTTTCACATCGATCAATCAAAATCGTCTTATGATACCTTAGTGTTTTTTACTTATTGTTCCTGTATAATAAAACATTAGTAGCCCAACAGAATAAAAAGGAAGGTAGTAATACTAATTTTCAGAAAAGTGTGTTGCCACACTAAAAAAGGCCACTGTTTGATTATTATTATTATTAACATTAAAAGTGAGAAAAAAAGAGAATCAAATATCATATCAAGAACTAAATGGAAAACCACCATCAAATCTCCTTAAAAAACACATCAGTGACAGTTGTTAAAAGTTGCAATGACTTATAAAAGGATTTTGTTTTTAGAAGAGGAAGGCAGAAAGATGCTGATAAAAACAAAATTTCACTTATTAATTCCCTTGAAATTGCAGCAACCTTCACGCCTGAAACATGGTTGACACAAGCAAAGTTTCAAAAGCACACAATGCAAGGGCTGTTTCTTGCATTTCACAGAGGCAAAGCCTGCAGTCAAATTGTTGAGAGATGATGCTAATGCAAGATGCAGAAATCTGTAGAAAATCCTTACAAATGACCAAATAAAGAGCTCAGAAAGAGCTGCTACAGTATGAACCGAAATGTCTCATACGATTCCAACTAGTCATTTTGCTAATTGATTATCAAATTTTCCAACCATCCCTTCGCATCAGAGTAAAGCATGTCCATGGAGACCAGGATCTGTCAGGCCATTAGCTGATAGTTACAACTTAAAAAAAAACAAAAGATTGTCTTAAAATAAGAATGACCCTACTATGCAGAAATTGTTATTTTTCCATTTTTTAATGTTCAGTTTCAGTAAAAACTCCTCTAATATATCTGCCCAAAGTTGTTTCCTTTCATGTCTGGAGTTTCCTTGTTAATATTAGAGGTTTATGTGCCTCCTCCAACAGCTTGAGCCTAACATAAGCAGAGCAAATCTTATCTTTATTTTTATCAACTTTTCAGCAGAATTATGCAGATGAGCAGGGTCTTCTCCTAAGTGTGATACATTCCTGGATATGTCTTTGGTCATATTGTTTTCAATAGGTTTTACCTTGTGAAGCATTCTCTGTAAAAAATGCATACATAAGCACAGCCAAAAAGAATATCATGCACACAGAATCTGAAATTAGTTTTTAGGGATCTCTCTGAGCTAATTTGCCACAGCTATTACAAATGCTGTTAATTCACTGAATTGTATTATAAACCTCATAAACTACTAGTTGTGATTTGTCATGTGCCTTTCCTTTTGGCCATCCACATTAAATATGATTTCAGAGCTTCTTTTCAACTCTGTAACTAAATCATATTGTATTTGAGCTGCAGCAATAATATTTACAATTCTAATTGATGTACATAGAATATTCCTTTATGCACAATTTGGAGGTGTATGCATTATTGGGAAGCTTAATGTTGTTGCTTTTGCTGTATGTCTGTTAAAATAGCAATTTATTGCTTAGTTTTAGTCATTGCAGACTTTAAAGCCTGCATAGTTTTTTATTTGACATTTATATCTCTATTGCAGAACTATTAATTTCTGTTTATATGATTACAAGACCATGTGTTCTCTCCTCCTGAGAACTACAACATTAGCAAAAACTTCAGGATGCTAACTTGCATTAGCACATGCTTGCTTTGTGTTAACGATGTATCAGGCTGCAGTTCACTTACCCAAGGGAAACAGGGTAACATGCACTCGTTAGCAACATGTGGGGGTTATGGTATGAAGGTTTTAAGGATGAAGGAGTTGGGAAGACAAGCACACACCTTCAGTGTGGGACACAGGCAAAGAGATCTCCATGCAAGCAGCAGACTGGGCCTTTCGGAAGGGTGGTCGGCCAGGGCCTCTGCGGGTTAGCCGTGGCCCCTCGGGACCCATCGGAATGCGAGGCTTCCCCGCCGAGCAGGGCTGAGAGGTGGGACTAGTGCAATGTCCATTGACATGATCTGTAACAACGGCAAAGCATTAGCAAACAACAGAACGGAGGGAAATGATAATTTTTTTCTAACATATTGTAATCCACAGCTGCAACATCCATCTTTATAGGTCTGAAAATAGATATTAAAGTCAAAACAACATTATGGGGCCTTTTACATCCTCAAAATGAAGTAGCTTTGAAGCAAAGTTTGTTTTCAAAATACAAAGGCAAGTAAGCTTCAGAACCTATGAAGATGAATATATTGCAGTGTAAGAGGTATAGAACCTGATTGTCAAGTAGGAAAATGACAGTGAAGGACAGGGGGTGAGTGCGTAGCAAAGGGCTGAAGAGTGGTTTGAAGGTAAGTATGTGCAAGGAGAAGAAATAGATGCTGTCAAAAGGAAAAGAAAAAATGCAGAGTGAAATTTGAAAGTGCAGCTTCCACCACCTCTGTGCCAGGAAAGAGATAAAAAGAACACAACAAACAAAACAGGCAAATTTAATCTCCACTTTGTTTTTATCCTTGTCAGACTGTCAAATTCTGTTTTTAGAAGAAGCTATTAATTTTTTTAATCTAATCTCAGTCCTTGCAACATTGCCATCTAAGCTCATAATAAACCTTTATTATGTTCTGTATTATTCCTGTGCAAATTCATTTGGAGCGTTTACAGAGTCACAGATGGTGCTCACATGAAAACACTTGTTGCATTCTGCAATCATGGCTTTACATGTTTTTTTTCCATAGGGACTGCATTTGCGGCTGGCTGTTTTTTATTTAATGCTGCGGGCCTGCGGGACAAAATGAGTGAGAATAAAATAACTTCTTTTGAACCAAACCCTTTCAATGAGACAACAAAACATAAATAGGAAAGCTTGGACACGGCTCTTTTGTATCAACAGACAACGATTCTGTCAGGATATTCATAATTAAAAGCCCCACGATACCTATCCTTTGATGCTCCCATTCTTCCTTGTCCTTCGAGACAAATAAATAAAGCAATGCCCTTTTTAAATGACATCCGTGTGGTAATAAAACCAAGGTTAAAAGCATTTGGAGTTGATAGGAATGTCTGATGGAATTGCTTTCCTTTATCATTTTCTCCTTCCCTCTCTAATATTCTTGTTTGAACATTTATGAAGCATGCAGACAAACAGCATTATGCTAATTGCTAAAAGCAGTACACAGTGTTCCATGTTTCCTGTTCTATGGCTGCCTTTTCAGATCTGCTCTTCTATTCAGGTGCTTTTGGCAGAAAAATCCAATTCCAAAGTGAAGATGAAAAACACTGGGGTGCCACCCAGTCCACGTGCAACACTCACATGGGTTCACAGCAGGACGAACCAAGATAGCACAGGGGTGTTTTTTTCTCCCCCCAGTGTGTAAAACGGGGCTAATGGGAAGCCACATGATGGCACTGATGTGTATCTGCTGGTGTGTTTTTCTTATTCTGAATTTCAAACAGGGACACAGTAACAGTGGTTTATTCCCAGATGTTTTGATGAAAGCTCTTAGTTAACAAGGACTTCTCTCCGGTATCATCTACCTTATCCAGAAAACCAGAAAAAAAAGAAATCTATCAAAAATACACCAACAATTATATTCATCTGCATAAAAATTGGGAACTGTTCCATCCAACAGACTAAATAACAAATTTTTCTTTCGTTAACACACTATAAAATTGCTCATATTTTGACATTTTAGATGCTCAAAGGAGCAAAATAATGAAATAGTCCTGCGTGGGCATTTGTACCTCTTAAAATTTTTATATTTTGACAAGTCACAACCATAATCTTCAAAGCCTTTTGTCCAGATTTTATCTAACTGCTTTATACAAAGTAAAGTTTATCAGTAAATAAACATCTTAAAATTATTTCTACTCCTTTACTCTGATCCAATCTGATATAGAGCATCTGTTAACAGAAATCTGTTAGCAGAGGTTCCCAAATTAATTCCTGTCAGGGTTTTAATAGGTAATTCCAAAACATTACTATATTTTGATCTAAACCTTTGAAGAAAAACATCTTCACACCATGATGGTGTAATGTTTTATTGCATTTACACTTGCTTTGAACTTTATACCAACTTTATCTCTCACCTAACTATCCACTTTGTATCTTTTTTTATAATACTGTTAACTGTAAAAAACATTCATATTAGGAATAAATAAATGAACCTATTATTTTCCCTCCTCTTTATTTTTTTGTGTATTTCTGACATCAAATCCCCAAAATATATATTGATTTTCTTTGGGTGTATAATAACCGATAAGAGGAAACACCAAAAAGACACCTTTTATCAAAAAAAGAAAACTAGAGTGAATGGTTTAAAAATGTTCTTTTCTATCATTTATTAAAATGTTCATTCTTAATGCTGCTAAAAAAAAGGAAAAAGTTTTATTGTAACTGCATTAAAAAAAAAGGTTTGAAAAACAACAGTTACAGACAGGCGAGTTATATGTTGAGAAAGTGAACATTGTCAGTGTGGAGAGTGCATGTAAAACTGCAGAAGGACAGCAAAGGGAAACCTGAGATCATGATGTTTAGCAGTCAGAAATGCAAGCAGGGGTGGACGCGAAGAATCTGTTATGTAGGTGATCCAGTAAAAATGAAGGGAGAACTGTTTTAGCGAGAAATGATTCAGTTACAATGAGACAGGGCAGCGAGTGATCCAATACTGAAAAGCAACGGTTGTTGATGAAGGCAGGATTGAGCAAAAACCAGAAGATGGTCCAATCATGGGAAAGCGATAGAAAGCCTCAACTTTAAATATACAGTAGTTATGAACTACAAAATCACCTTTATAAACACTTGCAAAATGTAGAAGAAACAAACACAGTAGATACAAATAAAACAGAACAAAACAAAACAAAGAAAGCTGTCAAAGGGCCAAAGTGGACAAACACTTTAGGCTGACAGTCTTATGGGCTGGTTAAAAAAAGAACATAGAAAGTCATAAGGAAACAGAAAATTTAATGAGAGGAATAAAAAAAAAATTCTTAAGTGACAGAAGGTCTAGTTATTTTACAAAACAGAAAGTAAACAACTTAAAGGAAATCAAATGAAAACTGCTGGCTTTCGCCTACCGTACCAAGATCAGTCTTAAGATCTGTGGGCAGACTTAACTTTCTGCCGGGTCCCTTTACTGAAACAAAAGAATAGGAAACAAAGAACCAGTTAATCCCTTCAAACAAAAATAAATAGATAAAGGAAATGAAAAAAGGAAGGAAAAAAAAGAGCAGACATAATCCATGTCAAATAATAAGAAAAAAGGTAAAAAAAAAAAACTACAAAACTTAATTAAACAAATGAACAAGGAACCAGAGCATGCAGTTTGGTGCAATAACATAAGGCAGGTAAAATGCATGCTCTACGGTTTTTCCCAGGCCAGTTTTCATAGGCAATTGTACAACAGTGCTTAGAACCAATACTGATGTGGAGATGAGATGCTTACTGTTGGGTGTAATAATTATTAGCCTAGATCAGGTATCATTTGGCTTCTTGGTTACCAGCTCAGATAAAATAACCAACTTTCTCCCATTCATTCATTTTCTTTTAGCCTATTCATTTGTCTAGTTTATCTAATATTCAATATCTACAATAGTTATATTCAGTTTAAAAGTATTTTTGGCCTGGGATGTCTGACATGGAGGCACAGATATACAGGATGATTCCTCATGGTACACTAAAGGCAACCAAAACTGCTCAGTGAAACATTTTGCAAGCATTTTTCAGAAAGTAGAGAAAGTTTGGAGTTGAGGTGCGCATCAAAAAAAATAAAGAATCAAGGAAAAATAATTTACAGGAAAAGTGGAGTATTCTTTATTTGTTTTGAATTCTAATTACATGTGAAAAAAACAGAATGGGTTTTAAATGACACCTTGAAATTTAAATGACCAGTACGGAAATGTCATGACTGTGAACTTCATTTTTTTTTTTATGTCCGTTTAATTGTTTGTTTTTAGTGGTAAAAGTAATCAGAGTCAGCAGTGATTTATTTGTGAAAAAAAGTGAACTCAGGTTCTGATCCTTTTGCTGTGTACTGGAGCCTAGAAAAGACACATGCACAAAAGACTAGTAATGAGACTTTGACAACTTGCTCATCAAGGGGACGTTCTGTCTTCTTAAGTCTTCTCCAAAGATGCTTTAGTTCAAAGATTTAAAGAGTCCATTTCCAGCTCACATTATTGTATATTTTTTATTGAGAGCAGGCCTTCAGATTAGTGTCACTAATGAGCTAATGGACAAGCGATTTCATAAAATATGATTAGAGAAGAACTGATGCAGCAACTTCATAAAATGTTGACTGTTAGATATACGATTAAAGAAAATTATGTTCATTATAAACCTATAAGACGAGGATGGTTCCTCTGCATAATTGCTCCGCAGCTGCACAAACATTTCATAAACTGGTTTTATTGCAACAAACAGGTCAAGCTGACCTGGGCGACGGAAGAGGTAAATAGTACTAAAGTAGATACTGCTTGCATTTTACCTAATGGCTATTACTTTTTCTATAATTATCTTATCCATGAGGAGCATGTCGTGCAAGCCAATTATTCTGTGCAGTCAGCTGGGTTTCCTTAGATGAAACATTTTTACCATCTGTCCGTATTATCTGAAAAAATTGTTTTTGTAAAGTGCCTTGAGAAGACATTGTCAATTGAAAATATAAAAAATGAAATGTATTGAATTGAATGTCTTTACATCAAATCTGTTGTACCTACAGTGAGTTCCAAAAGTATACAACCAATTTGTCTGATGTATTGTCTTTCATGAACAATAGCTTTGAGTTATAATGTATTTTTGGGCATTGTAAGGTGTTACAGACAATAATGGCAGCATGATGCTGAATTTTTGTCTACTTCAAATTTCTTTGGCTTTTTAAAATGAAACCAAATTTTATTGTTTTTGCATTGCACTTACAATTCCCCATTTGCTATACCCTGCCTTTCTTATTGTAACTAGACTTCAATGTGAACATGGTTATTTTTTGGGAATGGGGACTGTTATTAGGCCCTGGGGAAAGATAGATATGGTGATTGCAGTGTCATACTGAGGGAGTTCTATTTATGTATGTGTGTGGGCTGTAACACTCTTTTTAGTCTCACTGATGTTTTTGAGTGGAATTCTTGACTTGGTCCTTCATCTTAGAGGTTGGTCACAATTTTCAACATTTCAACAAGTGTGCAAAAGATACAGTGAGGAAAATACATATTTATATGCCCTGCTATTTTGCAAGTTCTCCCATTTAGAAATCATAGAGGGGCCTGAAATTGTCATTGTAGGTGCAAGTCCACTGTGAGAGACATAGTCAAAGCAAAAAAAAAAGAAATCACAAAGTATGATTTTTTTTAACTATTTATTTGTATGATACAGCTACAAAAAAGCATTTGAATACTTGTATATCAGCTAGAAATCTGACCCTCCAAGACCAGTCAGTCTGCCTTCAAAATGTCCACCTCCACTCTATTTGTTATTCTTAATTAGTTGCACCTGTTTGAGATCGTTTGCTGCATAAAGACACCTACAATCAGTAAGAATCCAACTACTAACATGGTCAGTCATGGGAGAAAGTCATGTTGTCAGATAATACCAAAATAAAACTTTTTTGGTCATAATTTCACTAACTGTGTTTGGGGGAAGAGGAATGATGAGTACCATTCTAAGAACACTATCCCTACTGTGACGCATGGGGGTGGTAGCATCATGCTCTGGGGGTGTTTTTCTGCATACTGGACATAGTAAACTCCATGCATTAAGGAGAGCATGCGTGGGC